>NC_142479.1:49272000-49572500 GCF_049115385.1 Moschus berezovskii
ACAGGCACGTGCATTTATCCCCCAAGAAACTACAGCCCCCCAAATGCTTTGCGGCAACCTCTGGGCCTTCAGTACTACCAAAGACAAAAGGTTTTTCAGCGCGGGTCAGCCCCTGCATGGCTTTTCGGGAATTGTAGTTCATCTGCGAAGAGCCTGGGAACAACAGTAAGGCAGCAAGCCACCCTTCCCAGAATGCACAGCGCTCGTCCTCACCAATCCGAAGCGCGGATCTTGGAAGTAGGGCGGGGACGTGGAGGAGCTGTCCGGCGCACGCGCTGTCTGTGGCTGAGGAATTCATGTGGAGGTCAGAGTGGAAGCAGGTGAGAATGCTGGGGAGCGGCTGTGGTCCGCGTCCTGGCGTCTCTGCAGTGCCCCCTTTGCGTTCTCAAGTTTGGGCGGGCGGGGTGTGTGCATGGGTCCGCCTCGTGTCGGAGGGGAAGGGGGTGAGCCTGGGAGGAGCCAGGAGTTGCGTAGAGTGAGGTAGGTGTGTATGGGGGCAGGGTGAGGAATAATCCAGAAGCTGTTACGAATGGAAAGGCCGAGGGGTCCGGACTAGGCGTCCTGATCACGGGAGTGGAATAGTTAAGTGCACGGATAGAGATGAAGATACCCAGAAGTTGAGGCCTGAGAAGGAGGGGGAGAGGCTGAAGTGGCCGACGACGATGGGGCGGGGAAAGACAAAGTTTAAGTGCCAGAGCAGATTGTAGAGAGGCCAGCCGCGCTCCCGCCCACCCCGCTTCTGCCCCCACCCCCGGCTGTTCCGCGGTGCAGCTGTTTAGTACCTTTTTGGCCCTGTTACTTCTCGTGATTTGTTGGCTCCAGAACGTCATCCAGGGCCTGCTTCCATAATAACAGGTCATTCATTCTTAATGCCTGATGTTGAGAAACCGTGGTGAGGAGTTAAGCTGTGTCTTCTAGAATTAGACCTCGAGGTTCTAATCCTGGTTGCCTCCTTCATAGCTGCCTGATCTTAGGCTTCTCTTGTAGCTTAACCTCTCTTTGTGCTTCAGTTTCCTCGTCTGTGTAGTCCTCTACTTCATAGGGGTTGATGTGAAGGTTAAATACACAAATTGCTGTTAGAAGACTGCCTGTTGTAAAGGTTAGCCGCTACTGTTGTTTTGTTGTTGAAATCACATTCTTTTCTGAATCAAAATCGCACAGAACCAACCCCACAGCCTCTCTTCTGGGGCCTGCAGGTCCAGAAGATGAGAGGCTGTTTTGGTATGGTGCTAAGTTTTCTATGGGTAATCCAGCCCATGCCTCCTTCCCATTTTGAACCAATACCCCAGACGCCATTTCTTTAGTAAAAAAAAAGAAGAAAGTAGCGGAAAAAGAAGATCAGAGGAATTGATTATACAGTTTTACAAGCTGCAAAGTGTTATTTATCAAATGTCTTTCAGTTGAAGATTTAGAGCTGTCAGGAGTAGGGAAATAAATAGCTAGCTTGAGAAATGCGTGTGATGCCTCAGAGAGGGGTTCCTCTGATGATTGGGGATTGAGTTGTTTTGTTTGTTTTGTTTTTACCCCCTTAGGTGTGAGTGGGTCCAGCCAAAGGAGACATGGCTGCCAAAGTGTTTGAGTCCATTGGCAAGTTTGGTCTTGCCTTAGCCGTTGCAGGAGGCGTGGTGAACTCTGCCTTGTATAATGGTGAGGCACTGAGGGGTGGTGGGTCACGACCTTTGCCAGAGGATTTTCATTGGTCTGCCTAGCCCATGTGACATTCCTGTTGGCACCCACTTGCTGTGAATATATTTATGGCCAAGAAGGCTCACCTGCTGCCATCCTGCACCATATTATGGCCTTGTCATCAGAACCTCTGTCCTCATAGCCATAGATTCTCTCAGAGCCTTATTTACAAACAGCCTCCCAACCTAGTTGGGTGTTTCCACCTTCTCTTGTTAAAGTGATGCTGCATCAGTATGTCAGGATTTTGCTGGCCAGTTGAAATGGAGAGTCTGTTCTCTTCTGCCTGTGTAGGGAGTAACTCAGCAAGGGCTTTAGACCTTTGGTGACCTTGATCTGAACAGAAACTTTTGCTCTGCTCTAGTTGAGTTGTTCCCGAGAAAATATCTTTGAGATGCATTGCCCAGCTTTTAACAGCATAACCAGGCTTTAAGCTGTCTTTTGGGGACTTCCCTGGCAGTCCAGTGGTTAAGTCCTTCTACTGCACGGGGTGCAGGTTTGGTTCCTAGTTGGCAAATTAAGATCCTGCAGGTAGAGCAATGTGGCCAAAAATTTAAAAAATAAAAACAGCTAGGTTTTCTTCCACTTTCCTGTGTGACCTTAGACAAGTCACCTTCCCCTCCATAGGACTCAGCTTTCTCGTTAGTCAAGCAGCAGGATTGAACTAATTTATGTCTAAGACCCCTCCTGCTTTGATATTCTCTTTTCACTGTTGGAAAGCAGCAGTAGATTGACCCATCTCACGTGAGACTCTGACAGCAGAAGGATAACTTTCAGAGTGAAGACACTATAAAGTTCAAAAAGGCAGAGACAGAAAGCGGCTGATCAGAAAAGCCTGCTCTGCTTCTGTGGCCCAGCTTTATACTCTGATCTTTTTGGCCACCCTGCATGGCTAGACTGTAATCACCATCATTAATTTCTCTCTGAAATTAGCAATACAGCTCTATAACCCCTTCAGACTTTAGAGAAACCAAGCTGTTGGAAAAAAACAAAATGAGGACTTCCAAATTTTAGGATTACCATAGAGAGGGTGCTGCTTCTGGGAACACTGGGTTAAATCGGAGCCAGGATGGCCTGTGAGTTTTAGAAGGAAGTTTTGGGAGCTGGTTCCTAGGAATGTGTTGGTGGGAGTTCACGGGTGGAGTGGTTAATCAGAAAATCAGCAGCCAGTTGTTTCAAGGAGGAAGAATGTTGAGAATAGATCCTGTTACCAAAGTCCTTGGGAGGACATGGGACAGAGAGGGATTGCTTTGTTTTGTAGCTGTTAAGAAGCCTCTGGAGTCCTGAAGTGTGGGAAGACAGAGCAATATATGAATGGAAAACACCAGGGGTCTTTCAGACACGATCCTTTTGGTTAAAGGGTGAGGGGATTTTTCTGACTCATTGTTATCCTTCATTCCCAGTGGATGCTGGGCACAGAGCTGTCATCTTTGACCGGTTCCGGGGAGTGCAGGACATTGTCGTAGGAGAAGGGACTCACTTCCTCATCCCTTGGGTACAGAAACCAATTATCTTTGACTGCCGCTCTCGACCACGCAATGTGCCAGTAATCACTGGTAGCAAAGGTGAGTCTCATCTGTGGGTCAGATAGAGTGTGTGGAATGGGTGCTGTGGGATCCAGAATGGTGGAACTTCCCTAAATATTTTTCCTGAAGAGTTTTATGTGGCTACAGAAAAAGAAATATACAAGCATGCCTGAAGAGATATTATGAGTTCAGTTCCAGACCCCTGCAACGAAGCAAATACCATAATAAAGCGAGTCACACAATATTTTTGTTTCCCAGTGCATATAGAAGTTATGTTTATCCCAAACTGTATTGCTATTACAGGTGCAGCAGCTCTCTGTCTCTGAAGAAACAGTGCACATAGCATGATTTTAAAATGCTTTATGGCTGAAAAATGCTAACCATCATCTGAGCCTTCAGTGAGTTATAGTAGTAACATCACAGATCACCATAGTGAATGTAATAATATTGGGAAAGTTTGGAATATTGTAAGAGTTACCACAGTGTGACTCAGAGAGACTTTCTTGGTAGTTATCTGCCTTGCAATGCAGGGGATACCGGTTCGATCCCCAGTCAGTGAACTAGATCCCACAACTAAGGCTGCACACGAACCACAGCTAGAGAGTCCCTGTATCACAACAAAAGATCCCGTGTGCCACGACTAAGACCCAAATCAGCCAAATAAATATTTTTTTAAATGTGATACAGACATGAAGTGAGCAGGTGCTGTTAGAAAAATGGTGGTGATAAACTTGCTAGATAGAGTGTTGCCCCAGACCTTCAATTTGTAGGAAATACGGTGTATGCAAAGCACAAATAAATGAGATGTGCCTGTATATTCAAGATACACAACTGTATGAATTTAGAGAAATGAACGGATATATTTCAATAGTTGCATAGCGATCCAGTTTTAAAGAAATCTGAATGTGCCTTTGCTATCTTGGTTGACCCTTCCCATCAGTTCTTGTTCCCTCAGGGTGACTGTAAACTGATCGCTGGCTGTTGTGTTTGCCTTCAACCCTTTGCCTTGCTTTCCAAGGCTTATGTTTCCAGCAGTGTTGCCCTCACACTGTTACCTCCTGGGCCAAGGCCCACGTCCCTGAAAGCAATCTGGTGTCTGACATGCCACTGACTCCCTAGTTGGGGCCTGAAATGAATTGCTATCACGGTTCTTCTCTCCCCGTCATACACACAGAGGTGCATGGCAGTAAATGGAGCGGGAGATGCTGGCTCGGCTGTGACCTTTCTGTGCGGGAGGAGAGGATCGCGTGGCTGTTGCTGGTCCTCGGCAGATGTTTGCTTTCTATAGTAGTGTCAGGCTTTGTGCTGGGTCGGAGGGTGGGGTAGTTCAGCGATGAGTAAAGCAGGAGCCTTTAGGAGCTCGATCTAGCAAGGGGGACAGACATGGACGGGCGTTAAGAATGGGGTGTGGTGAATGCAGCAGGTCGGGGAGCAGAGGGACTGTGAGGAACAGGCATCTGTGCTGGTGCTTGAGGATGAGAAGCGTGTTGGACAGGGGAGGGGACAGGGTATTGTCTAATCCGTCCTGTTTCTCCCAATGAGGGAGAGGACGAGCCTCCTGTAAAGGGTCTGACCTGCCTACTACATCAGAGGAAATCAACAGTGGGGTGGGGTTCATTAAGGGACATCTTATTTTAACTTAAAGACCTTAAGGAGCACATGTGTAACCATCTCCCACTCTGGTGCCTGGTTCAGAACTCGTCTCATGGGTACTTGGTCCATATTGTTGATGGCTGCAAGCAGTGCCTCAGCTCCAAGCACAACTGGATTGTCAGGGGACATTGTAATTCCCTGGGTCCTTTGACTGGTAATGAGAAGCGGCCTCTCAGTGAGTCTGATAACCCCTCACCTCTGTTGTATATTTGACAGAGTGCTTTTATATCTGTTTCCTCCTTCAGTTTCCCCCAACATGCCTGGAAGGCAGATGATATCATCCCTGTTCTTACAGATGAGGAAATAAGCTGAGAGAGGCTAAGGCTGAGTGAGGCCATGTAATAAGTAAACATCAGAGTTAAGGCGCAGCCAGGCCCTAGACTGTTAGTCCACTGGACTCACAGTCAGCTCTCCGAGGTATACTCCTGCCTTGAGCCACATTTACCTGGCCTTGGAGAGGCCTTATCCTAGAATTCTTGGCGTTGGCCTATCTCTTTGCTTAAAATACTCATTATTCCAGAGATTCCACGGCACCCACTAGACCTATAATCAGAATTTGCTCATGTCAGAGGGCATTTAGGACACAGAAAAGCTGCCATCACCAGAATCCTTGAGGTTATTAGCACTGATGCTCTGCTGGGTTCTCTACCAAAGAAACCATGAACCTGTGTACCTCACCTTGAAGGGTTTGTTAATCAGCAACTTTACTTATAAATTGTAGCAGATGTGGCATAGGGGAGGTCATAGTAGACCATGTGATTTGTATTTTTAACTCCGGCATTTGTGCCCTGCCCTCAGATTTACAGAATGTCAACATCACCCTGCGCATCCTCTTCCGGCCGGTTGCTAGTCAGCTTCCTCGCATCTTTACCAGCATTGGAGAGGACTACGATGAGCGTGTGCTGCCGTCCATCACGACAGAGATCCTCAAGTCCGTGGTGGTGAGTGAGCAGGGCCTCGAGCCCAGCCCTCAAGAGCGAGCTCAGTGGCAGGAAGAAAACTTGGTGATGACTGATTGGGATTCTGCTTCTTCGCAATCATGACTGGCTCCTCTACCTTCCCTTGGAACCAGGCTCGCTTTGATGCTGGAGAACTGATCACCCAGAGAGAGCTGGTCTCCAGACAGGTGAGCGATGACCTCACAGAGAGAGCAGCGACCTTTGGGCTCATCTTGGATGACGTATCCTTGGTAAGGGTCTGGGGGAGACTGAAGGGTGGGGGTGGGGGGTGCTTGGCTCCATTTCTGGGTCGATACTGTGAGGTCCTACCTTCCACTTTCCTTGATGAAAACTTGAAAACATGGAACCTTCCTAGTGGGATGAGACAGTCTCTTTGGGTTTATTTTCAGGTGAGGATTCTTTTACTACCCCTGTGCCACAGACATTTCTATTTTGATTTCTGGTCCTACCCAGGTGGTCCCTAGCCACTAGATTTTTTACCTTCCCCAGACTGAGTGTTCCTCACAGCTCCCCAGGAAGTGTTGTCATGTCTACCTCGTTTGACACAGACAGAAACTGCCTGGTAGAGACTAGGGAGCAGCTTGGACAGTCTTTTCTCCCTTGCACAGACCTCCCAGCCTGACCCTTGGGAACTTCCTAACACCTAGGGTTTGAAGTGCAGTGACGTGAACTCTGAGAACTCCCCATGAAAGGTGATAGAGTATAAATGAATGGTTCTGTGCCCCAAAGCCTGGTATGGGGGCATCTCTGAGGCATGAGTTACCCTCTTGAGACTGTGTGGTCTGTGTATTTATACGACATTGAATGTCGCAGCGCAGACAGAAAGCAATACAGGCAGGATAGCATTTCAGATCAGGGAGGGTGAGGGAAAGGGGTCGTGTTTCTGATTCTCTGGGAAAAATCATTTGGAGTGATTTGTTCGGGTGGTGAGGTAGAGTGTTTCCTGTTCCGTTCTCCTGTGCGTCGCTGGGGAAAGCCACCGCTTCCCCAGCATCTGTGCAGCTGTTTAAACAGTCACCCTGTGCACACCCATTGCTCACCCCAGGGCACTGCCTCCATGGAAGGCTTTTGGGTTCCCTCTACTGGCAAGACGCCAGGCTGCAGCCACTTGGCCCTTGCAACTGAAGCAATTTCTCAGGCCCTGCCACTTAGTGTTAATCTAAACACCTTGGCCATGAGAACATAGTAAGTAAAAACCTAGGAGAACCTTGGCATTTTGCTAAATTTAACCACATAGTCCATTCTGGGGAAATGCAGGTTGACCACAAGAAACAGTGTCTAAGAGGTGTGAGAAGAAAATTAGGTTTCATGGGGAGTTTGCTGCCTTTATCTGGCCCTTCTGGAACGAAATTTTATTCCTTAATTGCGCATCATTTCTCAGGATCGTATTTTCTTCCCCAAACTTTGAACGGGAGTCCAGAAATGGAGCAAGCAAGGTAGAACAGCTGCAGTGTAAGAGTTAGGCGTGTTAAAAATTCTGAAAAGACAGTGGACTGCAATTTACTCTCCAGAAGAGGTTTTGAGCTGCTTATTTTTTTTAAAGCAGAGGTTGGGAGTGTGGGGGTGGAATGAAACAAGTAGAATTTGATAGCAGAACCCATACTATTCTCACCTTTATTCTTCCTGTTTAATAAAAAGTTAGATAAATTAAGCTTTAGGACTGCTGAGCGCTATTCCCATTGTTTGCACTTGGTCACTTATGTTACTAGGGAAGGCCTATGGATAATCAGAGTTTTAAACCTTCACCCTAAGCAATAATCTTTACCTGCTTTCTCTTTCTTTTAAACCCTTTACCAGAAGCACTTGCTCATAAGGAATACTGTGATTTGCAAAATCATGATTTGGAAGTCTCACTCGTCGTCTTCCTGTTTTGTGATGGAGATGCTGTGAGAAAGCAGTGGACTGGTTAATCTATAAGCAGAGAGCCTCACACTCTTGAATCTCTGAGAACCAGCTGCATTGCTCACTCTCAGGGGCTCAGTTTTCCATCTGGTCTCTCTGAGGGCTTTGAACAGGCCATCAAAGGACCTTGGAAGAGCGCTTGTCGGTGATGGGGGTCCTGGAACCCACAGTTCTCCTCCCCTAGGGAGGTGGTCAGTTGAATAGACACCTTCTGGTGCGCGTGGGCTGTTTCCTACCTGAGGACAGTGATGTACAGGAGCACTTTGGGCAGCTGAGGATTCTGGGCTGTGAACTCAGTTTGGACACGGATGTGGAGGTGGAAGGGTGTTCTGACCTCATGTTATCTCCAGCTGCTAGAGCCATTCCTGGCCCCTTCCTCCAGCCGCCATGGGGGCTCTGCAGCAGCCCTGTTGAAGCAATTACAATGCCTCATCTCGCGCTCACTCTCTCCCCTTAGACGCATCTGACCTTTGGGAAGGAGTTCACAGAAGCGGTGGAAGCCAAACAGGTGGCTCAGCAGGAAGCAGAGAGGGCCAGATTTGTGGTGGAGAAGGTGAGTGCTCAACCAGATGGCAGGGGCCTCTCTCCCCTTTCTCCTGTGCTCAGCCGCCCCGTTTGCTGGGTGGCCTGGAAATTCATCATCTGTCATCTCTTCTTCCGGGATCATCGGAAGGGGATTGTACTCCTGCAATTGGTTCCAGAGTCTTTAGGGTCTAGTCAGGGATATGTGAGGTTATGTTCCTAAATCATTGAAGAGTAATTTCTTTTCCACGTCCCTAAGATCAAAAACACTCTCCCACAAATAAAAATGTTTCTTCTGGAATACTTTCAGCTTCACTGAGAAGTTGTTTTTAACCTTGGTTACACAGTGAAAGCTGACAGCCTAAGGGATCAAACGTTGCACCAGATACACTGTTGTCGCTGAAGTTTTTTCCAGCACTAAATCCATCCAGATGTGTCAGAGTGTGCTGGGATGCAGTGGATTTGCACAGGGCCTGGTCTTTCAGTCTTTGCAAAGGTGTATTTTATTTCATGTATCTCCTTCTCCCCACCACTAATACACTTGGATTTTTATTCCTAATCCAAGATGCCTTAGTCCTTAGAATCAACCAAAGACAGATATATGGGAAGACGTTTAACTTTAGAGAATACAGACTCCATGTGGGTGGAGGGTTTTTGTTTTTTTTTCTTTTTTCTGCCTCTCTCCCGCATCTAGAACATGTCCAAAACCTTGCCTGGGGTAGATACTAGGTATCCGTCAACTTTTGTTGCGTGAACAGCCCCAGAGCCTCAGTTGAGCAGCTGTGTGTTAATCTCAAAGAGGCTCTGCACTGTGCTCTCCTCCCACCCTTCTGAAGGTCATGCATTGTAGATAGACGTCTCCCTGTTGATAAGAGCGGGGAAAGCCAGGAGGTCTTGTCCTCGGTGCCCAAGTTCCTGGTCAGGAACCCCTTCAGCCCACAGTCTAAGGAGCATCCTGTGCCTGCTGCTCCTACTTGGCTGCACTGGTTTTGATGAAAGTCGCTTTCACTTGGCCCTGGAGGGAAAGATGAAGAGTGAGTCTACCTTTCTTTCTCTCTTGCTTTCCTTGGTCTGGGTTCCTCCAGGCTCAGAGTAGGCGGCTGGCTTCGGTTGCTGTTAATGTTATTGAGGACTTTGAAATAAGACAGCTGTCTATACAGCCAACAGAAACGTGTCCCTATAGTAGTAAGCAGTGGGCATGATGGGGGCAAGGAGGATTGAGTGAACAGCGTTTGTTGAGCCCTTCTGAAAGGGGAGGTAAAATCCCAGAGCGGGTGCCTAACACAGTGCTTTGGAGGCTGTAACCCACCATCCATGCCCCAGCGTGTCATCTTGGTCTCTGCTTCCACCCTCGCAGGCCGAGCAGCAGAAGAAGGCAGCCATCATCTCCGCAGAGGGTGACTCCAAGGCGGCGGAGTTAATCGCCAACTCGCTCGCCACCGCAGGCGACGGCCTGATCGAGCTGCGCAAGCTGGAGGCCGCAGAAGACATCGCGTACCAGCTGTCGCGCTCGCGGAACATCACCTACCTGCCCGCTGGGCAGTCGGTGCTCCTCCAGCTGCCCCAGTAAGGCCCACACCTCCTGGGCCATCTGGACCACAGCCCCGAAGTTGCTCAGCACCACCTTCCTTCTCCTGCCCCAGAAATCACTGTGAAACTTAATGATTGGCTTAAAGTGAAGGAAATAAAAGTAAAATCACTTCAGATCTCTTAATTACTCAATCAGATGAAGCTCTTTGATTCTTCTCATTTCCATCCCCTTTTTTAAAATTTACCTTCTTACCCAAAATTGCTAAGTGCCTACACAGACAGCTTGGCTCCTGTCTTTGGGGCTGGCTGGCACTCCTGCCCAGGCACTGACAATTGGCAGAAGAAAAGCAGGGACTTGTGTGTGATGAGCTGGGAGTCAGTGGGAGGCCTGAGTAAACTTGTAGCCTCCAACCAACCCTTCATTCGGGATTTGAGGAAGATGGCACACTGATGAATGGTGAGCACAGGCCTCAGATTTCTCCAGTGGTTCCTGCACAGACCCAGCTGAAGAGAGGTGCTGGGGAGGGTCAGAGAGGACGTGACCCATCTCTTACCATAAAGCCGATGCTCTTTAACTGCGGGACCAGCGGAAGCAGGTGTGTACAAACGGCATGGATTGAAGAATCTGCCTCCCTGAAGGTGGGTGGGCCTGACTTGATTTGCTCTCCCCCTGCCCCAGAGTCCTGGAATGGATTTGAATAGAGAGAGCAGGCCTGGACCGAGATGAGAGTCCTATGGCCTTCCTCTCCACCTCCCACCTTCGTGTCTCAAATACCCGGCGGATTTCCAGCTTGAAGGATTGCATCCGGCCAGAGCTGTTCGGGCCTGCCAAAGACGTGTGCATCCAGTGTTCCTGGCTCCCTGGTTCAGAGACTGCCCTTCTAGAGGGCTCTGTGCCTGTTCCTTGAAGGAAATGACCATGGGAAGAAGACAAATGTGTGTAAACTACTATCAATAAACGACACCCAGACCTTCTAGCTCAGTCTTATGGGTTTGGTTTGTTTGTTTGTGGGAGCCATGGGCTCAGGACAGAACATTCCAGCAGTCTTCGTGTGCACATTTGTATCACCGGAGAGGACAGACTCTCCAGCAGGGCAGGAAATGCTTTGGTTTCAGAAAATACTGGGTCGCTGTGTTCCAGATCATCCCCAGCCTGAAATTAATCAGTGGTGTCAAGTGAGGTTTATCATGACATGGGTACTTAGGAGGTAAGGTTGGATGGAGGCTTGTTAACTTCCTTTGTTATCTTTGAGTTGGGAGTTGTAGGCCACTTACTGAAAGAGGGATTGACCTGTGCTAAGCCCCCAGTGCGCTCTGGTTAGACTGACAGTAGATGGCTTCAGGTGCCTTGCCTGTCATGGGATTGTATTGTTTATTCTGCTTTACTTTGCTGTGGAAAGGCATTGGTCTTTGAAGGGTTGGGGGAGGGGGGACAGGATTGAGAAATGAGCTGTGCAGGTCACCCACCTCAAATCCTTTCACGAACAAAACGGAAACAACAGTATGCAGTCAGCACCCACATTGACTGTGCTTTAACCTCTGCTCTCAGTTTAATCCCAGGCTCACCACCTGGCCAAGGAGAGCGGCCTCTTAAGAGGACTCTGCAGGCTGGTCCGTGACCTGGATTCTGCATTTCCTCTCCCAGAGTGATAGGGCCAGCTGTCAGCTGGGAAGGGGGACAGATGCACCGATTCGGGGTGGGTTAGGGACTGAGTTCTCCCGGCACTACACCCTGCTCCCCTTCCAGGGCCCCTCCGCGGGGATCACATCCCTTCCCACCACTGCGAGCATGCCGACAGGAGTGTGATGGGCTTGTGACCCTCAGCTGAACTTCCCACCGAAGCTCCATTCTGATGCTGAGCAAGCCTCGTTCAGCCCATCACCTCACCACCTCCCTGGCATCAGTTATCTCAGAATAACTCTTTCTGCTTGTGTTTTTTTGCTGTAAGAGTAGCGAGGTGTGCAAGTGGTGAGGTGCCTGAACTCAAAACGCATGACGACTGGAGCAGAAAGAGCTTGACTGCTAAATAGGTTCCAGACCTGCTTCCACTCAGCGGCCTTCCTCCTTTCCTGCTGTTTATTGCTCCAGACCCCCTCGGAGGGGGGTGGGGGGGGCCGGTGCAGGAGGCGCCTCACTTCCCCAGGCCCTTTTTAAAAGAGCAGTTTGTTTCTTACATTTGGCAGGAGATTGGATTTCCCACCCAGGTGTGTGAGGGGAGCCCTCCCCAGCTTCTCTGGGTTCTTTCTGCCTCCAGGTCAGCCCTTCAGCAGCAGGCAGGCCAGTTCCTGCTGATTTTGTCTGTAGCCTCCCTGCCATGGATGGTGCCAGTGGTAACCCGGGGCCTCATTCTGCCTTGACTTCCGCCAAGT
Organism: Moschus berezovskii; assembly: GCF_049115385.1. Lineage (NCBI taxonomy): Eukaryota > Metazoa > Chordata > Mammalia > Artiodactyla > Moschidae > Moschus > Moschus berezovskii. The sequence goes on from NC_142479.1 coordinate 49,284,146, forward strand.
AATTCTTTTCACAAATGTTCAAGGGCTGTTAACTGACTGCTTACCCCCAGTGTCCCCTGAAGGCCTCCGGGTTTCTCCAGACACTGCCACAATGGGCTTTTATCAGCTCCGGATTCTCTTGGCCTTGGATCAAAAGCCTTGTCCTGTCCTGTCCAGGGAGGGGGCCAAGCAGGGAGTGTCTTCATCCCTATCTCCTTTGGTCAGGCTGAATAGTTCCCTTGTTTGGGCCCTGAACTGGGGGAACCGGGAAAAAAGACCCTCAAAGTTTGCTGCATTTTATACAAGTTCTGCCGGTGTGGACCAAAGTGGGAGGAGCTGTGTTGCTCCTCCCATCCCCAGGTGGGTCAGTTTGAAAGAGAGAGAGACAATGGAATATTGTCCAAGCCTGGTGTAGCAAATTCTCTTCTAATGAGTCAGTGGTCCGGCCATCAGCAGGGAAGAGTGTTTAGGCCCTCCCTGGACCTTTGCCATCTGCCAATACTGTGGGCAAAGCAGCCCATCCTGACTGAAAATAACCTGGGTGAGATCGTCACAGGATGCTGTAATTGATGTCCCTGCCTTTCCTTGGCCTCCTGTTCATCCTGCACACTATTCCAAGCTTCATTTTTCTTTATTAATTTTTACTGGAGTATAGTTGCTTTACAATGTTGTATTAGTTTCTGCTGTATCACAAAATGAACCAGCTGTATGTATACACATCCCAGGTGGCGCTAGCGGTAAAGAACCCTCCTGCAATGCAGGAGACACAAAGAGTCAGACATGGGTTCAATCCCTGGGTTGGGAGGATCCCTGGAGGGGGGCCTGGCAACCCATTCCAGTATTCTTGCTTGGAGAATCCTATGGACAGAGGAACCTGGTGGGCTACAGTCCATAAGGTCACAGACATTCAAACACAACTGAAGTGACTTAGCATGCATACGTGTGTGTACATATATATATATCTCCCCACTTTTTTGGATTTCCTTCCCATTTAGGTCACCACAGAGCATTAAACAGTTCCCTGTGCTGTACTGTAGGTTCTCATTAGTTTTCTATTTTATACATAGTAGTGAAGAAAGCTGATCGCCGAAGAATCGATGCTTTTGAACTGTGGTGTTGGAGAAGACTCTTGAGAGTCCCTTATACTGCAAGGAGATCAGTCCTGGATGTTCATTGGAGGGACTGATGCTAAAGCTGAAACTCCAATACTTTGGCCACCTCATGCGACGAGTTGACTCACTGGAAAAGACTCTGATGCTGGGAAAGGTTGGGGGCGGGAGGAGAAGGGGACGACAGAGAATGAGATGGCTGGATGGCATCACCGACTCTGTGGACATGAGTTTGAGTGTACTCCGGGAGTTGGTGATGGACAGGGAGGCCTGGCGTGCTGTGATTCATGGGGTCGCGGAGAGTCGGACACGACTGAGCGACTGAACTGAACTGAACCGAATGAGTATATGTCAACAGACTTCATTTTTCTAAGTAGATCTCTTCCCCTTTCTCCTGAAAAACCTTCAGCAGCCACTCCTCCCTTGGTTGAAGTGAAGTGAAAGTCAGTCGTGTCTGACTCTTTGCGACCCATGGACTACACAGTTCATGGAATTCTCCAGGCCAGAATACTGAAATGGGTAGCCTTTCCCTTCTCCAGGGGATCTTCCCAACCCAGGGATTGAACCCAGGTCTCCCATATTGCAGGCGGATTCCTTACCAGCTGAGCCACGAGGGAAGCCCAAGAATACTGGAGTGGATAGCCTATCCCTTCTCCAGTGGATCTTCCTGACCCAGGAATCAAACTGGGATCTCCTGCACTGCAGGTGGATTCTTTTACCAGCAGAGCTACCAGGGAAGCCTCCCTTGGTTAATAAAGTGCAAATACCTTGTTCTGGCATTCAAGGCCCTCCCCTCACATACTTGACTGCTTACTGTCGCATACCTACCTAGTGGCTCCCATGGGATGGGGAGTGCTATTTGAAAATGCAAGTGGAAAGGGGCAGCTGCTACCAGCATGAGGTGATGGGGAGTGGAGGTGGCAGGGACACTATGAGGCCAATGTAATGCCAGTGAAACCCCCCCTTGAAAACACACACCAAACCAAGTTCCTTGCTCCTGTCGGCATACCCCCCACTTTCACGGCACCCCTCTGCTGACAGTGTCACTTCCTCCAGTCAGCCGTTCCCCCACATTTCACAGGTCCAGATGTCCCCCATCTGTTGTAGCCACGTGTTTGGGAAACAAACTCACTCAGAAGGACAGTGCAGATAGTGGAGTGCAGTTTATTACACTGGTGGGCTCAAGGCAGAGTCTGCTCTTAGCCAAGGACCCCAACCAGCATTTGTGAAAACCTTATATACCCTAAGTGTAAGTGCCCAAACCCACCTCCCCAAATTCCCTGAAACTAGCCTGAACAAAGGAAAAGAAAGATACAATCAAAGTTAAACCGTGATTCATATGCCTTAAGCCTAGGTACTTAACAGTGGACAATTATTAATAGGCCTGTGGTCATACCCCAATAAGCATAATAGAATTTATGATTCTATTCGGTTACACAGATAATTAGGGTATTCTTTTAGGCTACGGAGAGTCTAGGTACAAACCCTGGGGCTCTTCCATCTGGTTGGGGGGCTCTGGTTTTCCAGTTGGTATGTCATTTCCAAAGATACTGGGCATATAGCTCAAAGTCCAGAGTCCGGCCCAAGATGGAGTCCTGCTTTCAAGATGGAGCCTGTTCTGTTTCCTCCTTCACACCCTCTGAGTCCTAGCTCAGATTCTTTCTCTAACACACACAAAATTTCCCTGATCCACAGTCCCGTGAGGCACCTCGTGCTCATTTGAGTTGCAGGTGTGTGTGTTCTCCCTCCAGCCCTACATTTAAGGAAGGCAGGATCCTTATGTGAGTCAACATTTCCTCTTCTTTCCCCCAACCCTGGTGACCTTTTCCCCCCAAGTCAAATATGCCTGGTTCTTGGTGGGAGTTACTGAATGTTTGTCAGTCAGATGAAGAGATGAAGACTAGACATCCAGGACTGAGGTTAGAGGGGAGGTGAGGGTTTTTCCCCTCGCCGTTATGTTAGGTAAAGCAGGGCTCACAGTCCTGCAGACGGACCCATCCACAAAGGTCCCACCATCCTCAATTCCTGCGGCCTGCGTGTGCGGACTCTCCCCTCGCTCTCCTCTGCCCTCCCTTGCTTCTCTCTGGAGCACCTCTCCTTTCTCACCTCCCTCTTTCAATCCCGGTCCCTTTTTGTCTCAAGCCCAACTTAAAATCCTTCTTCTCCAGGAATTTGCCTGTGGCTGACCTCTTCCCACCTTTCTTTACACATAAGGTCTCCTTTTATTCAAAAGACTTTAGCTCTGGAATTCTGGCAACAGGGGGGTTGAGGATTGAACAAAAAAATGAGTGAAGAGGCCTGTCCCAGCTGGTAGAGGCTGGGATGCTTTGGCAAGGCCCAGATGCACATGGCTGGAAGAGAGAATGGAAATGTACTGGGCTGGGGAAGCTAGTTAAATTTTGAAAGAGGACGACTTTGCCCAGGACGCTGTGTGGAGAAGGAGGAGGCTGTATTTCCAGCATCCTCCAATCAAGCTATTTTGGAAGAGAGAGTACAGCTAAAAGGGCAAGGCTACTTTGAAGGAACTGGAAGCTGTTGTCATCCAGGGAAGATCAGACAAACCACCTGGATTGGCCAGAAAAGCCTTTTATTGATGACAGGCTTGGACCATCTAAATTTGCCCGAATGAGCTGCAAACATTCAGGTCAGGGGCTGGCAAAGTCTGGCATGCAGGCCACATGCAGCCCATTGCTTGTTTTCGTACAGCTCATGAGCTAACAGTGGTTTTCACTGGTTGGAAAAAATCAAAAGAATACTATTTTGTGACACACAAAAAAGATATGAAAATCAACCTTCAGCGTTCATAAGTAGAGTTTTGCTGGAAAAGAACTATGCACGTTTGCATTACAGCAGCAGACTTGAATACTTATAACTGAGATTATATGGCCTGCAAAGCCTAAACTATTTACTGTCTGTCCCTTTATAGGAAATGTTTGCTGACCTCTGACTTAAGGAGATTAGATAACCTTAAAGATGGGGTGAACCCTGAAATCTGGAAGTCTCAGGCCTGAGGGCTTTATGTCAGATACAATGTAATTGTCACCCAAGTCCTTGACTGTGTCTGAGGCTACAGCGAACTGGGAAGCAAAGTAACACTGAGGCCCTGGCACACAGACTTACAACACCAGCTGTCTCCGTGGCTGCACATGGCTCTGGAATAGGCAGAGTGGGAATGGGGTAGGAGACAGATGGGAATTAGGTGACCCCATAGTCACAAGGGGTCTGAGGATCTCCAGGCCTGCAGTAAAACCACTTCTTTTCCATTTGTCTGCCCTCCAGGAGCGTTTGCTGCTGGACTGTCCTTTCCAAGCCAAGCGAGGCCACAGCCAAGGAAGGGAGCCTGGTGCAGCAATGACTTCAGAGATGGGCCCTCTGGGACATTTAGCCGCTGGGTGGGAGAGTCTCTTGGTTAAGACAGTGTCTATCCTGGACAATCAGAGACCCCAAAAGAACCCACAGATGTTCCTCACTGTAGATTGTGCCAACCCTGTTCTCCACCAAACATTCAAGAGCAGAGGAGCTTGCCGTCTCTGGCTAACGATGGCTTCTTTATCTTGCTTGCCTCCGCTGGCCTCTCAGTGTGAAATGCTATTTCCCTCTCCTGCATCCACAACCCTCCAGCTCACTCACTTCCTTTGGGAATCTCCACTGCAGTCACAACAGCACAGAATTGAGCAGAAGGTTTTCAGGGCCTCAGAAACAGCCCCTTCATTTAGGGGAGAAGGGGAGGAGACTTTCCCAGCATCCCACAGGATGCAGGTGGTAAGGCCAAGGGGGGAATTGGCATCCACCCTCCATCTAGTACTGTTTCCATCCCATCTCTCAGCTTCCAGGATTCTACACCCAGGAGCCCCTGTCCTGTAAATCCTTGGCACTCACAGGTGTGCAAGTGCGTGTGGGGTCTTCATTCCCTTTGTGTACAGTTCCATCCCCAGCTAGAACACAGCACTTAGGAGGCAGAGACAGCACCTGTGCCTTCGAAGGCCCTCATGCCAAGGCGCTACATTCAGCCTTGCAGACACTGTGAAACTCTGAGCTGGCCTGGAAGTCCCAGGTTTCTCATCCCAGAAAACAACTAAGTTTGTAAAATATGGGTTCTAGAATCAGAAAGATTCGTGTTGGGATTCTGACTCTGCCACTTACTAGTTTGGGAGACCTTGGGTAAATTAGTCAACAACTTTAACCATCCTTTTTGTCTCATCAAAACTAAGGACACAAATATCCACATTGCAGGGTTGTTGAGGAATAAGTGAGATAACAGATGTGAAAATGCTCAGCACAGGGCTCAGCACACAGGAGATGCCCCAAATCGCCTCGTTCCCATCCCTATTTGTGTTTGAAGGTGCTTCCTGCCTCTCCCTGACGTCAGATATCAAAAAACTTATTTGGGCATCTACTGGCCCCTGATTCGAGGCCAGTTATTGAAGAGGGGCATAGGGACCATCATGGGTCTGCCCCTGGATTGATTCAAACAAGAAGATGTTGGAGGAGTTGAGTTCCAGGCTCCTCCTCCCCGGAGCCCAGATGTCTTGAGGTAGGAGGCTTGATCTAGCACTCAGAAAGCTGCATTCAGACCTTCCTTATTTGAGATTGGGGATACAAGTTGGCTGCACATACTCAAAAATGTGTTTCATACAAAGGATTTGCACAAATCTCTTTATATCTCCAAGTCTCCATTTCCCCGTCCTTGCAATGAGGGAGTAAACAGCTGTTTGCCAACTGAGCTCAGGGGAGTGTGGAACGTGTCCCCTGGGGCTCTGAGTCCCTCCTTCCCCTGCTATAGCCACAGCAGAGTTGAGTTTAGCAGTCTTACAGGAAGGCCTCAGCCACTTAGTGGTCTTAAAGGAAGAGATCCATGGCTACAAAATTTTGAAATCCACTGTCCCGTGGAAGCTGTTTTCAAAGGTTCCTTCCAGTCTGTTTCAGGCCCAGCCTGGCAAGACTGTGGCCTCTCTTCTCCACCAGGTGGCAGCAACCTGCCTGCAGCTGCAGTGCCAGGCTGTGTTGACAAGTACAAGATGTTCAGAAAAAGATCCCCAGGAAAGGACCAGGAGGATGTTAGCGCCAGCTAATACTACCCTTAACCAGAGGGTAAGTAAATAGATAGAGGTGACCCTCTTCAGTCGACTTCCTGATATAGAACCCCCTGGGCATCTGCGACTGTAAATATACCAAGTGTTCTGCCCCAACCACCAGCCAAACTGGTGCTACCCCTCTCTTTGCCAGGTGGGAAAGCGCCACTAGTTCAGCTTTAACTCTTTCTAAAACCAGACAGGCTCTTAACAGCTTTGGCAGCCTGAGGTTAGTTTGGGGGAATTAACCAGTTTTTAATGAATTAATGAGACACAGAGGGGACATCACATTCTCCTTCTGAGACCCCAGGAGTTTCCTTCCAACTCCCCAAACACTCCTGAGGAAAAGCAAAATAAAATCTGATAGTCTTAGGGATAGTTTGGACTTCCACTGTGTGGATGCTCTGTGCATGAACAGACCTGAAAAGAACAAGTGTCATATACACAAGCTGGTCCATTTACTCATCCAACAAGGATTACCGAGTGCCTGCTGGGTGCAGTCCTGGGCTAGATGCTTCAGGGGACCAGAAGATGAGTCAAACACAGATCTTTTATAAAGAAGTGAATACAACTTAAGTCAAATGACAGGTGATCGGGTTGTGTGTATTGAAGTCATATTGTGTATCTTCATCTCCCTTCAGATTTCTGTCTCTTATTGTTTGGTTCAGGTCAAAAGTTAAATGACGAGGCCATGAAATGGGAGGAGAAACAGGGGAGTGGAATGGTTAAAAGGAAAACAGAGACAGTTCAAACATTTGCCATAGGAATCCATAAAGTGGAGCACTGAATTGGCTCTGCTCTTACCGATGTGTACAGCTCTTAAAGCAAAGCATTCTCCCCATCTCCTCTGGTCAGTTTTTCTGGAGAATGTGATCCTAGCTCTACCCTGTTTAATCTTGCAAATGCACACTGCCTGACTCCTTAAATTGGCTTAAAACTAATACTTATTGCTTTGATATTTTAATTTCATTTGTTTACTTTTTTGGTTACATGGCATGTGGGATCTTCCCCCATCAGGGGTCAAATGGCACGCGCCCTGTAGTGGAATCACAGAGTCCTAACCACTGGACTGCCTGGGAAGCCTAATATTTTTTATTTTAAATGATACAGAGAAGTATAAAGTGCCCACAGGTAGTGTTTCTTAAATGTTATATTTAATATCATATATGCATCAATTAAAATGAAAATAGTGCAGGAAAATAAACAGTGAACAGTGAAAACCTTTCCACCACTCTTCTCCCACAGTTGCTTTTCCCAGAATAATCACTGTTAGGTCACTTAAATTTCCTTTCAGAAAGCAAAAAGTCAAGCATTCAGGAGCACATCCATCTCTAAGCCTATATGAACATGTCCTCTGCTGTCCTGGTTATTTACAGAAAAGGGATCACGCTCTTCCGCATCTGACTGCTTTCATTTACTGAACTATCTTGGACATCTCACCACAGTAGCACAAACAAATCCACCCCATTCTTTTGAATGGCTGCAGCGTTTCCCCTGAATCTATCATATTTTGTTGTCACCAACTGGCTTTTGAATGACTTGGTGGTGGTTTTTCATGTATTTTGCTGTTGCAAACAAAACCACAATGCATGCAGCTCCATTTTTCAAAGGGTCCAGGGATCTCTGCACAAGGTTTCCCTCTAGGGCAAAAGAGATGTGCCCAGGGTCCTAGGAAATAATCTTTGGGGTGGGGGGATGGTATCACTTGAGCCCTTGGAGCTGCCCAGAGGCTTCATTTTGTGAATGTGTGACTCTGACTTCTTTGGAGAAGTCATTATTCCAACTCCTGACCCTGCCAAGCTGGCATGGCTGCTACCAGGCTGGCCATCCAAGCACGGCTGCCCTGGACGGGTCCCTGCTCTGGAGTCCCAGCTGGCTGAGGGCTTGCTGGGTTGGTTGGCAAGCTCCCCATAGCTCTTGGCTCAGGCTGGGGTTGCTCTGCTTAGCTGAGGTTCATGGCTCCATGGTGCTGCTCTGAGATTTACAAACAAACAGGAAGCCAGGCCACTTCCTCCTTGCTGGGGCTGGTCCCCCATCCTTATCACCCACTTGGCCCAGGGGGGAAGGGGCAGCCCAGGATTCACAAGGCAGCTGCCGGGCAGAGGTGGTGGGGAATTCTGGTCCCACTCCCAGATGAGCTCCGCAACCCTGTGCATCCACTCTCCCAGCTGGAATGGCCCTGCTGCTGCTAAGTTGCTTCAGTCGTGTCCGACTCTGTGCGACGCCATAGACGGCAGCCCACCAGGCTCCCCCATCCCTGGGATTCTCCAGGCAAGAACACTGGAGTGGGTTGCCATTTCCTTCTCCAGTGCATGAAAGTGAAAGTGAAGTTGCTCAGTCATGTCCTACTCCTAGCGACCCCACAGACTGCAGCCTACCAGGCTCCTCCATCCATGGGATTTTCCAGGCAAGAGTACTGGAGTGGGTTGCCATTTCCTTCTCCCTACTGAGAATCGAAGTTAGACTCCAGCCTCTCCCTTTCAAGAAGCCTTTTCTGATAAAGTCCCCCCCACTCCATTTGACTCTCCCTTCTTTGATTGTGAGACAGAGTTCTTGTGAACTTGCAGTAAGCAGCTCTCTGGGTGTCTGTGGAGGGAGAGCTTTCCCCTTGAAGGTGGCACCAACCTCTTCTGTCTTTTCCCAGTACCCACCCAGCATGGCACTCTGCTCATGGGGGATGCCCAATTAGTGTCTGTAGACTGAATGACTGACCAACTCCAAAAGGGGTGCCAGGGAACAAGGGAGGCAGGACAGGGTTGTAGTCCCAGCTCATGGTGGAGCCTGAAGGCATCGCTGCTTTGGAGCGGACCGTGGGGCAGCTGACCAGGGGGAATGGTGGGTCAGTTAAGAGAGTGTGAAGCAGAGACATGGTTGGGGCCGAGGCCAGGGATGAGGGCTGCACAGACTCTGTCAGGTCTACAAGGCCCAGAGGCCCATTTCCAATCAGTAATCAGCTAGTTACTATATAGGTTATATGGCGGCACGGGGATGGGGGGGAAATGGTGGGTGCTGTTTTTTAAGGAATTCAAATCTTTAAAGCACAGTCAACATAAAAACAGGCTTCCCAGGTGGCGCTAGTGTTAAAAAAAGAAAATCTGCCTACCAATGCAAGAGGCATAAGAGACGCAGATTTGATCCCTAGGTCAGGAGGAGCCCCTGGAGGAGGGCATGGCAACCCACTCCAGTATTCTGGCCTGGAGAATGCCATAGACAGAGGAACCTGCCGGGCTGCAGTCTATAGTGTCGCAAAGAGTCAGACACGACTAAAAGCGACTCAGCACGCACACACGCACAACATAAAAACAATGCTGAGTATACTTTTAATCCTTGTGGTGACTCAGAGGGTGCAGTGGGATACTGCGCTGCCCCGGGCGGTCCTTACGCCTATCAATTATTTAGAGAACATTAGCCGTGGGCCCAGCAGCCTGCAGTGAGTCACTGTCAGTTGCTTAAAAGAGAATCTCAGCTATCAACTCACTGAGTTGCCACTATTCTCTTATTTAAGAAAGCTGAGCACAGAAACCGAACTTAAAAATAAACAACAATAACTGGGAAACTCTAAAAGCCCAGTTATCTTCCCTTTGCAGTTGTTTGGCCTTCAAATAAAAGTTTCTCTTTTAAGCACTGGCTGGGCAGGGAAGCCTGGGCGGGGGTTTGGTTGGAGGCTGCTGAGGACAGAGGGATGGGGGACCAGGCTGGGGCTGAAGCAGGAAGCACTGCCAGGAGCCAAAGACGTCGGACAGCACAGGAGGGCAGAGAGGGAGTCAGAGCTGCCTCTCCGAAAATGTGGAGACAACACAGACCAGGGACCAGCAGCCCCCCGACGCTTCCTAATGAGGGTCACACAGGTGGACCGAGAGCTAACCCTGGAGGCCTGGTGAGGCTCCAATGTGAGTGATCCTCACCTGGCTCCGTAGCAGCCTCCCAGCATTGCAGGCAGTGGGGGGAGTCAGCTCCCTACCTGCCCTGCCCAATTTCCAAAGCTTCAATGAACAGCCCGTTTAGGGTGTTTCCTCTATAAGTGGAGAAGGGAGAGCTTAGGGGAGACGGCTAAGGGTGAGGGCTGAGGCTGGGCTCAGCAGGGAGGCCACAGACTGTAACCCCCATGGTTGGCAAAACATGCCAGCAGCCCCACCCAGTCCCAACCGGACAGTAAGAGGTGAGTGGAAACCTCAGGTTAAAAATACCCAGTCTTCTTGTAAAGAGAAAGAAGAACAGGAAGGAAGTGTGGGGAAGCAAGGCAGAATAGAAAAAAAAAAAAACAAACAAAACCCAGAGAAGGAGAATGAGATGTTAGTAATGGCCGGAAGTTGATCAGGTAAAACAGGTGGGGAAAGCCCCCCAGGTGCCCGAGGGGCTCATGGGCAGGGTTCAGGCAGACATTCCCAGAGAAATGATTTGGATCCACTGAGACCAGGGCTCAAATCCCCTGCAAAGAGCCTTGGCCCAGGAAAGCAGTGCCCCCAGGGACAGTGGGGCAGGGGTGACCAGCGGGAGACTGTCATGTCTGTCCTTCCCTCTGGGGGGAGAGGGCCACCTGAGCCACCAGACCTTCAGTCTCAGGCCAGGACAGGGTGGAAGGGGGCTCACCTGGCCTTGGGAACAGCACCCACACTTGTGGAGGGAAGGGAGGACAGTGAGAGGGCTGAGTGAGGTGGCATGGCACTGACCAGAGGTGACCGTCAGCCCCTGTATCCAGGATGCTGAGTCTGACTCCAGACTCAGCTGCTTACTAGACCCACCACCTAGCACTGACGCAGAACTTCTCTGTGCTTCAGCTCCCTCATCAGTAAATGGAGATGCCAAAAGGGACAACCTCATGGTGTTGTGGGGAGGATTATGTACCTGCCCAAGGCTTCTAGAACATTACCTGGTACCGAGGATTGCTTTTTCAGCATTAGTCACTGCGGACTGGAGTAGGAGACAGTGCAGGTGATGGGTGGGAAGAAGTTCCCAATGCCTCATGTCCAGGGGACAGCGCTTCACAGACAGCCAGCACCACACCAGGCTAGGAAGGAAGGGAAGGAAGAAGGGGATAGAAATAAGATAGATGCAGCCTAAGCATGGAGAAGGCAATGGCACCCCACTCCAGTACTCTTGCCTGGAAGATCCCATTGATGGAGGAGCCTGGTAGGCTGCAGTCCATGAGGTCTCAAAGAGTCGGACACGACTGAGCGACTTCACTTTCACTTTTCACTTTCATGCATTGGAGAAGGAAATGGCAACCCACTCCAGTGTTCTTGTCTGGAGAATCCCAGGGACGGCGGAGCCTATTGGCTGCCGTCTATGGGGTCACACAGAGTCGGACATGACTGAAGTGACTTAGCAGCAGCAGCAGCAGCCTAAGCATTCAGGAACCAACAGAGGATACAGACAGCTAATCACATTTCAGCATAAAACAAAAGCATTTCGTACCAAGTGCTAGAGTGCATGAAGATGGAGTAACTTCCCTGCTTTCAGTGTTTGGAAGGTGCTGGGCATACTGGTCTTAGTGAAAGTGAAGTCGCTCAGTCGTGTCCAACTCTTTGCGACCCCACGGACTGCAGCCTATCAGGCTCCTCTGTCCATGGGATTTTCCAGGCAAGAGTACTGGAGTGGGTTGCCATTTCCTTCTCCAATACTGGTCTTAGAGGTCAAGTAGAGTAAGTCAGCAGGCTGAGAAGGAAGCATGGTATTCAAGGTGTGGCTCCTGGGTGAATGCCTGGGGGTCGGGAGCAGAGAGAGTAGCTGGGAGTGACCAGCTTAGAAGGGTCAGCAGGGCCCAGTCATACCATCCTTTGCTGAGAGATGGAACTTCATCCTGCATGTGGAGAGGCTAGGAAGGGAGAGACCCAAATCAGACTCATGTATTTGAAAGAATTCTCTGGCAGAAATGTGGAGGGGAAATGAGAGGGACCAGAACAGTGGCAATGAGGCCAATTGGTTTTGTGGTCCAGCAATGGTAAGGGCCAGAGACACCAAAAGGAGGGCCCTTACAAAGTGGACTAATGGGGGAGGGATAGATTAGGAGTACACACTACTATATACAAAACAGAAACAACAAGGGCCTGCTGTAGAGCACAGGGAACTCTACTCAATACTCTGTAATAACCTGGATGGGAAAAGAATATGAAAAAGAATGGATACATGTATATATATAACTGAATCACGTTGCTGTACACCTGAAACAAACACACTGTAGATCAACTATATTCCAATATAAAATAAAAAATAAATATTAAAAAATTAGAAAATAAAAAATATACTACAGCATGGGGAATACAGGCAATATTTTATAGTAACTATAAACGGAGTATAAACTTTAGAAACCGTGACTCACTGTATCATACACCTATACCATACAAAGAGATCAAACCAGTCCATCCTAAAGGAAATCAGTCCTGAATATTCATTGGAAGGACTGATGCTGAAGCTGAAGCTCCAATACTTTGGCCACCTGAGGTAAAGAGCTGACTCATTGGAAAAGACCCTGATGCTGGGAAAGATTGAAGGCAGGAGGAGAAGGGGATGACAGAGGACGAGATGGTTGGATGGCGTCACCGACTCAGCAGACGTGAGTTTGAGCAAGCTTCAGGAGATGGTAAAGGACAGGGAATCCTGGCGTGCTGCAGTCCATGGAGCAGCAGAGTCAGACATGACTAAGTGACTCAGCAATGACAACATTCTAGGTAATATGTTACGGAAAGACCTGAACAAACTTTTGGGCCAACCAAATATACTACTGTATCAGTTCAGTTCAGTCACTCAGTCGTGTCCGACTCTATGCAACCCCATAGACGGCAGCCCACCAGGCTCCCCCATCCCTGGGATTCTCCAAGCAAGAACACTGGAGTGGCTTGCCATATAGCAACTATACAATTAAAAATAATAATAAAATAAAAATACTGCTCAAGAAAACAAAAGAAAGAAAGTGGACTAGTTTGGAAGGATGGCAAGGAGGAAAGAGAAGAAATGACCCTGTAGTTTCTAGTCTGAGTGTTTAGTGGTGTCCTTATCAGAGATGGGGAAGAAAGGGAACAAAGTAGGCTCGACAGAAGAGGTTTAGGCAGGGTGAGCTTCAGGGAATTCCCTGGCAGCTGAGGGGTTAGGACTAAGTGTTTTCACTGCGGAGGGCCCAGGTTCAATTCCTGGTCTGGGAACTAAGATCCTGAAAACCCCATGGGACAGTCAAAGAAAAAGTGAGCCTTCCCTGGTTGTCCAGTGATTAAGAATCTGCCTGCCAATGCAGGTGAGACAGGTTCGATTCCTAGTCTGTGAAGATGCCACAAACTGTGGACGACGAAGCCCGTGTGCCACAACTACTGAGCCCGTGCTCCAGAGCTCATGAGCCGCAACTACTGAGCCCACAAGCTACAACTAGAAAATGTCCACCTGAAGCAATAAAGACCGAGGGCAGCCAAAAATAAATAAATAACTAAAAAAAAAAGGGTGAGCTTGAGGTGGCTGAGATAGCCAGGAGGGGCTTGGAGATGGAGGAAATGGTAGTTCAGTGATGGAAATGAGGTGCAGTTGCAGAAGACTTCCTTTAGACTGAATCAAGCAAGTTGGGACATGAAGCCAGAGGCCATGGTAGACACCAGGGGGCTGCTGGGAGAGGCACAGAGGCATGTCAGAGGGGCTGACACCAGAGGGGCGGATACCAGAGGGGTTTACACCAGAGGGGTGACACCAGAGGGGTTTACACCAGAGGGGTGACACCAGAGGGGTTTACACCAGAGGGGTGATAGCAGAAGGGCTGATACCAGAGGGACTGACACCAGAGGGCTGACACCGGAGGGGCTGATACCAGAGGGCTGACACCAGAGGGGCGGACACCAGAGGGCTGATACCAGAGGGGTCTACACCAGAGGGGTGACACCAGAGGGGTTTACACCAGAGGGGTGACACCAGAGGGGTTTACACCAGAGGGGTGATAGCAGAAGGGCTGATACCAGAGGGACTGACACCAGAGGGCTGACACCGGAGGGGCTGATACCAGAGGGCTGACACCAGAGGGGCGGACACCAGAGGGCTGATACCAGAGGGGTTTACACCAGAGGGGTGACACCAGAGGGGTTTACACCAGAGGGGTGATACCAGAGCAGTTTACACCAGAGGGGTGATAGCAGAAGGGCTGATACCAGAGGGACTGACACCAGAGGGCTGATACCAGAGGGGTTTACACCAGAGGGGCTGACACCAGAGGGGTTTACACCAGAGGGGTGATATCAGAAGGGCTGATACCAGAGGGCTGATACCAGAGGGACTGACACCAGAGGGCTGACACTGGAGGGGCTGATACCAGAGGGGCTGACACCAGAGGGGCTGACACCAGAGGGACTGATACCAGAGGGCTGATACCAGAGGGGCTGACACCAGAGGGGTGATATCAGAGGGGCTGATACCAGAGGGCTGATACCAAAGGGTTTTACACCAGAGGGCTGATTCCAGAGGAGCCGATACCAGAGGGGCTGATACTAGAGGGTTTAACACCAGAAGAGCTGACACCAGAGGGGTGATACCAGAAGAGCTAATACCAGAGGGGGTGACACCAGAGGGGCTGACACCAGAGGGCTGACACCAGAGGGGATTATACCAGAGGGGTTTACACAAGAGGGGCTGATATCAGAGGGCTGATACCAGAGGGGTTGACACCAGAGGGGTGATACCAGAGAAGCTGATACCAGAGGGGTTGACACCAGAGGGGTGATACCAGAGGGTCTGATACCAAAGGGGCTGATAACAGAGGGACTGACACCAGAGGGGCTGATACTAGAGGGTTTGACACCAAAAGAGCTGATACCAGAGGGGTGATACCGGAAGAGCTAATACCAGAGGGGCTGACACCAGAGGGGCTGACACCAGAGGGACTGATACCAGAGGGGCTGATACCAGAGGGGTTTACACAAGAGGGGCTGATATCAGAGGGCTGATACCAGAGGGGTTGACACCAGAGGGGTGATACCAGAGAGGCTGACACCAGAGGGGCTGATACCAGAGGGCTGACACCGGAGGGGCTGACACCAGAGGGACTGATACCAGAGGGCTGATACCAGAGGGGCTGACACCAGAGGGGTGATATCAGAGGGGCTGATACCAGAGGGCTGATACCAAAGGGTTTTACACCAGAGGGCTGATTCCAGAGGAGCCGATACCAGAGGGGCTGATACTAGAGGGTTTAACACCAGAAGAGCTGACACCAGAGGGGTGATACCAGAAGAGCTAATACCAGAGGGGGTGACACCAGAGGGGCTGACACCAGAGGGCTGACACCAGAGGGGATTATACCAGAGGGGTTTACACAAGAGGGGCTGATATCAGAGGGCTGATACCAGAGGGGTTGACACCAGAGGGGTGATACCAGAGAAGCTGATACCAGAGGGGTTGACACCAGAGGGGTGATACCAGAGGGTCTGATACCAAAGGGGCTGATAACAGAGGGACTGACACCAGAGGGGCTGATACTAGAGGGTTTGACACCAAAAGAGCTGATACCAGAGGGGTGATACCGGAAGAGCTAATACCAGAGGGGCTGACACCAGAGGGGCTGACACCAGAGGGACTGATACCAGAGGGGCTGATACCAGAGGGGTTTACACAAGAGGGGCTGATATCAGAGGGCTGATACCAGAGGGGTTGACACCAGAGGGGTGATACCAGAGAGGCTGACACCAGAGGGGCTGATACCAGAGGGCTGACACCGGAGGGACTGATACCAGAGGGCTGATACCAGAGGGGTTTACACCAGAGGGACTGATACCAGAGGGCTGATACCAGAGGGGTTTACACCAGAGGGGTGATACCAGAGGGGCTGATACTGGAGGGACTGACACCAGAGGGGCTGATACTAGAGGGTTTGACAACAGAAGAGCTGACACCAGAGGGGCTGACACCAGAGAGACTGACACCAGAGGGGATGATACCAGAGGGGTTGACACCAGAGGGGATGACACTAGAGGGCTGATACCAGAGGGGTTTACACCAGAGGGGTGATATCAGAGAGGCTGACACCAGAGGGGCTGATACCAGAGGGCTGACACTGGAGGGGCTGACACCAGAGGGGCTGACACCAGAGGGCTGATATCAGAGGGGTTTACACCAGAGGGGTGATGTCAGAGGGGCTGATACCAGAGGGCTGATACCAGAGGGGTTGACACCAGAGGGGTGATACCAAAGAGGCTGATACCAGAGGGGTTGACACCAGAGGGGTGATATCAGAGAGGCTGACACCAGAGGGGCTGATACCAGAGGGCTGACGCCGGAGGGGCTGATACCAGAGGGGCTGACACCAGAGGGGCTGACACCAGAGGGACTGATACCAGAGGGCTGATACCAGAGGGGTTTACACCAGAGGGGTGATATCAGAGGGGCTGATACCAGAGGGGCTGATATCGGAGGGACTGACACCAGAGGGGCTGGTACTAGAGGGTTTGACACCAGAACAGCTGACACCAGAGGGGCTGACACCAGAGGGCTGACACCGGAGGGGCTCATACCAGAGGTGCTGACACCAGAGGGGCTGACACCAGAGGGACTGATACCAGAGAGCTGATACCAGAGGGGTTTACACCAGAGGGGTGATATCAGAGGGGCTGATACTAGAGGGTTGATACCAAAGGGTTTTACACCAGAGGGATGATTCCAGAGGAGCCGATACCAGAGGGGCTGATACCGGAGGGACTAACACCAGAGTGGCTGATACTAGAGGGTTTGACACCAGAAGAGCTGACACCAGAGGGGTGATACCAGAAAAGCTAATACCAGAGGGGCTGACACCAGAGGGGCTGACAGGCTTCCTGAATCCTTAGCTCATTAGAAAACCACAGAGTATTAATATCACAGTTTCCATTGCCTGGTTAAATGATGTTATGGATTATATTATCTAACTTGAACTAAATTAACTTCACAAAATGGATATGGGAATTAAAATAATTCCTGCAAAGGAGCTGCAGTGTAAAGATCTCTGTAACTCGGCAAGCCCTAGTGCACAAGAAAGCAGCACCACTGGTGCTTCTTCCAGGAGCTCTCTGTCAGCCCATCGGGAGGGTAACACGGGGACAACCTGATCAGGTCTAACACAATGATGGCCAGCGAACTTGCTTTATGATTTGTAATTATCAAGGCCACTGTTTGAAATGTGAATTACACTTCCTACCATTGTTAAAAACAGACCTCACCCAAGTGTATTTTGTGTCTTGAAATATAACGATAGTGGGTCGTGTGTATGATTTGTAAGTGATTGAACTTATGTTAAGGGTGCATTCTCAAAATTTATTACTGATAATATGTAACTTCTCAGTATGAGAGCTGTCATCTCACACAGGCTTTGATTTGGGGGGAAATTCTTAAGTCCTAGGTTCCAGGTCCCAGGACATGAACAGGTTTCCTACTTTATCAGTTCCACACATCTGAAATGCTACGTATTGCATTTACCTCTTAGAACAAAGGATGCTTGTACTCAAAGTGTGGCCCCAATGGCTCACTTTTTCATCGCCTTGGTCCTTCTCTTCCTTCTGGAGATGAGGGAAAGATTAGTTGAGCTCCCTGGAGAAAAGCATTAAGTAAATACAAGGCGTTGCCGAAGTTACGTTACTATTAATATTATTCGCAACACTAAACAGGCAGCAGCAGTGAACACTGTTCCAAGGTGTTCTCATAAGGATCCAGCTGAGAGGGTCCTAAACACATCCAACCACTCATCTCTTTACAACACTTGAATCTAGGGGTCCTGCCAGTGTATGAATCCCAAGGGGCATGGAGGCTGCTAGGGTTTAGAAGCTCCAAAGGGATGGGATTGCTATTCTCTGAGGAGGGAAGTGCTCATCTCCTTTGAGCCAGAATCTAAGACCAGACTGGGCCAGACTGGTTGAGGAAAGCCTTCCACCTATTGGCCCAACGCCAGGGAGCTAATGCCTTCCCCTGCCACTTGAGTACCTGCATCCCACTGCCCCCAAGGAAACTGGGGAGAACACACATGTATACAATTTTATGTTAAAATAACTACTTTTATTTTTTCAAAGCACGTTTGCGTGGGGAAATTAATAGGGCAGGGATGATTATTTCCCACAATTTATGCCCAACACACTTATCGAGCACGTGTTGTGTATGCAGGGTGCTATACAAGGACCCAGAGATGGAGACTCCAGCACATTGATGATTCAGTGAGCAAACTGAGATCTGCACATACCATGGTACAGGGCAGACCAGGGGCTTGAGGCTCAGACAAAGAGGAACAAGCGTTCTAAGGTGGGTGGGAAGTCAAGCACAGCCATGGAGGTGCTGTCCCTGCCTTGGACCTCAAAGGCTAGGAAGGTCTGACAAGGTAGAAACACAGCAAATGACATTCCCAAAGAAGGACAGAAGTTCTGGAATGGGAAGGCATGGGATATGCATGACCAGCAGTGAGGAGTCACCTTTGGCTAGCATCTAGAGAACAAACAGTGGGGTTGAAAAAGTGATTTAAAACCAGATTTTCAACAGCCACATGCTGGACAACAAGATTCAGAGTTTATCTGCAGTGAGCAAGGGGCAGGTGAAATCAAAATGTCGAAATCAAAACAAAACTCACCCAGGGTCCTATGGTGAGTTAATCTGTGGCCCAGCCAGGACTTGAATGCAGATTTATATTGACACAGGCAAAGCTCCTAGACCTGACGCTAACCAGACAGAAATGGGTCTGTGGGAAAGTGCTTCAGGCCAGGGGTGGCCAGATGCTTCTCTGGGAAACCCAGGAGCCTGAGTCTCCAAGGAGCCGGGCGTCGTACCTTTGACAAGTGGGTCTTGTCGAGCTCACTCTTCCCATGGGGCTTGAGTGAGCAGGTAGCTGGACTGCAGTCCTTGGGAATCCAAATAGGTTGGGCTGGGAATGGCTGAGTGTGGGATCACTCCAATAAAATGAAGGGAGAGGAGCCCTCAGAGTGTCTCGGGGTGTGGGGAGCACAGGGTGTGGGCCTCGCATTCCCAGGTGTTTGAGACGCCACAGCTGATGATTATCATTATTATTCCTGCTCTGGCTTCTCTGAGCTTTCATCCTGCAGGACCCTGCCTTGCTGGCCGGGCGTCACCAACTAGCAAGGCCTCCTGGGGCAGGGTGGGGCGGGCAGGTCTTGGCTGCAAGGGAACACAACACTAGTTCGGGTTTCTTCCCCAGTGAGACCAGGGAACTAACTCCCTAACCCTGGAACCAGGGGCAGACTTTCTCAGGGGGGAAACTGAGGCACGGAGCCAGGGAATGATTTGACCAAGATCCTGGGGATCCTCACTCTCCTGGCCTTACTCACCAGACCAGGCTTATCCTTCCCCAGAAGGAGCAGGTCCTGTCGGCCTGGAGAGGAGCCAGGGAAAGTGAAGGTGTGGATGCTAGAAGAGAGAACTGGGTCTGGGCCAGGACAGCAGAGCTGGTACCCTCCTTGCCAGGTGCTGCGGGCGTCATGAGGTCAGACTCCTGGTTTGGCGTCTCTCTGGAAGGTCCCTCCTTATGGGTGGATCAACCCAAGCCCCTGAGGGAGGCCAAGGCCACAGATGCAGACCTGCAAAATGCCTGGTTCTCTCGAACCAGACACTACATTCAGCACCTGGAGAGGAAGAGCCCAAGTCTCATAAAGACAGGCCAGGCCAGGGGCGGAGGGCTAGACGAGGCTCTGAGACAGGGAGAGGGGGGTGTGTGCATACACACACGCGTTCGCTAAGGCCAGGCTTCCAGCCGTGGCGTGTCCCTGCCTGCCCAGAGGAGATCGAAGAGCAAAAGATGTGAACACCAATCTGATGACTGGGTGGGGGGCTGAGTGAGATCTTATTGGCAGTGGGAACCCCCAAGAGAAGGGAGGGAATGGACTGATCAGTTGAGGCTGAGACCCAGCTGGTGCTGTCCACCGAGAGAGCAGTGAGCTTCGGGAACGAACGTCTTCTGGCTTAACGCAGAGGTGGGACCACAGAGGGCAGGCTGAGAAGGATGAAGAGAGAGGATAGTAAACACAGCTGTGGAGGCCTCCACACGCTCTCGTGTTCTCAGTGACTCCCAGAGCCAGCCAACTACCCAAGGACTCATTGTGTGCTCAGTCTCGTCTGACTCTTTACGGTCCCCTGAACGATAGCCTGCCAGGCTTCTCTGTCCAAGGGATTCTCCAAGCAAGGGTACTGGTGTGGGTTGCCATGCCCTTCTCCAGGGGACCTTCCTAACCTGGGGATTGAACCCACGTCTCCTGTGGGTTGGAAGGCAGATTCTTTACCACTGAGCCACCTAGGAAGCCCAATTCATTCATTATCAAGCATGTATTAAGCAGCTATGATATGTCAGGTGCTCTGCTCTGAGCCATGGGTTTGATCCTTAAGACATGACCTCTGCCTTCAGAATAAAAACAAATCTTCCTACTTGGTTTCACCCCCCATTCCACGTAGTGCAATACCAGGATCCTGGGCTGAGTCCCAAGGCATCTTCCTCTTTGACCATTTTTGACCATGACTGCACTTGTTTGCTTCTGTTCCCACCAACAGCTCTGAGTTCACTCAGGAGCAAGGCTCACTAGAATTCCTACCACTTTCTTGACACTCACCTAGCTAAAATATTCACCCGTCAGTCACAAAAGTCATCTCTGGAGCCTGCAACTGTGATTAGACTTCTTCAAGAAGGTGGACTCGTTCTTCAGGTGACCCTACCCTCTTCCAGATCAAAAACAGCCTGCAAAGTCCCCACTCCCAGGGGTCACCTACGGTTGGGAAAGATTGAGGGCAGAAGAAGAGGGTATCAGAGGATGAGATGGCTGGATGGCATCACTGATGCAATGGACATGAACTTGGGTAAACTTCAGGAGATGGTAAGGGACAGGGAGGCTTGGCGTGCTACAGTCCATGGGGTTGCAAAGAGTCAGGCACGGTTGGGTGACTGAACAACAATAACACAGCCCCCACCTGTTCGCCATCTCCCGTTGGTGGCCTGAAGAACTCGCAGAGATTCCCTGTTGCTTAGTATATACAACTGGAACATTTAGGAGCCCTCCCACACATTTCTGGGGAAATGTGGGAAAGTTTCTTTCCCTGCCTCCCCTTCCTTTATTATAACCCAACGGTGTTCCTTCTCACCACCAGCACACTTGTCTTGTAACTCAGTAGCTGAGAAAGAGCAAAGAGCTCTTTAAGAGAACCATTTCCACGTTTATAGTTGATTTATTCAACAAATATTTACTAACAGCCACTCTGTACCAGGTACTGTGGCGCTGATGGTGACTAGGGCAGATATGCCTCCGGTCCTGGGGGAGCCCATGAACAGACAGGACAGACACTAATAATGAAAACAGAATGGGATCTGTGATCAGACTGGATGACCATCTGGGGTTCCTGAGAGTCTGGGCATTTCCACTGTGGCTGCACAGATCGCTTTTACTTCCTGCCTGGATTCTTCACAGAGCAGAGTGTGGTTTGCTGGGGAGGAGTGGAGAATGTGCCAACAGGATGTCTTCATGGTAAGAGCCCAAAGGCATCAGTCCCCATTCTGTTCTCCCCCGCCCCTGGGGAGGAGGTCCCGCCCTCCTTGAATTCAGTCTCCTAGGGAAGTGACACAGGAAGCAGGGACGGAATTAAGAGCTTAAGAATTCCGTGTCCAAACAAACCATGAAAGTGAGAAGGACTGCAAAAGGCACTTCCCAATTTCACCGTGCTGGGAAATACCAGATCCTGCCACTTCTCCAGAAAGCAGCCACTTCGTTAAGGGTGAAATTCTCCTCTGTTCTCTGACTACATCGCTCATGAGAGGTGGTGATGCTGTTTCATTTTGAAACTTGTCCATGAATGAAGGCTCTAAGCTCTTATGCAGTGGTTGGACGTTGAGTCAGCGCTTAACCACTATAATTGGCAGAAAAGTCCTCCAACAATCTAACCAAGACGAGACACTGCATATTCCACTCGGCTTGCTTGTCCACTGCTCTCTGTGGAATGGGGAAAATAAGGAAAAGTTATGAAGTATCCCCTACTCCTAATGTTTTCAGCAAACATCTAGAAAACTGACAAAAGTAAAAGGGTTTCAGAGCTGATGACCCTCATTCTCTGGAAGAGTGAGGATCCCGTGCGGAAACTTTTTTAGAGGACGTGATGGTAGCGTAAGAGGGTGGGGGCAGAGAGCTCCCATATTCTTGAATATAAGCCTACTGGGTGCTTCCCCGGGGCCTTCCCATGGGTGGGGGTCTCTCCCCATTTGGTGCCTCTACCATCTGGTTTTGGAACTGGAGTGGGCCCTAAGAATGTTGTGGAGGTGGTGGGTGGGGTGGGGCTGGCCTGTGCAAGGCAGCAGTAGAGTGTTCCTTTTTAGATGCGCCTGGCAGAAGTGAAAGTGGTGTGAGCTCTAAAACAAGAAAAGCATCAGAAGAAAACTTTCAAAGGCCACTGCCCTAAGTCTGTGGGGGTTTCCTAAACCAACAGGCAAATCCCTACATTAGAAAGTTTCTTTCCCTCCAACTTTCCTGCCTCCCCACCTTCTTTATTTCCATCCTTCCATTTCTCTTTCAATGGAAACACCTTCTTCCTCTCTTCCAGCCTCAGTTCTACCATCTTTTCAGGTCAAGCTAAAGGCTAACCTCTTTCACACACCTTTCCCATCTAATCAATCTCCGGCTGTCCACTCCTTTCTCTGAATCTCTTGGTATGACTACACAGTGTCTGGTGCTCCCCAGCTGTTTTGTGTACAAGTCTTCTTTCTCCAACCAGGTTGAAAATGTCTAGAGGGCAGGGGCCATTCCTTACATTTTAGAGTCCCTCAGCCCAGAGCTGGGTATCTAATAGGCCTTTATTGAGACCTCCACTTGCCCTTTACTTCTCATTAAACATCAGAGAATTCACACAAGAAAATAAAAATAATAAAAATGAATAAGCCTTCATTTGGGTGGAGTTGTCAACCATTTTATACATCAGAGAATTCCTACTGGAAAGAAGCCCCGTATCTGATGTGTCTGTGGGAGAGCCCTCGGGTGAGTCTGGAGGCTTGGAAGGCTCATCTGACTCAGGGTTCTGGAACTTAGTTACATAGAACGTGACGTGGGGAAAACTTCGCTCAAGAGACCCAACATTAGCCTGCACATTAGAGAGAAGTGATGAATCCGAAGAATGTGGAAAAACCTCCCTCGAGACCTTTACCAACCAACATCAGAGGCTTCACCCGAGTCAAGAGCAGGGTAGATGCAGGGCATACTATAGGATACAAAGTGGCCATAGCTCCTGTCTCTGTACAGCTCGTCTCAGATCCATTTCTCAGCTGAAAAAATTGAGACTTGGACAGGAAGCATTTTCTACCGTAGGTACAGCTGGAATATCACAAAACTTTGATTAGTGCTATTTAAAAAAAAAAAAAAACTTGAAACACTTCCATATCTGATTTTCTTTGTCATTATTTCTCATCAGGGAAGGGAAGGGATGATGTCCTGAAATGCTTGTTACTGATGGTGAAATGGGGTTGGAGGGGCTGCATCATGGGTATAGGCACAGATCACGATAAGAGTTCTGTTCTCTGGGGACCTTTCTTTGATGTGCTGGGGACCATGCTAGGTGCTAAAGGAGATCAAAGCTGAAAAGAGAGGTCCTTCCCCTCAAACAGCTCATAACCCAGGAAGGGAACAGACAGGTTCTTACAATCTGCTTTAATGGGAGTGAACATGAAAAACAGCAGAGGCATGAGATACAGGAAAGGAGTCCCACGTTCCTTTGGGGGAATAGGATAAGCCTCACAGAGAAGGTATTGTTTCATAATAGCTGAGACATAAAGGATGAGCAGTTTGCCAGACAAACAAGTGAGGAGAAGGTGTTCCAGGCAAAGGCACTGACATAAGAAAGGGTATGGACTGCTGAGGATCGTCAAGCAATTCAATCTGTAAAGAATGGTGAGGGTGACACAGGGGTGGGGTGGGCATAAGCTAGCCAGGCAGTTAGATGAGGGGAAGATAACATGAGGCCCCTGAATGCCCTGCAAGGCAGTTCAGATTTCCCTTTAAGCTGAATTAGTTTCCGACTGCTGCTGTAACAAATTGCCACAAACTTGGTAGCATAAAACCACACAGATTTATTATCTAACAGTTCTGGAGGTCAAGAGCTTCACCGGGCCAAAGTCAAGGTGTCGGCAGACTGTGTTTCTTCTGGGGGCTCAGGAGAGAGTCAGCTCTTTGCTTATTCCAGTTTGCCGACATTCCTTGGCACTTGTCCCTCTCCCACCTTCAAAGCCAGCAATCGCACCATTCTGACCTCCGCTTCCTGGTCACTTCTCCTCTGACCTTAATGTTCTTGCCTCTCTCTTCTAAGGATCTTTGTGATTAGACTGGACCCACTGGATAATGGGGCTTCCCTGGCAGATGGTAATGAGTCTACCCACAATGAGGGAGACCCAGGTTCAATCCCTGGGTTGGGAAGATCCCCCAGAGAAGGAAATGGCAACCCACTCGAGTATTCTTGCCTGGGAAATCCCATGTGGTCCATGGGATCGCAAAGAGTCAGACACAACTGGGTGACTTCACTTTCTTCCTTCCTTCCTTTCTTTCTTTCACTGGATAATCCAGGTTAAGGTCCTCATTTCAAGATCCTTAACTTCATCCCATCTGCAAAATCCCTTTCACCAACATAAGGTAATATATTCACAGCTTCCAGGTTTAGGATGTGGACATATTTATAAGGCTATTATTCTGCTTATCACAGGAGCCATGCCAGAATTCTGAGCAGGAGCATGGAGGTAATTGGAGTGTTGGGTAGTACAGCACCGTGGTTCAAAGAGCAGCTGTAGGAGTCTGGTCTCCTGGATTTAATCCTGACTCTATCACGTAAGACTCATGTGATCTTAGATCACTTTCTACTTCATTTCTGTTTCCTCATCTGTGAAATGAGAATACCTACTTCAAAAGACAGTTGGAAGGATTCTGCAGACTAACAGAGGTGCAACACTTAGGACAGTGGAAAGCACTCAATAAGCTGGGGACATCTTGGTGCTCAGTACATGCAAAAAACAGCAATCTGGCTAGGAAAAACACTGCAGTCAATGCCAAGCAGAGCAGAACGGAGCTTCTAGGGGACCCATTTCCACAGGACCATCAACACAATAGCAAGGAGGTCTCCAAGCGGCAGGGGATTCTATGGCACAGAGGAATCATGCAGGCCCTCTGAATGGCACCACGTTGCTCAGTGGAGCTCTCACCTTCCTCTCTGCTGGCAAAATGAAATGAGGGAAAGAATTTGCACCAATCTGTTCCTATCCTTAGGTGGGGTTCCGTCTGTGTTGGATAACATTAGAGTGTAGGTGATGCTTTGTCTTAAGCTCTTCCCTGAGATCCCTGGAACAAGTGTTTGATTTGACACGGGGCCAGTGAAAGACCTGGCGACATCTCAGCCACATACCCAGTGTGACCATGAGTGTGCTTCTGAGTTGGTGGACAACTGGTTTGGGGCCTCTTCTTCCCTATCTTCTCTGTCCACATTTTCTGTTACCAAAGAACCTGAATCTATCAAAGAAAATCTCTCCTTTCTGTTGGTTTTTTTTCTCTGCTGCTGCTGCTGCTACTAAGTCGCTCCAGTTGTGTCTGACTCTGTGCGACCCCATAGACGGCAGCCCACCAGGCTCCCCCGTCCCTGGGATTCTCCAGGCAAGAACACTGGAGTGGGTTGCCATTTCCTTCTCCAATGCATGAAAGTGAAAAGTGAAAGTGAAGTCGCTCAGTCATGTCCGACTCTTCGCGACCTCATGGACTGCAGCCTACCAAGCTCCTCCATCCATGGGATTTTCCAGGCAAGAGTACTGGAGTGGGGTGGCATTGCCTTCTCCGGTTTTTTTCTCTGCTGCTGCTGCTGCTAAGTTGCTTCAGTCGTGTCCGACTCTGTGCGACCCCATGCTGCTGCTGCTGCTAAGTCACTTCAGTAGTGTCCGACTCTGTGTGACCCCATAGATGGAAGTCCACCAGGCTCCCCTGTCCCTGGGATTCTCCAGGCAAGAACACTGGAGTGGGTTGCCATTTCCTTCTCCAATGCATGAAACTGAAAAGTGAAAGTGAAGTCGCTCAGTCGTGTCCGACTCTTCGTGACCTCATGGACTGCAGCCTACCAGGCTCCTCCATCCATGGGATTTTCCAGGCAAGAGTACTGGAGTGGGGTGGCATTGCCTTCTCCGGTTTTTTTCTCTACAGAACTCTAAAGAAGCAGTTTTGGATTGCCCAGAAGTTTACCTGCAAATGGATAAAACACAGGACACCCAGTTAAACCCGAATTTTCAGATAAACAATGAATGATTTTAGTATATCTCAAATGTTACTATATGTTTAGTAATACTTTAAAAAACAGATTATTTGATTAACCAGAATACTCTGTTCCCTAAATTCATCATATAACACTTTATGTTCTTTGATGTAATCTACAAGCAAGATTGGTATTCAAGCCCTGAAAGTTCTCGTACCTTCTGTGGGTAGACATTTTCTGTACTAACACAGGGAAAGGAGGGAAGACTGTTTCCAGAGGGATGGCAAGGGTCCAAATAGTGAGGACTGGTCCCTCTTATTTCTCTGATATAAATGGTGATAGCTGTGAAACAGTTTCTTCTTCTGCCCAACTCTGAGATTCAGAGAAGCTCAGTTCCTGCTCCGTATCACACCTGCCCTCTACGTTAATGGGGAGGATCATCCCTGCTGCTCCAGGACCCAAGGGTGACCAGAACATCCATTCTGCTTAAGTATATTGAGATTATTTTGTCTATATTGCTGTCTTTGATCTGCACTAGGATAATGATGATGACTCTCACCATCTATGGGATGAAAGTGAAAGTCTGCCTCTGGATTGGGTGTGTGTAATTCGCAGTCACTGTTATATGAAACACAGAACAACCGAAATCTGCAAGGCTAGTCACTGTTGGGACTAGGTTTGCTCAAGGTTTGGCTCTCAGGCTCCATCCCATGTAACTCCTCCAATCTAGAATGACCCTCCTTTTTTTATTCACCTTGAGCCCTCTAAACTTCGGTCTGTGGCGGGGAGTGGGGGGTAAACACCTGAAATCTTCCAACTCACCTTGTTTGTAGGCTGAGGCTCAGCCCTGCCACCAGTTAGGGCTTCAAGCAGATGATCGCTTCCAGGTCACTCCCTGGTCATCTGCAGCCACTTTCCACTGCAGCATTTTGTTCAGCCTGGTGCTGTCAGGTGGGACTTGAGTTTTCACATCCAAGTTGTTTAGACAGGTTGTGGTGGCTGGTTTCTATATTTCTGTACTCACCCCCATTTCAGCATCATTTCAGAAACTCTAAGTAAATGCAAAAGATTGTAACAGTTTATGAAACAGGAAGGAATTTTACCCCCTCTGGATGTGAACTGACCCACCCAGCTGACGGCAGGAGGCCTAACCACACAGGATTAACTGTGTTCTCTAGCACCTCCATTACTTCTAGAAAAAGTGGCCCTGAGGGGCCAGGGGAATTAATGACTTAATGCCTAGGAAGCTCTAGGAACAACTTGCTGCAGATAAGGTCTCATTATCGTTAATTGCTGTTATTGTTTTTGTTAGTGTTGTTCTTAACCCAGCTCCTGTGAAAAGCGGCCACAGCTCTGTTAGTGACCTCAGGTCAGGGGTTTAATGAATACCTCTTCTGAATGCCAGAGGCCCCAGGCACCGTGTTCCCGCCCCCATATCCAGGCTCCACCCCCTCGGGGCTCCGCCTTCAGGGTCCTTGCAACCTGGAAGATCTTCCCAGGCCCCATCTGAGGGACTCCATCATTCTCCAGTCCCGCAAACACTCCAGCTCCAGACACCCGCATCCCCTTTGCCACCTCTCCCCCATGTAACCTCACACACCTCTCTTGACCTTGTCTCCCCTTTTCTGCAATTTTCTAGCACCCCCAACACATTTC
Source organism: Moschus berezovskii (assembly GCF_049115385.1). Taxonomy (NCBI): domain Eukaryota; kingdom Metazoa; phylum Chordata; class Mammalia; order Artiodactyla; family Moschidae; genus Moschus; species Moschus berezovskii. Next base: position 49,312,131 of record NC_142479.1, read on the forward strand.
TTTTGACTCCCAAACTGCTCTCCAGAGCCAAGGCTTTTGAGGATCACGAAAGCTAAGAGGGGGTTTCCTGAGCCCTCTCCTTCACCCCTGCATTCCCCACATCCTACACTGCATCCCAGGTCTCGCATCCCACCTTCGTGAGACCTTCAGGATTGTTCCTCAGGTGGCGAGGCCGGTTGGGTGGGTTGGCTGGTTTAGGATTACGGAGTCTGGCACTAACTCAGAGCCCCGTGCAGCTGCCTTCTTTAATTAATTACTTCCAATTTTTGAAAAACCATCTCTTCATTTGGACCTCGATGCATGCCTCTGGGGCACATGTCACATCAATTACACACAACAATTAAGTCTGCTGCCTAAAGAAGCTGTGAGCCTCTTAAACAACTCAAACACAGTTCGAGCCTAACTGCCTTAGATCACTCAGCTGTACATGGACCTTGAGGCAGAACCCCCAGGGGAGGAATCGAGCTGCAGCAGTCCACTTAGGAATGGAAGATGTTCTCTTGTTGTAGGTCCCTGCCCTGGGCCACCCATGCTCCCTAACCCCAGGGTTCCTCTTGGCCTTTGCTTAAAGTCAGGAAACTCAGGTGGTTTCTCTAGGGTAGTAACAACGTCTCTCAAATTCCAAAGCCCACCTCTCTACTGTCCTAATTGGCTATCTTGCGTGGATAAAGATGAATCTGAGGCCCTCACACAACAGGATGGGGACTAAGTTAATCTGTCCTTCCATCCACAGAGATGGTAGACACAGGTTTAACTAATGCTTTCACAGTGGTTTAAAATAGGAAAACGGTCACAGATGTTGCTTGAGGGGAGAGATAATTTCTTAATGGTCTTGATTCCCACCTGGCATGACAGACACTTGGTAGACATTTCAGGAAGGTTCATAGAAGGCCGAAGACAAAAAGGGGAAAGAGTATGCAGTACATCTACAAACAGCTGTCCATGTGCAAAGCCAGCAGGCAGATGGGACTGGCCTAAAACCTTAGCCTCATTAACACCGTCCTTTCTACCCAACTGGAATTAAAGAAACAAACAAACAAATACATTAGTAGGCCAGGTAAACGTGGCTTTCCTTATCTCTTTAACTCATTTCTTTATTGGCATATGTGAGTCGCCTGTGAGTCTTTTTGTCCTTTTATGCTTGCCAGAATCGTGCTTGGCCATTTGAGTCCAAACTTCCAGAGAGCAGAGACCACATGTGTTCCATTTGCTTTGTATGGTGTCCAGCAAAGGGCTGCAGTACCGTATCACAGACAAGTCCTGGACTTGGACCCTGGAGACCCAGGATTTCATTCTGGCCATGTTACCGTTAAAATCTGGACCTTGTTTTTAATATATTGTTTTTTAAAAAAAAATTAGCAGAAACAAACATTTTCTGCCCTTCCTACCTTCCAGTGTTGAGGGAAGAATTAAGTGAAATATTGTAAAAGAAAGATTTGTAGAAGTTGTCACATAAGTGTGTTTTTTTAAAAAAAACTATAAGGAGAAAGAAATGGCAAGCCACTCCAGTATTCTTGCCTGGAAAAGTCCATGAACAGAGGAGCCTGACAGGCTGCAGTCCATGGGGTTACATGACTGAGCATGTGTGCATGAGGGCAGAGGGAGATGGGTTGATAGCAATAAACTGGTAGAATTAAAAAAATATATATATAAAATGCATTTTGATCATAAGGACACCAGAGTAATTATGACCCAAACTCTGAGATGTTTTAGTTGGAGAAGCTGATGTGTGGAGACCACGGCTGTATGGAGCTCTGAACCAGATGATGGTCCCAGGCCATGCTGCAGCTAAATCAGCTGAGATCAAAGTGGCCAATAGCCTCAAGAGCCTCCCTCATCTTTGTCTCCAAAGCAAAAGAGCTCCACTCACATACCTGACCTTTTAGTGCATTCTGGCATTTGTTTTGTCATTGGAATTTTAGTGGGGGTGGTGCAAAGTTGAGAGGGCACAGAATGAAAGCACCCATGGACCTTATATACACATACACACAAGTGCACACACACAAGCCCCCTGGCAGACAAGCCAAGAGTCCAACTTTCTGGGTTGTCTCTAAATATTATCACTTGAGAAAAAAGTGGCTACCAAAGGGAAGTCCAGGACAACTTTATCCATTCTGTAAAAGTGGCAGTTTCCTATAGTAAGGGCTTCGAGATGAGAAATTGGATAGTAACTCTCAGGAAAGGAATGGAATTACAAGGTATTAAGGAACACAGTCAACTTTCTAAAGGAGAATCCTAGGTATTACATCTGAAAGGCTCTAAGAGCCATATAATCCCCTCTTCTTACAAAACCTCAAAGGTGGAGTGATTGAACAAAGGTCACAGCACTACAAGTATGAGGGCCTAGGAAACCCCGAACAGAACTCTGGCCCCAAGTCTGGTGCAATACATAGGGTAACATTAGTCAATGGGTAGGCAGGGAGCCACAGCCACTGCCCCTCCACGTGGAAAGAACTAGTATTGACTAGGGCTACACCCCTGAAAACTTGGGGAGCAAAGAAATGCAGTGAATCGGGAGCTTGTACCAGGCTGTCCAGCTCACCTTATAGGAACCAGATAGCTCTGCTGCTGTTTAAATTAAATCTATAAGATTTTCAGAGCTGTCAAAATATACAGAATTTTTTACTAAAAATTTTTTTTAAATGGCGGGAGTTCCCTGGTGGCCCAATGGTTAGGATTCTGGGCTCTCACTGCCATGGCCCAGGTTCAATCCCTGGGGAACCAAGATTCCACGAGCTACATGGCATGGCCAATAAAAGGGTGGGGGCAAGGGAGTTTTGCTGGTTTTGGCTGATGGCCTTAATGAGATAGTGAAGAATTATCCAGGGCCAGGAAACCAGGATGACAGAAGTCTCATTTTCCAATAAGGCCAGATGTGGGTGCTAAATATTGCCTGTAATGACTGCCAAGCAGAAGAAGGGAGGCACTGAAGCTAGCAAAGTGATGACAGCACTTATTCTGGTAGGTTCTCAAGGGGGAAGAGTTAAGGGGGAGCAGAGGAACTAGGATCACCATGCCAGGCCCAAGGCCTTCCTAAGTACCTGTCACCAACGCTTCAAATATACGGGTCGAGTCCCAAGTGCCTGGAGAGAGTGAAGAGGAAAAAAACATGAAATAAAGGAGATGCGTAAAACTGAATATTAGAACTATTATCCCTCACATTCTAAAGGAGATCAATCCTGGATGTTCATTGGAAGGACTGATGCTGAAGCTGAAACTGCAATACTTTGGCCACCTCATGCGACGAGTTGACTCACTGGAAAAGACTCTGATGCTGGGAAAGGTTGGGGGCGGGAGGAGAAGGGGACGACGGAGAATGAGATGGCTGGATGGCATCACCGATTCTGTGGACATGAGTTTGAGTGTACTCTGGGAGTTGGTGATGGACAGGGAGGCCTGGCGTGCTGTGATTCATGGGGTCGCGGAGAGTCGGACACAACTGAGCGACTGAACTGAACTGAACTGAACTGATCCCTCACATTGTGCGGCTACTTGTTTTCACTCCACAGGAAAATGCAGCCATTTTTCCAAGAAGCCCTTTGAGAGGACAGCATGTTGGGAGTCAGAAGACTGAGTCCTGCCCTGCCTCCATTGTTGACTGGGCTGGGTGACTTAGGCTGAGCCAGTAGACACACCTTGGCTTGAATTGCCTTCATTGGAAATAATACCAGTTCTGCTTGCATCATGGGGTTGTTGGAAAATCTGATAATGGATATAACCTGTCTGCAAAAACCGTAAAGCACTCTTCAAGTGGAAGGTGATATTACTATTCCAATGACTAGGAGCCCTTCAGAGGTTTGGCCCATGGGTAGAAACAAACTCCTAGAAACTTGGTTCTTCAGCCATCACTCTGCATACCCCTCTTCCAAGAGGCAGAGTGGGAGAAGAGATGAAACAAATGTCCAAGAAGGCAAAGTTAGACATCTCAGTGAGATGTTCTAGGCTCACTAGCCTCCATGGATGCCAAGGTTTTTCTCACATTGAATCTAAGTTTTTCCTTTTACTACTTATGCTTGTTTCCTCCTGTTTTTCTTGAAGATTTTCTCTCACCTGCTTTAATATGACATTATTTTTAGTGTTTATCCACTGAAGACACTCACTACTGAAGAACATGACCCAAAGTTGCTAAATTATGATCCCTGGAGTCCCAAGTATAATAAAAATGAAGCATCTTTTGAGAAGTAGCCAAGGATAGAGTTAGCCCTGGAACCCTTTTATTTATAAAGTTTCAATCTCTTCCCTTTTTCCAGACTCAGGTCATTTTATTCCCCACAGGAATTTTTTGGAGTGCAATTTTTGGAGAAGTAGCTGCATATGTATTCAAAATGTTGAGAGCTCAGATTTAGTGCAAGAACATTTATTAAGTGTAGTGTAAGAATAATAAGGAATTCCAATTAAGATAAAATTTGGAAAACATCAGGGAACTTTGGTTTATGGTGGGAAAGGTCATGACTTGGTTCTACTCCACTGGAGGCCTTTACTTTGCCTGGTTCATTTCCCCTCCCTGTACTCCAAGCGCTTTCAATTATGGACAGCTTCTCTTGGCGATGAACTTGGATAAATGCTACCTTGTTAGCTAATAGTACCATTAATTATATTAATGATTAATAGCTAATTAGTCATGATGCTGTAATGCTTAAATGGAGGCTTCCTTTCTTTCGGCAGCTCCATCTCTCAAGCACAATCGCGCACACGAGTGCGCCTGCACACACCCACCCACCACCCACACACAATCCCCTTCCCTATTTCTGGCCGCAGAACAAGCAGGGTTCTAAATTTGTTTTTCTGACAAGTCTGGGCGATCTCTAAATTTCTCGTTTTTATTAGCTGTCCCATTCATCAGACAAATAACCCACTACTGCTTACATTCTTTTTTATTTCTGTCTTCTGTCACCCACACGGCCCTTCAGTAACAAGGGGGCCAGAGTCAAGTGGTTTTTTGTTTGTTTACCTTACAAAGCAAAAAACCTCCTTGACTTCTACTAAATCTCGCTTGGACCTACTTTTCTACTTTGGCCCCCTTTCTGAACTTCACTTTCCCTAATCTTAACCCGCTCTCTACTTCGTGGAACGCCCCCACTCTGCAGCCCAAAGCTCCCTGCTACTCTACATTTTGGCTTCCTTTCAGCAGCCACGCCCCCAGACCCAAGGAGAGTGGCGCGCACGCGCACTCCACGCTTTTACCTGGGCGCTCGGCAGTGGGCGGAGTAGGGGAGGCGGGGGTGGAGAGGGAGTCGGCGGTTGTGTGGGAGGCGAAGCGCTCACACTGTGGCAGGAGCGAGAAAAGGTGCGCCAGGGCCGGCCCCGAGGGCTGCGCATGCGCGCCGCCGCGCCCAGCGGCCGGGATGCCAGGGGGGCGGGCGGAGGGAGGTGTCGGGCTCCCTGTTGGGCGGGCGGGCGAGGGGGGGGCCGGCAAGGGAAGGGGCCGCGGGCGCGCGCGCGCTCTCGCCGCCGCTCGCCCTCCCTCTCTCCCTGCCCCCCTCTCTGCACACACAACCACACACGCACACCCCCCTCCCCTGCCTCCCTCCCCGCGCGCCGCCCGCCCCGCCAGCCCCGCTCGCCCTCGCGCGCTCGGAAGGGAGTCGCGAGACGTCGGAGCGGCGGCCACGTAGCGCTGCGGCGGCGGCGGCGGCGGCGGCGGCCGAGGCCGGGTCTGCGGAGCGGCCCTGAGGACAGACGTTGGGCAGGGGGGAGGGGCCGGCCCGGCCGGCGGTTGTTACTCGAGCGCCGCGGCTACAGGCCCCCCGCCGCAGGAATGGACCGCCGAGGCGGCGGTCGGGGCGGCGGAGGCGGAGGCGGCCGGCCCGGGTGAGTAGGGGCCCCTGCCCCCCACGCACACGCCACAGCCGCGGCTGCGCCCCTGGCAGCAGCCCTTCCTCTCCGCCGCCCTCCGAGCCGACAGGGGCTCTGGGCGCCGGGTTAACCCTTCGCCGAGGCAGCTGCGTGCACTAGGCCGGAGCAGCCCCCATCCGGCGGGGAGGCCCCGGGCGTTGAGCTCTTCTGGCCCCGAGCCTGGCTGGAGGCGCCCGCTTCTGTCCCTTCGCCCCCTCTTTCTCGGACCCGGGCTGGGCTCCAGTTTTGCAGAGTGCGCTCGCCCGGAGGCCCGAGGGGAAGCTGGGGTTGCACGGGGTAGCGGGCCGAGGGGAGGTTTGCACCGGTCCTCCTTCGAGCATTCTCCTGCCCAGCAGCTGGTGGCTTGCACCCACTGCCTCCCCTGCCCTGCGGCTGCGCCCAAACCACCAACCCCCGGGAGTATTGTGCCGCCTGAGATAAAAATGCATCTAAGTGTACACCCGCCCAATACTCACCCAGAGGGTAATGCAGACCTTTCTCCACCCCCACCACAGCCTCCCCTCCAATCAGGCTCTGCTTAAGATTCTTAGATGGGAGCCACTAAAGGTAGTGACACCCCCGTTACGTCTGTACAGAACATGTTCATTGTCGAGGAATGTCTCCGCCAGAAATGAAAAATACCCCTGCTTCACCCTAGAACACTGTCTTCACGATTTAAGATCCAGTCTGCTCTCCTTGAAGAGAGCCAGTCTTTGATCACATCTAGCACATCCCTCCCCCACAACACGCGCGCGGGCGCGCGCGCACACACACACACACACACACTTCCTGATTGCTGAACAGTCCCTGTCATCGCGGATCCATTGTCAGGAATGGCTTGTGCCAATCAAAGGAATGTGCTTTTGCCTTTGGAGAAGGCTGCTTTCCACAACCATGTTCTCAGGATATTGCTGTGTGAGTCTGTCTTTGATTGTCCTCAGGTTGCCTCTGTGTTCAACTATCATCTTTCCAGTGTTTCCCCTATATACATTACATCTCCCGTGGATCCCCAGTAATACCTGAGTGATGGGTTTTTTCCCCCAGTTAATTACGTATGGTGTGTGGGAATTTCATTTTTTTAAAAATTTCGTTTATTTTGTTGTAATGTTTAACATCTGTGGTCAAGGCATAGTAAATATATAGGGTAATATTTTGGGACAAATGTTTGTTTTTTTTTTCTTTTCTTTTCCAGAGATGGCATGGTTTGTATTGTTCTGGGAATGGCAAATAGCACATGCTTTGTTGACAACATGTGTGTGCTTAGGGAATGAAGAGCTGCTGTGGCTGGTGTCTGAGAGTGTGTGCACCGAATGCTGGTTGTGTTCCCATGTAGGACTGATTTGAGAGTGGTGAGCTGTACTGTGATAGGGCTGGCAGGCATCTGGGATGTTTGTATCAGGACTGTGCACATATGTTCAGATAGATACTGCCTTTAGTATAATTTTGTTGAAAGTGTACACTGCTTCATTTTCGGGATTCTGAAAATGTCTGTTTTAGTGGTTCCTAACCTCTCTTTGGATTCATGGAAGCCTTTAGGACCCTCTTCCACGGGAAATAAACACTCGTAATTTTGTATGCAATTACAATCATCTTGAACCTGGTCCTGGGCCCTAAGGTTAAAATCTGTATTGAAAGGACTTTGAATTTTGTGTTTTGCTTTCTTTCTTTCTTGAGGATTGACATTACTTTGGTACTGAGCGGTAAGCAACAGACTAGATGAAATATGTATCCTCCTGTTTTGTTCGTTAATTACAGTGAGTTAGGTATTTGTAAGGTATCATTTCCCTGTCTTGCAGTAAAGAAATGTATGTGAGAATTTCAGAGAAAGTTAAAACTGGAGTCAGAGTAACTTGTCTAAATGTGTCTAATTGTGCCTGGCACTATCTTCTAAGTGTAGCAGATTTCAACAGCAGAATCAGTGGTCTGTTTTCTAATGCCTATCTGGGATCATTTTGTGTCGTTTGAGGTTGATCTGATCTCTTAAAAGAAGGCCTTATCTTTCCCATGGTAGAGTACCTGCTCTGTGAAGATTTTTCAACTTTATTAAATATGATTTCATGTCTTTTTTTCAGAGTGATGTTACCATCAGAATCATCCATTTTTTAATTTTGTTTTAATGGAAGGATTTTAACTATAATAAGGAAATTCAATCTCCATGTTTAAAATCTAAAACTCGGTGTGAATGTTGCACCATTCTACAATAAGCAGGGGATAAATACCAACTGTTCTTATTTAAATCACCCTGCCCTCAGCCTTTGCCTTTTGACCATATCTCAGTCAGGAGAGAGTGTGTGATAGTGTTATGATGGGCAGTGAGATAAAAGAAACAGGTCCCCAGCTCTCCAGGAGCTTGTAATTCTGATAATATTTTTCACTTACAAAATCCTTTAGGACTTTCATATTTTTGATATTTTGGAGTTTCTGAAAGGCTAAGGAATTGATGGTATTAACAGCATTTTGGATGGCAAGGGAGCCTTGGAATCTTGCGTAAAACCTGTTTCATTCACCCGAAGAATAGCATTTATTCTAATAATTATGCAGTATATCCTATGAAATCTGAAAGCATGCTGAGATTGCAAATATTGAGTTTTTATTATCTAATAAACATGATTGCAGTGGCTTATATTGCAGGTTATGTTTTTTTTCATGTCGTGCCTAAAGTTTTACTGTCAGAAATTATTTGCCTATCCTAAGCCCAAGGAATTTCAAAATTGCAAATATGTTACTTTTCTTTGTCTGTGTAGTATATGACAAATCATTAAAATCTCAGGGGACAGTGTGCTTCCTTGATTTAACATCACAGAACCTCTTCTAACCAGTCACTTACCTAGGTAAACACCCACACACCACAAGGCAGCTGATCATATAACTCATATGGCTGTGAGAACAGCATTGTCTCTGCCAAATTCAGAGCTTGGAAGCTGGAAAACAATTGCGTAGCAGTGAAACACGGAATAGTGGTGCCAGCAGCTCACTCTCATTAACACAAACAGCTTGCTGTAGTTTTTCAACGCTCTTCTTCAGACATCCTTCCCTTAGGAGGTTTCAGATCAGCAGCTTCTACTCAAGGGAAACAGCACCTACTTTCTGCAACTGTGGCCTCAAGATCTGATGCGTGACACCCAGAGCTGTTTCCATTTCTGCTCTCAGTATGGGAAGTAATCTTGTAGTGTGGTAAGAAAATACTTTTCAAGTCTGTAGAAAAAAGTTGATTAGTAATGCGGCTGATGTGATTTTGTTTTTGAATGTCTGAAGCCTTTCGAAGAAGCAAACTTGTAAAAGTGAACTGTTGAAAACAAATCACCCTTTTCTCAAGAGTTTCAGAAAATTTCACCAAAATGTGAATATACTCTTGAGTTTCATTTCCCTTGTTTTGAAAAGTCAGTTGAGAAACAACCAAAAGCAAAAAAGAACTCAACTGGATTCTCTCGTATTTTGAATCATAGCCTTTGGAACTAAAGGAGGTGACTGCATTTCCTCGCCAGGAATTCCTGAGTCTTATGCTACCGTTTTAGGTATGATGTTTTTCTCATCTATTGTCATCATTTCAGACAGCATTTTGATAAAATGATTTTGATAAGCAGAATTTATTTTAATAAAAGTGAGTTGGTGTTGGAGTTAGTGACTTTAGCTGAGGGAGGATCAGGGAGATGGTTCTTTGGAGCTAGGCAGAACTCGGTTTGAATAAAGCTCCACTGCCTTTACAGCATTGGACTAGTCACTTTGACCTCTCTGTAGCCTCAGTTTCCTCATCAGAAGAATGGGGTTTGTAATGATATTAGAGATAATATATATGAACTTCTGGAACACAGGCACATTTACACATTAAGGACTCAGTGGTAGGACAGGAGTGATGTGGGTGTGAAACTACAGATCATTCTGGCTTACAGGATTTAGAAGTTTGGTGCTGTGATCTGCATACTTTAATTTGTGTCGATTTGAGATGAAAAAATTGCAAATATTTAACTTGGTGCATACCTAAGTCTTGCAGGTGCACTGTGCTTGTTGGAACTTTGATTTGTTGCTCTATGGCTGGCTGAACTTGGTGGAGACAATAAAACTTAGCTCCAGATTCAACAGTGTTACCCACAGGCTGTGCTTATTTTAAGCCTTTTCAGAGCTTACATGGTGAAAGGGGTGTTTTAGGACACTAATGTAGCTCAATGAGTTCTGTGTCCAGAGTTGAATCACGTGCAAAGCCTTGTGTAAATTTTCATGGTTAATGCAAGTCATAAAGTGCTTGGTGGAATCAGTGAAGACATCCGATGCTTATTTTAGTTAATCTGTTTGTTTATATAGCAGTTATCTTTGATATTTGAAAACACTTATGAACATTTTTTTCTTAAAAAATTCTCATTGCTCTTCTGAGGTTTTGATCATAAAGTATTATTAGGGCTATAAGTTTGAGTGCCTAAGGCATTTTTGCTTTGAAGGGTGAAGGAAAGAAAAGTAAGGTCCCTTACCTGTCAAATTTGATCAGCTCTCCACTTTAGACCTATACCTTTAGGTTATGTTTATAGTTCCCAGCATTGTTTTTAGTAAAAAAGGCAAGTTTATGGTAAAATACATTATTTTTTTTTAAATGACAACGCACTCCAGTACTCTTGCCTGGAAAATCCCATGGACAGATGGAGGAGCCTGGTAGGCTACAGTCCATGGGGTTTCAAAGAGTCGGACATGACTGAGCGACTTCACATACATAAACATAGTTTAAGAGTCTAGTTACTTTGGAAAGTAGATTCAGGGCATGTATACAGTTTTATTCAATACACAGAACTTTTAAAATAGGGTTTCTTTAGTTCTATAGAATTAAATTATTCTGTCATTTTTGCAGAATATCACTATGATAAGTCCATAACCCAAGAGTTAGCTAGAGACTTTTCAGATAAGGTAGGCACATCAGTAATGCATTAGGAAATAGCTCAAGGGAATCTGCTAAGCCTTATTTTCTTTTATTATTGACCCACTTAGGGGCTTGCCCATCAGTGGAATCAGTCGTATTGGATTGCTGATAATGAGGAGTTGGCAAGTAATGGTCTTAGACTCACCTTAGACTTTGCAGAACACTTGAAAAAAACTTAGCCTTGGCCAGAATGTACAGCAGCAGCATTTATGCTATGTGAACCCACTGACTAAACAAAGTTTAGATGATTGAGTTAACATAATTTTTTCTCAACTGTAATACATTTTGCCAAGTAAACTTTTTTTGGAAGTGGTGCGTTTTTTTTTTTTTTTCTGTCTAGTTTACTGGAGTCAAATGGCTCAGTAGATGGCTTGTTGCTTTTGTCAGTTTCTTGATAGGCCAGTCAGTGTGTGGTGAGAAGGAATTGCTGGAAGAGAATAAGCATGGAAATAATGCAAAGAATGGCTCCTGAGCATGATTTTTGGTCTTTACCATGGATGTAAAGACCATGGTATCAGAGAATTGTGACTCTACCTGGATTTCACCAGGATAGGAAGTGTGGGTGATTCCTTTTGACTTCAATGCTAATGTAGAATATAATCTTCAACACATTTATACTTTTCAGCTTTGTGATTTAGATTCAGTTTGGGAGATTCCATGGACTATAACTTCTTTTTTTAAGTAATCTTTTTTAAAATTTTTTGTTTATTTTTTGCTACGCTGGGTCTTAGTTGCTGCTCATGGGCTTTCTCTAGTTGCGTTGAGCAGGGGCTGCTCTCGAGTTGCGGTGCATGGGATTCTCACTGTGGTGATTTCTCTTGGGGAGCAGAGGCTCTAGGCGCAGGGGCTTCAGTGATTGTGGCGCACAGGCTTAGTTGCTCCACAGCATGTGGGATCTTCCTGGACCAGGGATTAAACTTGCGTCCCCTGCATTGGTAGGTGAATTCTTAACCGCTGGACCACCAAGGAAGTCCCAGAATATAACTTCTTAATTATACTGTGTGAGCTATAAAATGAGATTTATAACTAGGCCCTTATAAATTATTTTTACTTTTGAATATATTATTTTAATATACCTAGAATAATATCAGTGGCCTGTGAATATTGAAATGCAAAAAATAATACAGTAAAGTACTGTTTTCTTTCTTGAGGGGGTGGCAAGGAGAGCATTTGTGACCTCAGTTTTGTAGATAAATCTTGTTTTTTACCCCCAGTTCCTCTTAAAACTATGTCCCAGCTGCCCATGGACTTTCCCTATATTAATATACTAATTGCTGGAGTTTGAACAAAAAAATATCTTAATGACCTGGATAACCACAATGGTGTGATCACTCACCTAGTAGCCAGACATCCTGGAGTGTGAAGTCAAGCGGGCCTTTGGAAGCATCACTACAAAGATAGCGGAGGTGATGAAACTCCAGCTGAATTATTTCAAATCCTCAAAGATGATGCTGTTAAAGTGCTGCACTCAATATGCCAGCAAATTTGGAAAACTCAGCAGTGGCCACAGGACTGGAAAAGGTCATTTTTCATTCCAGTCCCAAAGAAGGGCAATGCCAAAGAATGTTCAAACTACCACAGAATTGCACTCATTTCACATGCTAGAAAAGTAATGCTCAAAATCCTTTAAGCTAGGCTTCAACAGTTTGTGAACCAAGAAATTCCAGATGTACAAGCTGAATTTAGGAAAGGCAGAAGAATCAGAGATCAAATTGCCAATATCCATTGGATCATAGAAAAAGCAAGAGAATTCCAGAAAAACATCTTACTTCTACTTCATTGACTACACTAAAGCGTTTGACTGTGTAGATTACAACAAACTGGAAAATTCTTAAAGAAATGGGAATACAAGACCATCTTACCTGCCTCTTGAGAAGCCTATATGGCAGGTCAAGAAGCAACAATTAGAACCAGACATGGAAAAACAGATTGGTTCAAAATTGGGAAAGGAGTATGTCAAGGCTCTATGTTATCAACCTGCTTATTTAACTTATATGCAGAGTACATCATGCAAAATGCCTGGCTGAATGAATCATAAGCTGGAATCAAGACTGAGGGGAGAAATATCAATAACCTCAGATATACAGATGACGGCACCCTTATGGCAGAAAGCAAAGAGGAATTAAAGAGATTAAAGAGCCTCTTGATAAAGGTGAAAGAGGAGAGTGAAAAAGCTAGCTTAAAACTCAACATTAAAAAAACTAAGATCATGGCATCTGGTCCCATCACTTCATGGCAAATAGATGGGGAAGCAGTGGAAACAGTGACAGACTATTTTCTTGGACTCTAAAATCACTACGGATAGTGACTGTAGCCATAAAATTAAAAGCCGCTTGCTCCTTGGAAGAAAAACATTGACAAACATAGACCGTGTCTTGAAAAGCAGAGACATTACTGTGCCTCTAAAGATCTGTATAGTCAAAGCTATGGTTTTTCCAATAGTCATGTATGAATGTGAGAGCTGGACCATAAGGAAGGCTGAGTGCCAAAGAATTGATACCTTCGAACTGTGATGCTGGAGACTTTTGAGAGTCCCTTGGACAGCAAGGAGACCAAACCAGTCAATCCTAAAGGAAATCAACCCTGAATATTCATTGGAAGGACTGTTGCTGAAGCTGATGCTCCAGTACTTTGGCCATCTGATTCGAAGAGCCAACTCACTGGAAAAGACCCTAATGATGGGAAAGATTGAAGGCAGGCAGAGAAGGGGACAATAGAAGATGAGATGAATGATTGGCATCACCAACTCAATGGACATGAGTTTGGGGAAATTCCAGGAAATGGTGAAGAACAGGGAAGCCTGGTGTGCTGCAGTCCATGGGGTCGCAAAGTGTCAGACATGAATGAGTGACTGAACAAGAGTTTGAACTTAACCTTGCCTGAAACATCCTGAGCTTTTCAGTTTTCCTCAGCGTACCAGGCATACGCACTAGGCATACAAAGTCATTTAAATTAACTCAGTGAGTGTTTAGGAAATTCCTAAATCCTTACAGTAAGAATTGGATAAATGTTAGTGTATATTCATGCAATTGAGTAAATTTTATATGGCTACAAAAAAGAATGAAGAAGCTATATAGTATTGTGAAAAATCTCTAAGCCATATTTAAGTGTAATACAGTATGTACTCATTTGAGTATGGCTTATCAGATTCATTCATATTGTGTGTAACAATACTTCATTTATTCTCATATAATACTTCATTGTATACATACATTATAATTTATTTCTCCATTCTACCATTAATGGACATTTGGATTGTTTCTGGTGTAGCTGTCTTGAGTAATGCTGCTGTATTCACTATATTCTCTTCTGTACTTAAAATTTTTGATCCTTGCTCGTGTATACTAAATAATTTTTCTCATTTAAAAATTATATCATTTCAAATGGCTAGTTTCCTCCTGTCAGATTGTGGTAAACAATGTATACACCTATGTATCCGTTTCAACTTATCAGGAATTGAAACTGTATCCAAAAGGTAGTTTTTTCTGCTTTTCAGAAACTCCTCAACCTTTTCATCACCTCAAATGGAAAGTTAGATTTTTTTCTTTAAAGATGACTTGTGTCTCTAAGGTCAGGGGGTACAGAGAGTCCTAAAGACATTCCACAAGAGCCAGCTGTTGCAGGGTTAGACTCTTCTAAATGTAGAACTGGTGTTTATTTAATTCTCTGTAACACTGTTTCTCAAACTTCTGGACCATGATCCACAGAGAGAATGCATGCCCACATGTATTCCCTCACATGTGTTCCACCACCTACAACTGAAACAAAGCTCCAGAAACAGTACTTAGCCTTACCATCTGTGAGACAGGCTGTTATTTTACACTGTTTCATTTGTAAAAATTGGGTTGGGACAGACAGTTTGAAAATCACTGCCCTAAATAGAACTTAACAAAAAGTATTTTATTGAAGTTGATGCTAAACAAATGCTTACTGGATTAAATGGGGATGGGGGAGTGATATAACGAAAAGCTGTGCTTAATGGCATGAGTGTGAAGTGTTAAGAAACATGGCATGAAGGAAATCATCATATTTATGACCTTAGTTATTGCATTATTGTTGTTTAGTCGCTAAGTTGTATCTGACTCTTTTGAGACCTCATGGACTGTAACCTACAGACAGGTTCCTCTGTCTGTGAGATTTCCCCAGCAAGAATACTGGAGTGGGTTGCCATTTCCTTCTCCAGGGGATCTTCCTGACTCAGGAATTGAACCTGCATCTCCTGCATTGGCAGGCGGATTCTTTACTGCTCAGCCTCACCAGGGAAACCCAGTTATTGCATAAAGAGAGTTAATTCTTAAAGATGAAACTCTGGAAAGGTTAAAATTAGATTCTCATTTTGCCTAGCATTTAAACTATGTTCTTCTAAAAGATGGGACACCTACTCTTGCTTAATACACACACACATACAGTCAAGCACTGGCTGTTTATTCATTGTTAGGTAGAATTGAGTGGACTAAGAAATATATACAAATACATATAAACATATACAAATGTAATACATACAGCATAACCTTTAACACAAAGTATGGTTTAAATATCAATTTACTTGTGTAAAATGGTTACAGAATAAAAATACATCAAGGACTCAATAGTGAATTTTACCACTGTGTGAAAATCAGACTCTGGGCTTGGACTATGTTTCAGAGAGAGCTCAGTCAGAAAAGCGATCATCAGAACCTGGTTCAGTGGAAGGACAAAACTTAAAAGTTACTTGGTTGGAGTTGACTTTCATTTCCATACCTGAAGTTATATATACTGTGAATATGTCTGTATTTTTCTTTATTTATCTACCATTTAATCCTCATATAACCCTTTGCTGCTGCTGCTAAGTTGCTCAGTCCTATCCGACTCTTAGCGACCCCATGGACTGCAGCCCGCCAGGCTCCTCCGTCCATGGGATTTTCCAGGCAAGAGTACTGGAGTGGGTTGCCATTGCCTTCTCCGATAACCCTTTGAGGTAGATATTATTATCCCCATTTTTCAACAGGGAAATTAAGACAAAGTGAGGTTATGGAACTTGCCAAAGTGAATGTATTCTTTTCTTGGTGTTGAGATTTGTAGGAAAAGACCCATCAAATGATTTTATTTTGGTAATTGAAAAATTTGTTTTAAAATTAAATTAAAAAATCCATAAATATTTTGGCTTTTAGAATTCAGAGACTGTGTAAGTAATTTTGTTAAATTGTTATTTTAAAAAAAAATATTTTGGCCATGCCATGTAGTGTGCAGGATCCTAGTTCCCTGACCAGAGATCAAATCTGTGCCCCCTACAGTGGAAGTATGAAGTCCTAACCACTGGACTGCCAGGGGAGTCCCTGTTTTATTTTTTTAAATAATGTACAGTAAAATTGATATTTTGGCATGTGTACAGGTCTTTGTGTCAGTACCTGTATAGATTCATGTTACCACCAACACGTCAGGATACAGGATAAGTCCATCACTCAAGACTCCTGTAATCCCTTTGCATTGGTACTCTCCCCCACCCTCCACTCTGGCAACCATTGATCTGCTGTCCATCTCTATAGTGTTCTCTTTTGGAAAGTGCTGTGTAAATAGGATCAGTCAGTATGTAGCCTCCTGAGACTGTCTTCCTCCACTTAGCATAATGCCTATGAGATTCATCCAAGTTTTTTCGGTATCAACAGTTTGTTCCTTTTTATCACCAAGTAATATCCAATTGGAGAAGGCAATGGGAAATGGCAGCCCACTCCAGTGTTCTTGCCTGGAGAATCCCAGGGACGGGGGAGCCTGGTGGGCTGCCGTCTATGGGGTCGCATAGAGTCGGACACGACTAAAGTGACTTAGCTAGCTAGCTAATATTCCATTGTGTGAGGTATACCACAGATTGTTTATTCATTCTTAAAGGGCATTTGGGTTGTTTCTAGTTTTGGGTGAATATAAATTCTCATTTCTGTAGAGTAAATACCTAGGAGTGGGATTGCTTGATGATAAGGTGTGTGTGTTTAACTTTGTAACAGACTGCCACACTGTTTTCCAGAGAGTGTGCCCTTTTGTATCTCCACCAGTAACATAGGACAGTCTTGTTTGCTCTACATCTTTGCTGACACTTGAAATTGTATTTTGTATCTTCACTGTCCTAATGGGTGTGTGTGTGAAAGTGTTAGTCACTCAGTCATGTCCAACTCTTTACAAATCATGGACTACAGCCCACCAGGCTCCTCTGTCCAGGGAATTCTCCAGGCAATAATACTGGAGTGGGTATCCATTTCCTTCTCCAGAGGACCTTTCCGACCCAGTGATTGAACCCGGTTCTCCTGCATTTCAGGCAGATTTTTTACTATCTGAGCTACCAGGGAAGCCTGAGTCCTAATGAGTGTGTAGAAATAATTCATTTTGACCGTTAGGACCAGAATCTGGGTAATAGACCAAGCTGTGCCATCAACTAACTGTTGACCTTACAGGAACCATTTAACATTTTAAAACCTCATTTTTCTTCATCTCTCATATAACAGAGAATATTGAACATGTTGTAAGTTCTCTTGCAGCTCCCCAGTTCATTGGTCCAGTTCAGTTCAGTTCAGTTGCTCAGTCTTGTCCAACTTTTTGCGACCCCATGAATCACAGCACGCCAGGCCTCCCTGTCCATCACCAACTCCTGGAGTTCACGCTAACTCATGTCCGTCAAGTCGGTGATGCCATCCAGCCATCTCATTCTCTGTATGGAAGCATAAATCCTTGGCAACAGGACAGATTTGTGTTGCTTATGCAAAAAAATCTGTTGATGGATCTAAGCTAAGGTATAAACACTATAAACAATATATGTCTGTTTGTAACTAGAATCTATGTGAAATAACTTGATATTTATAACTGTAATTTAGCTCTAGCTAAGCATAATAATACTGAGATGTGTCTGTCATATCTATAAGTTAGAATTATATAGCTAATGTTGCAGTTAACATTGACAACCTAGAGTCTTTGGCTAATGTTGGATGTTTTCATAATAGAACTGTTTCTCAGATTTCTAGGGCTATTGTTTACAGTAAGTTCAGTAACAAATATTTTACCATTTTCAGTCATGAATAGGGGATCATTTTTTTAAAATTACATATTTGGGTACTTAGTGTCTTGAGTGTGAAACAAATTGCTTCTATAGTGTTATGAAGAATAGTTTATTATTTTTCTAAAGAATTATATAAGCTTATCCAAAATTATTTAAGTATTACAGAAAAATATGAAGAAACAAAGTATCTCCTTCTTCATCTTTACCCCATCCTAGGTATCTCTCAGTATGAGCATACATATGCGTAGTTGTATGTGCATAGTTTTACGTAGTGGGATCGCGTGATTCCTCTCCCACATGTACTTTACTCTTATTTTTTCTCATGTGGACATATTTCTGTGTCAGTTAATATAAACCTACATCATCATTCGAATGACTGTGTAGTATGCATAAATATGTAGTATACATAAATATGTAGTATTTATGTTTCAAGTTTTTGTTATATTAAATAGTGCTATAAAATGAATACCCTTGTACACATATCTTTTTATACTTGTGTTATTTCATAATGAGGAATTCTCGATAGCTGGGTCCAAAAATATGCACTCTTCACACTTAGGAAAATAGTGCTGAGTTGCTCTAATGAAGGTTATTCCATAGTCACATAGCATTCTGGTCTATATTGGCCAAACCAGCTGATGTCAGAAGTCAGGTTATCTTGGCATTAGCCAGTTTGGGATTTAAGCCATAAAACATATCTATACATGTTTGTTGGTGGATCCTGCTGAAAAAACTCAGTCCATTTGATAATTGATAGTCTTTACCAAGTAAACCTGAAAATGTTGAAAAACATCAAAGTTAAAAAAGCAGTTTTTTAGGGAATTCCCTAGTGATCCAGTGGTTAGGACTCTGTACTTTCACTGCTGAAGGCTGCAATTCATTCCCTGGTCGGGGAACTGAAGTCCTGCAAGCCACGTGGCATGGGGAAAAAAGTTTAAAAAGCCCTCACTTTTGAGAAAAACTAATAAAGCAGTTTTTTTTTTTTAATTCAAAGAAAATCTTTTCATTAATGTGGTTATACCTCAATTTGTACTACCCCTGTAAGTTCTCTTTTTTAAAATTAAAAAAATTAAATTTTGGAATAATTTTAAATTCACAGAAAGATGCAAAATGGGTACTTTTTTTTTCTTTTTAAATTTATTTTAATTGAAGGCTAATTACTTTACAATATTGTGGTGGTTTTTGCCATACATTCACATGAATCAGCCATGGGCGCACATGTGTTCCCCATCCTGACCCTCCCTCCCACCTCCTTCCCCATCCCATCCCTCAGGGTCATCCCAGTGCACCAGCCCTGAGCACCCTGTCTCATGCATCGGACCTGGATTGGCGATCTGTTTCACATATGATAATATACATATTTCAATGCTGTTCTCTCAAATCATCCCACCCTCACCCTCTCCCACAGAGTCCAAAAGACTGTTCTATATATCTGTGTCTCTTTTGCTGTCTCCCATATAGGGTCATCGTTACCATCTTTCTAAATTACATATATATGCATTAGTATACTGTATTGGTGTTTTTCTTTCTGACTTACTTCACTCTGTATAATAGGCTGCAGTTTCATCCACCTCATTAGAACTGATTCAAATGCATTCTTTTTAATAGCTGAGTAATATTCCATTGTGTATGTGTACCACAGCTTTCTTATCCTTTCGGCTAGCGATGGATATCTAGGTTGCTTCCATGTCCTAGCTGTTGTGAACAGTGCTTCGATGAACATTGGGGTATACGTGTCTCTTTCAATTCTGGTTTCCTTGGTGTGTCTGCCCAGCAGTGGGATTGCTGGGTCATATGGCAGTTCTATTTCCAGTTTTTTAAGGAATCTCCACACTGTTCTCCATAGTGGCTGCACTAGTTTGCATTCCCACCAACAGTGTAAGAGGGTTCCCTTTTCTCCGCACCCTCTCCAGCATTTATTGCTTATAGACTAAAACAGGTATTTGTATATCACCTCATCTAGTTCTCTCTATTTTCTTAAGATGAATGTGTATGCATTTATTTCTTGGTTATAAAAAGAAAGCCTTAGGTTAAAATATATACTTAAAAATGTTACAGTAACACAGTACAACTGTCCGTAGAAATATTATAAATGCAATTGATAATCTTCAGTAACTTTATAGTCTTCTTGTGGTTTATGGAATAATGGTAGAGTTTAAGGTCCAGTACTTTTAAAGGTTTATTTTTGTTTTTTCTATGACTGTGTTTACGTTTCCTAACCTAATTCTGATACTGCGAGTTTTACCTAACAGCCATTAAAATAATATAACTTAGTCTTTCACATTATTCTGAACCAAATTGAAAACAAATTATTACTTAAAAAGCAATTACATATCAATATTTCTGAGCTTATTACTTGCTCTACATAGATTTTAGCAGTTGAGTACATTAGAGAAATGAATCTGTAATTATTTTTAGCTAAATTCATTGTTCTCTTATAATTGTTAGAACAGGTAAAATAAAATGGTAAGAACATTAAAGTCGGTATATTTTTATTATGTATTTGGCAAGCTATGAAAATTAGCATTTGAAAATTACTTCACTGTGTTGACCTTTTGTTCACGTTAAGTTATAATAAAGGTAGAATATGAAAATAATCCCAGATGATTATATCTTATGAATAAAGTTGAAAATCATATAAACACAAAGCATAGGAATAATTATAACATTTGTATAGGGTTTTGGACATGAATTTGAGCTATCTCGAGGAGATAGTAAAGGACATCAGGGGAACCTGGTACGCTGCAGTCCATGGGGTTGCAAAGAGTCAGACAACTTAGTAACTGAACAACAGCAACAATAAATAGGATTTTGAGATACTTTTCTCATATATTAATTCTTTTAAAAAATTTTTAATTTAACTTTATTTTCGTTGAAGTATAACTGATTTACAATGTTGTGTTAGTTTCAGGTATACAGCAAAGTGATTCATATATTTCCAGATTATTTTCCCTTACACATTATTACAAAATATTGAATATGGTTCTCTTCATCTAGTTCTGTTAAAGTCTTACATATACTAAGAAGCCAGCACTGGTACATTACTATCGGCTTAACTCCAGATTTGGTTCAGATTTCACTAGTTTTTCAACTAATATTCTTTTTCTATTTGGAAACATCCTAAATCAAGCTTTTAAACTCTGTGCTTCAATAAGCTTGAATATCTGTTCATAGATTAATTTTAGTCGTACATTGTACATTTGTACCGTGTATAATGTATCTGGATCTTTATATTTGTCTAGATAAATTTAAAATATCTTTGTCGTTATTATCTTTGAAAGTTATCTTTTGATGTTCACAGATGTCTGCCCAAGACCATATTAGGGTAGGTTTGGAGGTCTTTTTCCCCCACCCTTCTTGTGTCCATGCAGAAGCATAATTTATATTATGAGTAAGTATAGTTCTTGCACAGTGATACCCTTTTCAGTCCAGTTACAAATCTCTATCTCCAGGAGCACACAGCTACCTTTTGTTTTACTAAGAAATTAACTTGTGCTGGATGGTTGCACTGTCTGGCTCTGAGAGAATATAAATATTAAGCGGTTCTTGAAAGAGAAAATGGTGCTGGTTTTGCAGCAGAATACCATTATAGGTCAGTTTTCATTCCAATCCCCAAAAAAGGCAATGCCAAAGAATGTTCAGACTACCACACAGTTGCACTCATTTCACATGCTAGAAAAGTAACGCTCAAAATTCTCCAAGCTAGGCTTCAACAGTACGTGAACTTCCAGATGTTCAAGCTGGATTTAGAAAAGGCAGAGGAATCAGAGATCAAATTGCCAACATCTGTTGGATCATAGAAAAAGCAAGAGAATTCCAGAAAAACATCTGCTTCATTGACTACTCTAAAGACTTTAACTATGTAAATCACAACAAACTGGAAGATTCTTAAAGAGATGGGAATACCAGACCACCTTACCTGCCTCCTGAGAAATCTGTAGGCAGGTCAAGAAGCAACAGTTAGAGCCGGACATAGAACAATGGACTGGTTCAAAATTGGGAAAGGAGTACATCAAGTCTGTATAGTGTCACCCTGCTTATTTAACTTATATGCAGAGTACATCATGTGAAATGCTGGGCTGGATGAAGCACAAGCTGAAATCAGGATTGCTGGGAGAAATATTGATAAGCTCAGAAATACAGATGATACCACCTTATGGCAGAAAGAGAAGAAAAACTATAGAGCCTCTTGATGAAAGTGAGAGGAGAGTGAAAAAGCTGGCTTAAAACTCAACATTCAAAAAACGAAGATCGTGGTATCTGGTCCCATCACTTCATGGCAAATAGATGGGGAAACAGTGGAAATAGTGACAGACATTATTTTCTTGGGCTCCAAAGTCACTGTGGAACGGTGACTGCAGTCATCAAATTAAAAGCTGCCTGCTCCTTGGAAGAAAAGCTATGACCAACCTAGACAGCATGTTAAAAAGCAGAGACATTACTTTGCTGACAAAGGTTCATGTAGTCAAAGCTATGGTTTTTCCAGTAGTCATGTATGGATATGAGAGTTGGACCATAAAGAAAGCTGAGCACTGAAGAATTGATGCTTTTGAGCTGTGGTTGGAGAAGACTCTTGAGAGTCCCTTGGACTGCAAGGAGATCACACCAGTCAATCCTAAAGGAAGTCAACCCTGAATATTCATTGGAAGGACTGATGCTGAAGCTGAAGCTTCAATACTTAGGCCACCTGATGCAAAGAACTGACTGATTGGAAAAGACCCTGATGCTGGGAAAGATTGAAGGCAGGAGGAGAAGGGGACAACAGAGGATGAGATGGTTGGATGGCATCACCAACTCTATGGACATGAGTTTGAGCAAGCTCCGGGAGTTGGTGAAGGTCAGGGAAGCCTGGCATGCTGCAGTCCATGGGGTCGCAGAGAGTCAGACATGACTGAGTGATTGCACTGAACTGAACCGTTATAGATGGGGTACTACTTGGGTATCTTTCACTTGCTAATTCAGAGAATCCCTCCTGAGGCATCCAAACTCACTATATTTAAATGATTTATTGAAACAGTTTACATTATGGAAGAGGCAGAAGAAATTGGCAACATCACATGGGTATGGATTTTTAAAAATCACTTTCTTTCCAGCTTAAAACTGTTGACTGTTCCATTAGCTTACATGTCCTTTTAAAAGTAAATAAAAATCTTCCTAAGCATTCTTGGAAACAAAAGTGGTAGTCACGAAAAGCTTCATGAAGGAGATAGGTACTTTTGAGCTAGGTCTGCAATGGTGCCTAGTATTTTTATAGTCATATAGGCCATGGGGGTGGAGTGGTGGTGGTTTAGGTATAAGCAAAGAATGACATAACCAAAGGTTTAGAAGTGGAAAAAGTCAGGGTGCACTTTAGAAATACCATGATGACATTAGGTGGAAGAGAAGGATTTGGGGAGCCAAGTCTGAAAATGTCAGTTGGGTCAGATGGAGGACGGCTTTGGAACGCCTTGCTAAGGTATTGAACTTTATTCCAAGGCTCTGGAAGCCGATAATAGTTTTGTAGCTAGGGAATGACATAATCCAAATTCTTTAGGAAAATGTAGTTTAGAAAATCTCTGTGTAGTTATGACCAACCTATGACATTACTTTGCCAACAAAGGTCCGTCTAGTCAAGGCTGTGGTTTTTCCAGTGGTCATGTATGGATGTGAGAGTTGGACTGTGAAGAAAGCTGATCGCCGAAGAATTGATGCTTTTGAACTGTGGTGCTGGAGAAGACTCTTGAGAGTCCCTTGGACTGCAAGGAGATCCAACCAGTCCATTCTAAAGGAGATCAGTCCTGGGTGTTCGTTGGAAGGACTGATGCTAAAGATGAAACTCCAATACTTTGGCCATCTCATGCGAAGAGTTGACTCACTGGAAAAGAGTCTGATGCTGGGAGGGATTGGGGGCAGGAGGAGAAGGGGACGACGGAGAATGATATGGCTGGATGGCATCACCGACTCGATGGACGTGAGTTTGAGTGAACTCTGGGAGTTGGTGATGTACAGGGAGGCCTGGCGTGCTGTGATTCATGGGGTCACAAAGAGTCGGACACGACTGAGCGACTGAACTGAACTGAACTGAAGGTGGTTTAAAAAAGGGAGGCAGAAAGACTATTGTAATGTGTGTATGAGATGATTAGGGCCTGAACTCAGAGGTTATGTTAGCAATTGGAATAGGGAGGACATGTCAGTTTTTAAAAACAGGACTTGTTTGTTCATTAGGTATTGGGGTAAGGTACAGCCCAGAATGAACCTGAAGTTTGGATCCTCAGTCAGAAATTACAGCTGCTTCATTTGGACCTTCCACAAAATTGACCATAAAATAAGAACTTAATAACATCCTAGAACTGAGGAACATTATGTAGTCTTGTTCTAGAAACCATAAAATGCAGCTTAGAATTGACTCAAGATAGAGGAAGCAAACCAGGCAAGGAAGAAGGTAGTTTTTCATTTAACAGTGGAGAACCATTGCTATGGCTTGTACCTGCATCTGATTTTTATATGGTGAATGGTGTAGGCCATTTACTTACGGGCTTTTCTGGTGGCTCAAACAGTAAAGAATTCAACTGCAATGCAGGAAACCTGGGTTCAATACCTGGGTCAGAAAGATCTCTTGCAGAAAGGAATGGCAATCCACTCCAGTGTTCTTGCTTGGGCTTCCTAAGTAGCACAGTGGTAAAGAATTCATAGGAGACTCAAGAGATGTGAGTTTGATCCTTGGGTCAGGAAGATCCCCTGGAGAAGGAAATGGGAACCCACTCCAGTATTCTTGCCTGGAAAATTCCATGGATGGAGGAGGCTAGTAGGCTACAGTTCGTGGACTCAGAAGAGTTGGACATGACTGAGCAGCTGAGCACGTATTGTACTTATGGTGATGGCAACACCACAGCACTGACTGAAGATGAGAATCCTGGTGACCTCATAGTACAGCAGATTTAGAAAATCATCTAAAATGGTCTTCTGCTCACCCATAGGCTTCTCTTTATAAACATATGTGTACATTGTTTGGCTAATGGTTTCTTAGTTGGACCTGTGTATATGAAGGTGACAGAATGTATTGTGTAGTCCATCAGCTAGAGAACACATGTAAAGCAGCTTTAATGCCAGTTCTTACTAAAACGTTGGCTATGCATGTAAGCAGTATAGACCTAAAACCTTACCTGTAGCCAGAGCTACATAGTAAGTTCCACATGAAGATAGAAGTTTGTAGTTCAGTCTTATTGAACTACATTGAACTTTCATTGAAAAATTAAAAGTTGACTTAGTGTATAGAATACAGTAGCATCTACTGTCTAACCAGTCTTGACTGAGTGATGATCTTAGTAGGCAAATTGTTTTATTTGAATATATTTAACTTTTTAAAATTATTCTGTATTAGCATATTCGGGATTAAAGTTTTATTATATCAAACATATACCATATTTGGTACATTTTATATTATAGTTTTTAGAGATGTGAAATTTAAGTTATGGAAAAGAAAATGTCATAATATGGGGGGATTTGCAAACTATATTTTACCTCTATAATTCCTTAATTTAGTCATATCAAACAGTTAATTTAGAGTTAATTGTAGTTATAAATTTTTTTTTCTCCAAGCCACCAGGGAAGCCCAACAATTATTAGTACATGGCTAACCTTGTTTCATAGGGCTTCCCAGTGGTATAGTGGTAAAGAATCCACCTGCCAGTGCAGGAGATGCAAGAGACACAGGTATTATCCCTGGTTCAGAAAGATTCCCCCAGAGTAGGAAATGGCAGCCCACTCCAGTATTCTTGCCTGGAAAATTCCATGGACAGAGGAGCTTGGTGGGCTGCAGTCCATGGGGTCACAAAGAGTTGGATGCAGCCAAGCACACACACAATTTTGTTTCATATATATCCACCCTCACTGTAATTCCCTCTCTCCAGTTACTTTGAAGCGGTTTAGATGTCGTATCATATTATTTTTATATATGAAAATTCTTTTTTAAAAAAGACAAATACCATTACACTAAAACAACTTCCAGACCATCATTAAGTAATCAGTATCTATACTTCCCAGTTGACTCGTAATTGTTTTTTCAGTTTGTTTTTTCAACATTTAGATATAGGCTAGAATGTTGAATTAAGGTCCAAAGAATGAGTGATTGGCTAATATGGCTATTAAATCTCTTTAAATATATAGGTTCTCTTTCCTTTCTTCTTTCTTTTTCCTTTTCCTTGGAATTTTTGTTGAGGAATGCATGTCCTTTATTGGATAATCTTCCATAGTCTGGATTGTGCTGATTGTATCCATGTGACACCATTTAACATGTTCCTTGGTCCCTTTTTGTTTCCTGTAAATTGGTTTTTAGATCTACAGACTTGATCAGATTAAGGTTCAGTTTTTCTTGTGGGTGTGGGGCAAGACTAATAGGTGGTGGTGTATAATTCTACCAGGAGGTGTACAGCGTTGGTTGTTTCTTCAGTACTGTTACCAGCCACTGATGATCTTTGTCTATATCTATTCGTTATGGGTTGCAAAATGATACAAAAATAATTTCTTCTTCAATTAGAATACTTCTATAAAAAGAAATTTCGCCTCAACAAATATTTAATTTCCTTGAGGTACAGATCTGATAGGAATGGCAAGTTGAATGCTTGATTCTTGTCCTTCACTAACCAGTTTTCAGAAGAATGAGCTTGTCCTTTTGGCATCCGCTAAAGGTGACCAGTGGATTTAAGCATATTTGATGTGTTTCAGTGCACTCTGTTACTCATCATTGTTGATACTCAGTTGTCCTGTTTTTATCCATTAGGAGCTTACCAGGCTGGCTTCTGAGTCTTTTGACACAACCTTGGAGTCTTTGTTAGCTTCTTTGTTTTCCATTATGACAAGATGTTTCAGACTTAGATGTTTCCTGTCCTGTTTCCTTTTAGAGGGAAATATATGAACCTCAGTATGTTCTCAGTACTGAGCTAGACACAGGCTAGAATTCTGAAGTAGTATTTCACAAAGAACTACCTGATCTCAAGGGGCTTATAGTCTTAAAAGTTCCATTTTTTATTCATTTGGTTTATTTACTTTGCATACATTTTGATGTGGTAAAATCAGATTTCGATTTTCTCTTACTTGATTGAAGCAAATCTTTGATTTTATTGTATGATAGGTATATATCAGAATGAGATGAAGGTCTTTTTTTTTTAATTTAACGTGTAATAAAAATTAATAGAATGACTTTTTAAAGATAAAACCTGGCAATGATACACATTTTACAAACCGGATGCCATGCAGGAACAATAGTATGTTTGTTTTTTGCATAAATGTGTAAGTAACCATATAATTTATTGTCCAGACTGGGAGATATGTGAGAGGGGCATTATTAATAATTACTCTGGGAGAAACAGGTATAAATCAGGACTATACCGCCACTCTGTTTATAAACTAATTGGCAATATTGTAAGCTTCCAGAGACCAGGGATCATATTAGCATGTTAGTAGTTATCTGTGGTAACTCACTGTGGTAGGTGCTCAGTAAATACTTGTTGAGTGTTACTGAAAATCTGCTGGTATTTTGAGGCTTCAGTTCAGTTTAGTTCAGTCACTCAGTTGTGTCTGACTCTGCGACCCCATGAATCACAGCACGCCAGGCCTCCCTGTCCATCACCAACTCCCGGAGTTATCGAGTCGGTGATGCCATCCAGCCAACTCATCCTCGGTCGTCCCGTTCTCCTCCCACCCCCAATCCCTCCCAGCATCAGAGTCATTTCCAGTGAGTCAGCTTTTTGCATGAGGTGGCCAAAGTATTGGAGTTTCAGCTTTAGCATCAATCCTTCCAGTGGTGTAGATTTAAGTGTTTTTTACGCTTTGTTAAATTATGTTTGCACTTTCTTCCAGCTTTCATCAACACTTGCATCTAAGGGATCTTATACATTGAACCTGAATAGATTTGATAAATTCATTTAATTTTTAAGTGTAGTATCTGTTGTTCTGTTTATTGTAGAAATAATATATGTTCATTATAAAAATATTAGAATATGTAGATTACCTCTTTACCAGCAACTCTCACCTCCACTTCCCCCCCCAAAAAAGTCATCTATCCTTTGATTATGGGCCTCTCCAGTGGCTCAACGGTAAAGAATCTACCTATAGTGCAGGAGACTCAGCGAGAGACGCTGGTTCAATCCCTGGGTGGGGAAGATACCCTGGATGGCAACCCACTCTAGTATTCTTGTCTGGGAAATCCCATGGACAGAGGAGCCTGGCAGGTCGCAAAAGAGTCAGACATGACTTAGCAACTAAAGAATAACACATCCTTTGATTGGATTTTAGTTAAAGGGAGAAAAAAGCATAGCAGTTATATACTCAACTAGTTCTTAACTCTCAGAGTCCCTCTCACTCACCATTTAGCCAGAGGACCTTAATTTCCTCTATTTATAAAGGAGACTTGTACGCATTTGACAGGAACTTTGTAATTCTTAGATTGATACAGGGTTTTGGTCGGGGGAGGAGGGAGCTGGGGAAGGAGAAAACAGTTACTTGAACAGTAGTTATGTGATTAAAACTCTCAATGTTTCTTAAAAGTATTGCCAAAAATAGTTGATAGAAATTTTGCATTGATGTAAAACAGTGTGAAAACACTTTGATTTTGGTGAGGGAAGTATATTTAAAGATATTACAATAAAAATCCACATTACTATTTAATATATTTTCTTCAGCGTAAACAGGTGAAGGAGAATTTGTTTTGGTCATCTGTCCATAAGGCTTTGACTGGGCAACCTGCTTGGTCATATTGGCTTGCTTATCTTGATCACTCATTGGATTTGGGTTATGACAAAAAAGTAGGCAAATAAATATTCAGGTTTTTGACTGATTACATCTATTTATAGCACATATATTGTGAAGAGCTGTGGTTTTCTTTAGATTAAGAAAAGCATCATATAAAAATCATCTTCACATAAATGTTTCCTCTACCCACTCATTTGTCTGCAAGCCAGGAGTTTGTTCATTTCCTCTTGGGCTCATTGCCTTTGCTGTTCATAAGCTCATTTTCTAGACATTCCAGTGCATTTAAAATATAAATGTTTAAAGTGTGTATTGTTACTAAATAATTTATTTTATACCCTCAAAGTAACTTCTCTGGGGCTTATAGGGAGATAGTGCCTTGGAACAGGTTGTTTGCTCAGAAATAAGGATGTTTGGAATTTTTGTCTTACTGAAATATGCACAGTCATTCACAGCTCAATATAGAGAACCATGTTTGGGGAAAAGTAATTAAAAATTCTGTGTGGAAAAACCTTTGTATATTTGAACATCTGCCACCGGCTTTCTCTGCTCAGGTTCAGTTCAGTTCAGTCACTCAGTCGTGTCCGACTCTTTACCCCTGACCAATTATTGAACCACAGAGCAAATAGTGAAGAATAATTTTGTGTGATGCTGAGGGATTTTTGCTCCTCACAAACACATTGTTAAATTGCCACATGTTTTATGGGTTGGCCTTGAGTTAAAATTTTAGTGTTTTGTCACCAATAACTAGCATAAGTTTGTCAGTATGATACGTGTATGTGTATGCATGTTTGTATATGTATGTGTTCGTAAGGAGTGTGCTTTTCATTCCTTAAACTGAACTATTGAGATGTGTTTGACTTTTTTTTCCTCCACTGCTTTACCTGCTATATGGCATTTAGTGCAAAAAATTTTTTTTTCTTGAAAGTTGCAGATCCCTTGAGGGCAACAAACACTACACTCAAAGTGAAACTAGGTTACTGCTTCTGCAACATGCAGTGGTTTGTATCAAAAGCTGTTTTGGTCTTAACTTTGAAATTATCCCTTTTTCTTTGAAGTGGTCATATTTTAATTTGGAGTGGTTTTAAATTTTAGAAGTTTCTGAAGTGAACATTAAAATGTTTTAGTATTTTTTATGTGGTTGTTGTGCATAAGTTTATAGAAAGCTTATCTCTAGACAGCATATTTCTTCAATAAGACCAAAAGGAAAAAATACTTAAGATTTGAGAATGTATGAAAGACTGAAAGTGTTTTAGGAGTGTATTCCAAATAGTTTTAGGTAGCTGTGTTATAGATTTCCTTAGCTTTTAAAATATCTGAACTTTTGTGATTTAGTACCTAGTGTTTTAATATTGGAATTACTGTTTTAGTATAACCAAGAGAAGATTGGGTACTTTTCTACTTTTCATTTATTTACTGTTACTACATATTGTGGTAGGTAGCTTTTTTTTTTTTTTTTTTGGTTGATATGTTCTGAAATGAGGTGGAGATGAAGTTTGTGACTTTATCATAGTTTTTCTTCTGTATATAATTTTTTAAAGCTTAATAAACTAACCTACTATAATGAAATTCTAAAATCTTTTCTTGTAGTGGGTTCTTTGTGGTAAAAGGTGTCCCTCCCCATCAGCATTTAAACATACTCAAATCTCTCCCATCTTTGAAAACCAAATCAAACTTTGTGTCTTTCTGGAGTCTTGTTGGCATTCCTTAGCTGCCATTCCCCGCTCCTCTCAGGAAAGGCTGGTTAGTTGAGTGGGCCCCACAGCTAGGAGTGGAAGCTCTAGAACTCAGCCCAAGTCTGAGCCCTCAGGCATTACACAGTAAGTCCTGTACATACGAACCTTCAAGTTGCAGACTTTCAAAGATGCAAATGTTTCGCATGTCCAGTCACGTAAGTTAGGTCACATTCTGGTATACATGTGGCCGTACATTGTCATACGTGTGCATCCTTTACAAGTGGTTGTGCTTTTGTGTGCTTTACTGAACAGTACTGTATGTAGGCTTGAAATATATCATACTACATTTCAAGCCCAGGATGTCCTGAAGCGAGCAGAAAAGCAGCAGTGATGTAGCTGGTACTACTGTACTGTACTGTACTATAAGATTTAAACTTTTTTCTTTATTTTTTTAACTTTTTTCTTTATTTTTTAATGTTTGTTTTTTATGTATTATTTGTGTGAAAAGTATTATAAACCTATAACAGTATAGTACTACATAGTTGATTGTGTTAGTTGGGTACCTAGGCTAACTTTGTTGGACTTAAAAGCATATTGGATTTCCAAATGTGTTCTCAAAATGGAACTCATTCATGTGTAGAGGACGTATTATACTAATTAAGACGCCTATTTTTCCAGGGAGAAGGAGGCTGTGGAAGGACAGCGGGGCCTTCACGTTAAGGAATTATTCAGCCACTAAATTCAGTGGTCACTTTTCTCTCTTCAGTTCAGTGCAGTCACTCAGTTGTGTCTGACTCTTTGCGACCCCATGGACTGCAGCACACCAGGCTTTCCTGTTCATCACCGACTCCCAGAGCTTACTCAAACTTAAATCCATTGAGTCGGTGATGCCATCCAACCATCTCATCCTCTGTTGTCCCCTTCTCCTTCTGCCTTCACTCTTTCCCAGTGTCAAGGTCCTTTCCAATGGGCCTGTTCTTCACATCAGGTCTCCATCTTACTCAGTGTTTTTAGCAGTATTTGATACAGCTGACCAGTTCTTCTTTCTTGAAAAAAAAAAAATTTAATCTCTTGGCTTCTGTGTGTTGCAGTTTAGCATTTCCATTTTACCTCAGTATTAATTTTTCACTCTTCCTTGTTGGCTTTTTCTCCTCTGCTCTTGGAGTGCTCTAAAGCTTTCTTTTCTCTATCTATCCTGTCTTCCCAGTCCTCAGATTTAAATTCTTCCTGTGTGCTGCTGTCTCCAAAATATGTAACTCCAGTCCTGTCTTCTCCCCTGATCTTCTATCCAATTGATTACTTGATATCTTTGCTTGCATGGCTAATTTGCATCTCAAACATGACCGTATAAATTAGGATGCCTTAGATACGGAAATTCAAATTGTCTTACGTCATCTTGGATACTGTTCTTTCTTTCCTTCTTGGCGGCACTGGGTCTACGTTGTTGCACGCGGGCTTTCTTTAGTTGCCATGAGGGGCAGCTACTCTTCATTGTGGTGCTGGGCTCCTCAGTGTGGTGAATCTTCTTGTGGACCACAGGCTCTAGGTGCATGGGTTTCAGTAGTTGTGGTGTGGGCTCTAGGGTGCATGCTCAGTAGTTGTGGCACACGGGCTTAGCTGCTCTGTAGCATGTGGAATCTCCAGACCAGGGATTGAACCTATGTCCCCTGCATTGGCAGCGAATTCTTATCCACTGTACCACTAGGGAAGTCCATTACTTTTCTTTGTTTATCCTTCACATCTGATGAGAAAATCCTGTTGATTTTCCCTTTTTTTTTTTTTTTTTTTTGGCTCTCTGCCACTTTTAGTAATGCCCGTATCTCTCAGCCCTATAGTCAAACCCTTCCATTTTCTGTCCCTGCACTAATCACATTTATAAGCTTATAACCTCTGGTATAAAGCTGAAGCTCCAATACTTTGGCCACCTCATGCGAAGAGTTGACTCACTGGAAAAGACTCTTATGCTGGGAGGGATTGGGGGCAGGAGAAGGGGATGACCGAGAATGAGATGCCTGGATGGCATCACTGACTCGATGGAGGAGGGTTTGAGTGAACTCCGGGAGTTGGTGATGGACAGGGAGGCCTGGCGTGCTGTGATTCATGGGGTTGCAAAGAGTCGGACACGACTGAGCAACTGGACTGAACTGAACCTCTGGTAAGATCTCTTTGACTGGGCCTGAGTATACTGTGTTTCTTCATGATGACAGCCTTACTCTCCTCAGCCTGTGTTTTCATTTCCTCTCTGCTTCTTGAGATCCCTCCATCCTCCAGGACCTCGCTCAGATCTCATGCTCTTCATGGGGTCCTCCATAACTGTGCATTCTGCATCTTTCTTGCCCTTTTAAATAGTTATGTGGTGCCTTTAAAAAATACCATTTGTTTTATTGGGCAATTGTAACTTGTTTTTTGTTCTTGCTCTCCAAACAAATTTAAGCCTATGAAGGTTGAGGTCAATACAATAATTATTTGAAGGAATAAATGAATATCTTTCTCCTTATATTAGACTCTTGGTACTTTGTGTGTAGATGACAGATGTGAATGAATAGTAGAGTTCTATAATTGGACAGAAAACACTTAGTTTATAAACCCATTTGACCTGTAAACTTTGCCTTTAATAATCAGAAAAAAAAAGTTAGACGTTTCTCTCCTTAGAGGAAGAAAGGATATCTGGGCATTCACAAATAAACTCTGTGTTTGAGTAGCAGCAGTTTTAGTAGAGTCCTATCATTTCCAAGACTGTGACTCACTGGATGTCTCGTGACAATTCTTTAACCATAATTCAGTGTGGTTAGGGTTACAACCCACATCCCAGTATCAACCTATTCCGTATATTCAGCTGTACCTCCCAAAAGAGAAGGAAGAGCCATTGCCTCAGTTCGCTACCACGTGTCTCTACCTTTTTGACACAGTTGTGGCATTGCTACCTGGTTTTGTTTCACTCAACCTACAACTTATTTTTTTTAAGGACCATTAAAAATAAGGTATCAATGGATATGGCAGGTATCTGAGGCTTCATAGATTTCTTCTACATCCTATTTGGCACGTTGTCATAAATGCCTTCCGATCAAGGCTGAGGATTGAATCATCCAAGGAATGGTGTTAAGCATGGTCATCTCTCTCTCTACTCTGAGAAAGTGTGGTGGACCCAGTGTTTTGGGATAAGTTACCTATACTGTGGTTCAGGCTATGAGCCAGTCCCATTTAGTGTCATTCTTCCTTCAAGATTGTAGATAATATATACCCTTAACTCAGGCATCCCCATCCTGAGATCAATAACTAATTTTAGTGTTCAGAAAGTCAAATGGAAATTATGGTAAAAGCTGGAGAGCCTAACCGAAAAGTTAAGGTAGGCTATTTTTTTATATTTGGTTAGTACAAAAATTTTTTAAAGTATGACCTAAATGCAAATTCCTAAACACAACTTTTAAAAGCAGTGCTGCATGCAAACGTGGAAGGGGCATCATGAGAATGGCAAGGGGAGTATAAATGATGCCCTTCATGTGGAAAAGATTGGGGTTACTGTGCAGCATTAGGTGACCAGATGAAATAGGCAAGAGAATGGAAAGAAAGAATAGTGCAAACAGTAAGTGTCACTGGTGGAAGGGATGCCCTTAAGTATGTAGATGAGAAATCTGAGGGTTTGAAAGGTAGAGTAACCTGCCCAGTGGTGTGGAAGAGCCCACAACAGTGCCAGTTTAAATCCTGTGACCTTAGTACTGTGGGTGGTTTTACATTTTCCACTCAGTCTCATTGTATCACTTCCTGTTAAGAGTCCAGTTCATCACTTATAACCTATCCAGTAAATCAATAATGTCATTTTTATATAGACTACCTAATTTCATCTTTTCTTTTGGACCATCTTTGAAGTATTAGTGTCCAGATAGCCCATTTCATTTCATTTATTTATTTGTTTTCATTCCAGTCCCAAAGGGCAATGCCAAAAAGTGTTCAAACTTCCATACAGTTGCACTCATTTCACATGCTAGCAAGGTAATGCTCAAAATCTTTCAAGCTAGGCCTCAGCAGTATGTGAACTGAAAACTTCCAGATGTACAAGCTGGATTTAGAAAAGACAAGAGGAACCAGAGATCAAATTGCCAACATCCGTTAGATCATAGAGAAAGCAAGAGAATTCCAGAAAAACATCTACTTCTGCATTATTGACTACACTAAAGCCTATGATTGTGTGGATCACAGTAAACTGTGGAAAATTCCTAAAGAGATGGGAATACCAGACCACCTTTCCTGCCTCCTAAGAAACCTATATGCAGATCAAGAAGCAACAGTTAGAACTGGACATAGAATGACTGGTTCAAAGTTGGGAAAGGAGTACATCAAGGCTGTATATTGTCACTCTGCTTATTTAATTTATACACAGAGTACATCACGCAAAATGCCAGGCTGGATGAATCACAAGCTAGAATCAGTATTGCCAGGAGAAGTATCAGTAACCTCATATATGCAGATGACACCACCCTTATGGCAGAAAGTGAAGAACTAAAGGGCCTCTTAAGTGAAAAAGCTGACTTAAAACTCAGCATTCAAAAAACAAAGATCATGGCATTCAGTCCCATCACTTCATGCCAAATAGATGGGGAAACAATGGAAACAGTGACAGACATTATTTTCTTGGGCTCCAAAGTCACTGGGGAACGGTGACTGCAGCCATGAAATTAAAAGCCACTTGCTCCTTGGAAGAAAAGCTATGACCAACCTAGACAGCATATTAAAAAGCAGAGATGTCACTTTACTGACAAAGGTCCATATTTGGTGATGGACAGGGAGGCCTGCCGTGCTGTGATTCGTGGGGTCGCAGAGTCGGACACAACTGAGCAACTGAACTGAACTGAACTGATGTAGTCAAAGCTGTGGTTTCTCTCAGTAGTCATATATGGATGTGAAAGTTGGACCATAAAGAAGGCTGAGCGCCGAAGAATTGATGTCTTCAAACTGTGGAGCTGGAGAAGACTCTTGAGAGTCCCTTGGACTGCAAGGAGATCAAACCAGTCGATCCTAAAGGAAATCAACCCTGAATATTTATTGAAAGGACTGATGCTGAAGCTGAAGCACCAAAACTTTGGCCACTTGATGCAAAGAGCTGACTCATTGGAAAAGACCCTGACGCTGGGAAAGATTGAGGGCAGGAGAAGGGGGCGACAGAGAGTGAGATGGTTGATTGGCATCAGTGACTCAATGGACATGAGTTTGAGCAGGAGATAGTGAAGGATAGGAATGCCTGGTGTCCATGGGGTCACAAAGAATCCAACACGCTGAACAACAACAACAGCACCAACAGTGAGAAAGCATAAACAGTCCTTTGTCTTTTGGTCGGTCAGATATCCCACCCCAAGGTGGCTCAGTCATGAAGAATCCACCTACCAGTGCAGGAGACTCGGGTTCAATCCCTAGGTCAGGAAGATCCCCTGGAGGAGGAAATGGTAACCACTCTAGTATTCTTGCTGAGAAAATCCCATGGACAGAGAAGCTTGGTGGGCTATATAGTCTGTGGGGTCACAAAAAGTAGGGCATGACTGAATGACTGAGCAGGCATGTAGGCAGGTCAAATATATAAATTCTATAATTTCCTGGTGTTGGTCGTGCATCTGAATACTGTGATTTTTATTTTTGTAAAGTATCATGGATGAATGTAATGAGAGAATTTCTTGATTTTCATTTTCTAAATGAGCTTTTAATTCAAGTTCACAGTGATCTAGTTAACATACACATAGGCCTCTCATGATGGCTTCCATATAGGTAGCCATGGTATGAACATCTGTACCTGCTAAATAGGTCTCAGTTCTAACTTAACATGTTACCTTTAGGAGTTTAAGAAATGTAAGATGCACAAGGCCTTTCAGGTCTAATTTTTCTCATTCTCATAGGCAGGATATCAACTAATAATGATCAAGATACTCACATTGATAGCCATTTTGAAAATGGGCTAGTACATTAAATGCAGTAACTGTTCCATAAAACAATCTTTGGTCAAAGCTAGACTGAGAATTCCAAAAATTATGTATTTTGTTGTTATGTTCTTCTGATTGTTTTGTTTTTTCTGATTGTTTTTAATGGCACTGAAAGTGTTTATGTGTCCAGGACTTTGTTTGCTCTTATTGGGAAAGATAACAGTAATACAGAACTCTTACTCTTCTTTCAAAAATAACTCCATTGTTAAATTATATTCTCCTGTCTATAGATAACATTTATGAATTAAACTGAATAATGGGAAAGATGTTGTGAAAATATATTGTGATCACCCAGGTCCTGAAGGGTAGCCTACTTAGTGTTTGGTTTCTTTGACCCTAGGGAGTTATTGGTGAAAGTTAAGGTTGCTTAAGCGGACTGTGTGATGAGTAATGCACTTTAGTTTTTATTATCTTATTTGGAAATGTGGAGACTGTTGATGCTTGAAGGTAATCAGGTGGTACCTAGGAGGAGTACCTCTCCCTTGTCCTCTTCTGCTAGCTTCACTTGCATATTACCAAGGAACACAGTGACAGTCTCATTTAAATACATATGTAAGAAACCACAGTGAAATTTTATTTTTACAGAAGGTTTGTTTAAAATTGGAGGTGACAGGCATTTCTCAATTTCATCTCTAACAGTTAATGGATTAAATGGACTGCTTAAAAAATAATTCTTTGACATATTAAATTTTGTTAGATAACACAACATTAAAATTAGTTACATTTTTCAACTATATAAAGTATAGGCCTCTGAGAACTCTTTATGATGTTTATCTAAAATATGGTTCAGTGATATATATCATTTAAGGTTTTGTTTATTGTAAAGTTGCCTTTTATGTGTTGGTGTTGGTAGCTTTTCTAGTGTAAACCAGATCAATTTTGTGAGCACTTTTAGAAAGTAGGCACTTAGTTAATGTTTAACAAATTTGTGATAAATGTGCTTTATGTAATATGTAAAGTATCATGTAAATGTGTGTAATTATCTCCACTACTGTATATGTTTCATAGCTCAGAGAGTAGAATTTACCAAGTTTTGCAGTTTGTTTTCTTAGCTCCCATCTTCCAGACTGGCAGATTGAGACATAGATTAGTAAAATTTAAGAGTTGACAATACCAAAATTTCATTTAAAAATGAACCCTGGTTATCAGTCCCATCGTTAAGCCTGTTTGATCATGCATTCTTTACTATAATAATATGGCTTTGTTTTATATAAAAGAACAAGGACAGAGGGGTCTAAATGATTCTTGAAGTGAAGTGAAGTGAAATCGCTCAGTCGTGTCTGACTCTTTGCGACCCCATAGATTGTAGCCTACCAGGGCTCCTCTGTCCATGGGGTTTTCCAGGCAATAGTACTAGAGTGGATTGCCATTTCCTTCTCCTAATTAAAATTATGTAGCAGTTTATCATCTTAAGTAATTCAGACTTCTGGTGTACACCGCACGGTAAAGTCATCCTTCAGTATCCGTGAGGGATTGATTCCAGAACTCCCATGATACTAAAATCCAAGGATGCTTCCTCGTATATAATGGTATATAGTATTTATATAACCTGTACACATCCTCCTGTAGGTATCTCTGAGTATTTATATCACTTGTACTAGGTATACACAGTGTAAATGCTGTGTAATAGTTGCTTGGGTGCTGCAAGTTCAAGTTTTGCTTTTTGGAACTTTCTGCAATTAAAAAAATATTTTTTTCTTTTTTAAAAAATTTATTTATTTTAATTGGAGGCTAATTATAATCTTGTAGTGGTTTTTGCCATACATTGACATGAATCAGCCATGGTTGTACATGTGTCCCCGATCCTGAACCCCCATCCCACCTTCCTCCCCATCCCATTCCTTAGGGTCATCCCAGTGCACAGCCCTGAGTGCCCTGTCTCATGCATTGAACCTGGACTGGTGATCTATTTCACATATGGTAATATACATGTTTCAATGCTGTTTCTCAAATCATCCCACCCTTGCCTTCAAATATATATATTTTTAATGTGAGGTTGGTTGAATCTGTGGATGTGGAACCCCTGGATAGGGGGCGCCAACTGTATACTGAAAGGTTTCTTAAGATTTTTTCCCCCAGTTTTATAGACATGATTGACACACAGCACTGTATAAGTTTGAGGTGTGTAGCATAATGATTTGACGTATATACATCATGAAATGATTACCATAAGTTTAGTGAATATCCATCATCTCACATAAGCACAAAATGAAAGAAATAGAAAAAATTTTCCTTGTGATGAGAACTCTTAGGATTTACTCTCAGCAACTTTCATGTATAATGTAAACTATATTTACATTATATGTTACTTAACTATTTTATAACTGGAAGTTTATGCCTTTTGACCACCTTATCCAGTTCCCCCTCCTTCCCTGCCCTGCCTCTGGTAACCACAAATCTGATCCTATTTTCTGTGAGTGTGTTTGTTTGGTTTTGACGTATAATTGATCTAAAACATTATGTTAGTTCCTGGTACGCAACATAGTGATTCAGTACTTCTGTGAATTTCACCGTGATGTCTAGTTACAAATATGTCACCAAACAAAGATATTACATAATTATTGACTATATTCACTATACATTTTAGACTCATGATTCATTTATTTTATAAGTGATAGTTTGTGCCTCTTAATCTTCCTCACCTGTTTCTCTTCTCCCCCCATTATTCTCCACCCCTCTGGCAACCACCTGTTTGTTTTCTGTATCTGTGACTCTGTTTCTGTTTTGTTATGTTTGTTCATTTGTTTTGTTTTTTAGATTCCACATATAAGTGAAGTCATATAGTATCTGTCTGACTTATTTTACTTAGTACCCTTTAGATCCATCCATACTGTTGCAAAGGGCGAGATCTTATTCTTTTTCATTGTTCTTGTTGTTTAGTTGCTAAGTCATGTGACCCCATAAACTATAACCTGCCAGGCTCCTCTCTGTCAATGGGATTCCCCAGGCAAGAATACTGGAGTGGGTTGCCATTTCCTCCTCCAGATCATCTTCCCAACCCAGGATTGAACTCACGTCCCCTGCATTAGCAGGTAGATTCTTTACCACTGAGCCACCAGGGAAGCCCATTCTTTTTCATAACTGAGTAATATTCCTCTGTGTGTGTGTGTATGCGCATGCACATATGTGCGCACACACTGTATCTTCTTTATCCATTCATATATTGATGGGCCCTTGGGTTGCTTCCTTTTCTTGGCTATTGTAAATAATACTATAATGAGCATAAGCATTTTCTTCAGATAATTACCCAGGAGTAGAATTGCTAGATCAAAGGTAGTTCTATTTTTAATTTGAGGAATCACCATACTGTTTTTCATAGCGGCTGCTTTCACAGATTATTTTTAAGGAAAAAACAGGACATGGTAAGATTTCACTTATTTTAGGCCTACTGAAAGTAGAACCTGCTGTATTTTATATATATGTATAAATAAAGATTTTAGTGTGAACATGAGTCTTAAACTCAGTTTAATCACTAAGTAGGGAATTAATTATTTCGTAAAGAATGCATTCTTGTAAAGAACTCTTTAAAGTTGCCATTTGGATATTTTAAATTTTAGTCTGTACTAATATAGGATTTAGAATAAAATTGTGTTTTCATTTTGTTTTTATCCTAATTCCTGGTATTACCTTATTTTCCTACTTCAATTTATTTACATATTTTAAATTTATTCTATTTTGCTTAATTGTATATTTTTTTTACCATGTATATGTTGGGCTTCCTGGTTAGCTCAGCTGGTAAAGAATCCTCCTGCAATGCAGGGGACTCTGGTTTGATTCCTGGGTTGGGAAGTTTCCGTGGCGAAGGGATAGGGCTACCCACTCCAGTATTCTTGGGCTTCCCTGGTGGCTCAGATGGTAAAGAATCCACCTGCAATGTGGGAGACCTGGGTTCGATCCCTGGATTGGAAAGATCCTCTGGAGGAGGCCATGGCAACCTACTCCAGTATTTTTGCCTGGAGAATGCCCATGGACAGAGGAGGAGCCTGGCAGGCTACAGTCCATGGGGTCTCAAAGAGTCAGACACAACTGAGCAACTAAGCACAGCACATATATATATATATATATATATATATATATATTTCAAATACATACTTAAATATAGGTCTACAATTGTTTGTTATGATATAATTTGACCCCTAAAACATGACTCTAATTATATTAGTTCCTTTTTGGAAAACCTTTGCTCTATCTTGTCATCCATATTAACTACAAACTCTTCAGACCAGGGTTTAAGGTTTGTCACTATATGGCAATAACTCACCTATCTTGCCATCTCTTTGTTGCTCAAGCCCTGTATTCTAGTAAAACTAAACAACTTATACCGTCTCTTGTTCAGGAGTGTACCTCACTGTTAGCCCATTCTTATTTCCCTATGCTAGAAATGACTTTTTCTACCTTCATTTCTGCCAACCTGAAACCTGCCTGCCTTTCAGGTTTTCCTGAAATGTACTATCCTTCACAGAACTTTCCTGATTTTACCACCTGAATGCAATTTATCTTCCAAACTTTCAGGTTTCTACTTTTTAATTCATATTAAACAGTTAGTTAGTAGTTGTTAAATAATTACTTGACCATCCAAAAACTTTGAGATTAATTGTTATTTGATAAATGTATCCCTAACATACTTTCCCAATAAGAAAGAAATGAATAGCCTTAAGCAAAAGCAAGAAAGCTTTGACTAAAACATCAGACCCTTGCTATCACAAACCCATCTTATCCATTCTTCCTAATGGATTATTTTTCGAAAGAACTTTGCTGATACATATTTATCTCTTCCTCCTTTTTCCTTTCCATTTCTTGGTGGTTTTAGTTTTGGCCTGAGCCTTGTAGGTAGTTGTGTGCTTTAGAAACCTCTGTTTGGCAGGACCAGGGTCTGGCAGCACATGGGTGGTTTGAGCTTTGTAAACAGGTCAGGGGCCACGACTCTGAAGGAAGTGGAGTAAGCAGAGGTACTAGATTGATGTAGCTTACAAAATTGCCTTTTCAACTTGAAAAGACTCATCCCAAATAGAATCTTTTTAACATATAAGGAGAATGCACAGGTACATATTTTAGTAGAAAAGAAGTTAAATTTGTTGAAATTAAAATTTTCAGGGAACGAAATTAATTGTTTTCCTTTTAAAACTAAATTCAAATAAACACCCTTGAGGACTGCATAAACTTATTTTGTAGTCCACTTGGGGGAAAATGACATTGAAAAAAGCACATTCTGGAAGCTGTACTTTACTATCTATATATATGCTGACATCTTTTCTAACTTAAAAAAAAAAATTATATTTTCTTCCTGATAGCTCGTCCAACTTATAGAGTACCAGGATTGACTGCTTCTCAGCGTGTGTACCCCTGACATATACCACATTTACCCCCAAGATACACACATTAATTATAACAAAACACTAAAGAATGACCCACTTTATTTTGGGATTTATTTTATGACACTTTAGAAAATTATCTTTAAGAACTGATGGACTTATGTTGTTTTAATACTATAGAACAGCTTTAAATATCAGTGAAGGTTATTTCTCATTTGCCTCTTGTGTCTGTCTTTAGTTTCTTAGAGCTCAATACATTCACTTAGTCTTCTTAAGAACTAAGTTAAGATGATTTGTAATAGGTAAGTTAGAACTCTTACTCTATAAGTAAGGATAGAACTCTATCCTCAGTTACACATGAAGAGTTGGATAAAGGTTTTAATTTCCCTAATGTGGTTTTGGTTTTTTAAAAGTTACTCAGTTATTCTCTTATGAGATATTTTTAAGTTTTCTGGAAAGAAAATACAGGAAGATTATCATCAAAACTCAGACAAGGGAAAAGGTGCCAAAATCAAATGAAGAAAGTAAAATGTGAGCAGAAAGCCCATATGTATTTCAGAGTGAACCATTAGACTGCCTCTTATATTGTAACAATGTCATTTATTGATGTTTCTATGAGCTTTCCTGATTTTATTAGTAGTGAGATGTCACT
This sequence comes from Moschus berezovskii, assembly GCF_049115385.1. Classification (NCBI taxonomy): domain Eukaryota; kingdom Metazoa; phylum Chordata; class Mammalia; order Artiodactyla; family Moschidae; genus Moschus; species Moschus berezovskii. Next base: position 49,354,221 of record NC_142479.1, read on the forward strand.
TTCAGTTTCATATGGGAATCCATATATGTGTTGCTAATTTTAGTAGGTGAGCCGTGTCCGACTCTTTTGCAACCCCATGGACTATAGCCTGCCAGGCTCCTCTGTCCATGGGATTTCCCAGGCAAGAATACTGGAGTGCATTACCATTTCCTTCTCCAGGGCATCTTTCTGACTCAGGGATCAAACCTGTATCTCTTGTACTGCAGCCACCAGGGAAGCTCTCATATATGTGTACATCGTTAAAAATAGAATAAAGCAAAAAAAGGAGGGGAGGGGTATTCCCTGGTGTCCAGTGGTTAAGAGTCAGTGCTTTGACTTCCGGGGCCTAGGTTCAATCCCTGCTCAGGAAGCTAAAATTCCACAAGCCATGCAGCACCACCCCCACAAAAAAAGTAGAATAAAGCCCTTTAAGTCTAATTTTTTTAAAAAAAGGAAAAGTCTTATTTTCTAACTTATTAAGTAGAGAATTGATCTCATTATCTTTCTGATTTTTTAACTTTCACCTAGCAATTCAGTCTGTCTAGCTTAAGACTGAAACTGTTGATGTACGTATAAGTTCAGTTCAGTTCAGTTGCTCAGTCTTGTCCAACTCTTTGCGACCCCATGAATCACAGCACGCCAGGCCTCCCTGTCTATCACCAACTCCCGGAGTTCACTCAAACTCATGTCCATTGAGTCGGTGATGCCATCCAGCCATCTCATTCTCTGTCGTCCCCTTCTCCTCCTGCCCCCAATTCTTCACAGCATCAGAGTCTTTTCCAGTGAGTCAACTCGTCACATGAGGTGACCAAAGTATTAGAGTTTCAGCTTTAGCATCAGTCCTTCCAGTGAACACCCAGGGCTGATCTCCTTTAAATATTCATAAAGAACTGCATTAGCTATATTGTGTACAGTAACAAACCATGTCCCAATCTGGTTCACTAAAACAATGAAGGAATATTTTTTCTCACTTCATGGCCATTATAGATCAGCAGGGGAGCTCTGCTTGTGTCATTCAGTGATCCAGGCTGATGGAACAACCAGCCACCTTTTTGTACTCTACTTGTCATCATGCTAAGAGGGAAATGAAGTCCAGAGGGTCTCTCATTAGCTCAGAAGTGACTCACATTGCTTGTTTCACAACATGATGGTCTCATGTAACTAGGCAGAGCCAGGAAACATAACATGCCTATGCCAGGCAGACAGCTGAAAATATTTGATTAATAGCACCATTCTTTTGGCCACCAGTTAATTGATCTACTCTCTCACACAGGAAAAATATACTCACTTCCTTCCCAGGTAAGAAACCCTAAGTTCCTATCCAATCATGGCATTAAGCTTGAAGTCCAGGATCTCTGAGCGGATGCAAAGATGTGATCCTGGTGGTCTGTTCGTGAGGAGATGATGCATGGTTGTCTCTACATAGGGCCCAAATGTTGCTCTTTTTGATCCATAGACTTAAGAAAAAAATTGACAAATGATTGGCTGTCCTCACAAACAATGTACAGTGGTGACTAGTGGCAGGATGATAAAAAAAAAAAAAAACCTCCCATTTGAAAAGAGGAAGAATAGGAGACATACAGCAAATACTGCTGTCCCTCTGAGCAGTCATTGAGGGGACCCCTCCAGGGATAGGGAATGTTCTTGACGAGATCCCAAGTTTGCTCCGTTTCAACTGTCTGCTCTTTCTTTGCTCCCTGGCGTAATATTCTTGATCCTTCTCCTTTTTTCCTGTTCTGTTCCTTGGCTGTATTCCAAACGGACAATAAGGAATATTCCCCCTTAAGGGGATGAACAGCTTTTTTAATCCACTTCCTGCCATGGATGCTTGGGAACCCAAAGATCATTTTTAGAAGTCTTGAGTACTTCCCTGGTGGTCCAGTGGTTAAGATTCCGCTTCCACCAAGAAGGGCATGGGTCTGATCCCCTGGTCAGGGAAATTCTACATGCCACACGGTGCAGCCAAAAAGAAAAAGTCTTGAATAGTCACAGACTCTCAAGTGTAGGCTGGTGGTTCTTTTAGCAGTATAACCCTCAAAAACTTAGTTGGCTTTTTACTTGTTTCCGGTCAGCTCCATGTGCCCTAGCCACATCCATAATTCTTTCTAACCATACTTCATAGATTTGTTGTGTGGCTCTGCCTTATTGGTCTCATACTTCTTTCTTGACTTAATTTTGAGTACAGGTATTTCTTCTATAATGCCATATATGCTTTCCTGAATTCTGCAAAATTACACACTAAAATAAACAGGGCTTATAGGAAAAAATAGGATTGTGCAAACTCAAAATCTGTGGACCACTGTAACCAGTGCACTAATAACAACAAAGTAATTGAAATAAAAACAATAGCGTATTAAATCTCCATTGGCATATGCAGTCAGCATCAGTTGGCTGAAGCTTTACAGACTCAGCCTCTGGAATGCTTGTTTTTTCCTCTGCGACTTTGGGGTCTTGAAGACATTCACTTACAATAGAAACTAATTTCAGTACAGTAAAAATTTGATCTGTGGTGTGGTATATGATTCAGCAGTCAAAAACTTTCTTCTTTAAACACAGGAGGAGAAACATATATCCTCAGCTTCACCAGATATAAAGTGGAAAATGCAGTGATTCATGAAGCAGCTGAATCAATCAGCTACGACTTGCATTAAAGGAAGGTACATAAGTGGGATGTTTAGTTTTTCTCTTAGTGTTTTCATATATTGCTAAGGCTTTCTTTTAAATTTGGGAAAGCTTTTTCCTGGTTACTTCCAACAAAAGAAAAGTGCATATAAACCAACTTAACTTCTGACTGACATCATTTCCTTATTTACTAACAGCATTTGAACTAATTCACATCAAAGCAACATGCTTAGTAGCAAAACAGACTTAGAGGCTGTTTTGATGAGAGAACCCCTCTTTAGTCTTTTTCTAGAAAAGCTGTTTTATTCAGCAGTACCTTAATCAATTGGAAGGTTTTATCAGTGGTTGTAAAGGCCAAATCTTTTATTTGATTCTTGCCTCAAGACTGAACTCTGATCAGTCTTGCATAGCATTTGTAGCTCAGAGACCTTCTCAGTTTTGGGTTAAGCACTTGATTCTTCTGACCCCACAAATCGCTGGAAACTGATGAATTCTTTTCTGAATTCATCCAACAATTTGTTAAATACAGCCAGCAGTAACCAACATAATCCCTTAATGGTCCATTTTCCCACTAGAGCTATAAATTCTCAAGGCATATTAGCTCTCTTCACTACTGCACACTATGAACTGCTATCCTTTTAGCCTCTGATAAGTTTTCTTACCTCCTTCTCCCTAGCTCCTTAGCCTTCACCATATACTTTAGGTTTTTTGATGAGACAGTACCACACTTCTGGATTCTACCTGTATCAGCTAGGAGAGACCCAGGTTATGCTGCAGTAATAAACAACACAAGATCTCAGTGGCTTTGAAAACATGTTCTCCCTCAATTTAAATAAAATACAAAAGAATTTTAATGATTACTTCACTGTGCATATCCTGTGGGTCATTTTGTTACTCAGAGTCCTAGGTTGATAGCAGCCATAGCAGTCATCACTTTGAGGGTTGCTGGTCGACGTCACAGTGGGAGGAGAGGCCCGGAGGGTTTCATGTTGCTCTTCCATGTGTCACTTCTACTCACCTGTACTGGCTGAAAGTAGTTATGTGGCCCCACCCAACTACTGGGGAGGGGCAGAGTCAGAAAGTACAGGCCTGTCAATGTGTCCAGAAGGCTGAGGGCCAGGATATATGGGAAGAACACATTAATGACTACCATAGAGGATATCCTTTCATTTATTTTTCTTCATGATTTTGTTCTATTCCTATTTTTTGCTGGCTAATTCAATTTTACTGTCCCTCTTCCCTTGCTTAACTTGAGATAATTAATGTGGGTAAGTTTTATTTACTGGTTCTTGTAGTAGTTTACATTATTTCAGAAGTTTGGGCAATACAAAATAAAGCTACTGTGATTTTCCTACTTGAAATACAAGGTATAAAACTGATTTAAAAGCTATATGGTTACAGGAAGAGTTGAGTTTAAATTATTTTGGAATGTCATTTGTCATAGTAGAAATAAACCTTTGGAGTCAGGCAGGCCTTGGGTCAAATATTCTTTTGTCATTTAACAGATATGTGATCTTGGACAAATTATTTAACCTCTCATAGGCATAATTTCCTCTTTTACAAATACAAAGAAATATATATATATAAAGTTGTCGAGTAAAACACAGTGGCATTTTTCACTGCTCCTTTCTGAAATTCTACTAAAATGAAAGTAAAATACATTTTTTTAAGTTAATTTATTTTATTTGGCCATGCCACACGGCTTATGGAATCTTAGTTCCCCGACCAGGGATTGAACCCGGGCCCTTGACAGTGAAAGCACAGCATCCTAACCACTGGACCACCAGGAAATTCCCTAAAATAATTTTTTAGAAAATGGAAGAGAAACAGTAGCAGATGAATGATAGAAATAGTTGTGAATTACTTATTATAGTCGTAATACTGTAAGCAATAAATACTTGACAAAAGAAGTGATAGAACTATATTGAGAGGATGAAAGGAGAGTTGAGAGCAATAAGGTAAGAAAACTATAGTGAAAGATAAGTGGTAGTGTCTAAAATTGGAGAGGGAAAGTCAAGAAATAGAAATATCATCACAGGGATTTCCCTGGCTGTCTGATAGTTAAGACTCTATGCTTCTACTGTCAAGGGCCCCGTCTCAACCCCTGATGGGAGATCTGAGACTCTACATGCCCTGTGACACAGCCAAAAAAAAAGAAAAGAAAAGAAATATAACCACATTGTTTAGAAATATAAAAGTAAATACAGGGGGAAAAGGGAAGAGGAACAGCTAAAAGAAACACTTTTGTCTCAGGTAAAGAATTCAGATGGGATGGAGTAGGCAGAGGATGGCTGCTTTTGTTATAAACCTTGCAGTATATTTGATTTGTAAAACTGTGGATGCTTTTTTTATTAGTGATTACTTTGATGAAAGATTTAAAATAAGTTTAAAAATCAACCCCAAAGTTTTGTAGTGGGTGTTAAATAGAAATAACAAGTAATGAGCACCTTTACAGTGTTTGTGCACATAACAGGTATTCAGGACTAGTTTCCTTCCTTTTGTTAATTAGACAGGGTATATGCCTGTAGTGATATTCGTGTGACTCAGAAGTTAAGTGGTTGGCTAAGCAGCAATGTGAGGTACGTCACAAAGCAAATTATGCACCCTTCTCATCTTTTTTTTTTAATGGATGATTTTATTTTTCCTGGAACCATATCAGCTTTATGGCTACTGTTTCTTAGAATTTAGACTTTTGTGCAGCTGACACATGAAAATCATCTGGTTATTGAGTGAATCTAGAGAGCAAATTTAAAAAATACATAGCAACTTTGAAATTATTCTGATAAACCTGAAAACAATGATATCTGTAGCTGGATTATAAATGATTAAGGCCAGGGGTATCTCGCTCTCTCTTCTATTGTGATGTCCGTTAGCTGCTTTCTTTTTCTGGTCCACAGTGCTGAGACCACTACTGCCTTTGTTCCTTAAGCTCTCACTGTGGTGGATGGTGGTGTCTGATGTTGAAAAGAAAGCCAGCCAGCATGAGGTTCTTGTGTATTTCATGGACCTCACATATTGTGTATCTAGACTGTAAACTCCTTGTGGACATGGACCATATATTCTGCCATGTCAGTATGTCCAGGATAATGACTGCTCTGCAAAAACAGATGTTCACTAAGCATCATTAAGTGTGTAATGAATACCAGCTAAGTGCTGGTAGTCAGTGTACTAAGCTCTAAGGATATCTCAGTGAATGGGACAGATAATGACTCCTGCTGTCTTAGAATTTACATTCTTACAAAATGTTTGTTGAATTCATGTAATGCAGCAAAATGATGGCCCACACCGGACCATTTGAGCAGGATAAAGAATTGTATATATAAAGAGTTTAATCATTTAAGGTATGTTTGTCGTATGATGTCAGTGCATGCTATAAGAAGGAAATAAGAGATATCTAATCTTTTTTCTCTTTGCTTTTCTTTGCAGATAAGATGCTCCAAGTCACTTGCAGCTCTCTGCAAAAGGAAAATCACTAGTGCTCTGCTCTTGCCATAATACCAAACCTTTGACTTACGCATTGGTGCTGCCACACACTGGAAGAATTGCACGGAGGTTCCAGGAATACCTTTTTTCCCCCTGTTTGCGTGATTCTTCATGGATGGAAAAAAATTTGAGTCTTAATAATTATCCTGTTTTAAACCTATTCTCTATAGTCTGAACTGCTTAATAAATTAGGCCACTTACTAATGAGCCAGACAGCCAGTCCTTGTCAGGAGCTGGTTGAAAACCGTGCTGTGCACGTGGCAGGAATGGCACAAGAAGATAGCCGTCGTGGTCAAGTGCCATCTTCCTTTTATCATGGTGCCAACCAAGAACTCGACCTGTCCACCAAAGTGTACAAAAGGGAATCAGGAAGTCCTTATTCTGTGTTAGTGGACACCAAGATGAGCAAGCCACATCTCCATGAAACAGAGGAGCAGCCGTATTTCAGGGAGACAAGAGCAGTGTCTGACGTGCACGGTGTTAAAGAAGACCGAGAGAATTCTGATGACACAGAAGAGGAGGAGGAGGAGGAGGTCTCCTACAAAAGGGAGCAGATCATAGTGGAGGTAAACCTTAATAATCAAACGTTAAATGTGTCTAAAGGGGAAAAGGGTGTCTCTTCTCAGTCCAAAGAGACTCCTGTTCTTAAGACAAGCAGTGAGGAGGAAGAGGAAGAGAGTGAGGAAGAGGCCACGGATGACAGCAATGACTATGGAGAGAATGAGAGGCAGAAGAAAAAGGAGAAGACAGTGGAGAAGGTCAGCGTGACCCAGAGGAGAACGAGGAGAGCTGCCTCTGTTGCCGCAGCTGCCACTTCCCCTGCTCCCAGAGCTACAAGAGGTCGTAGGAAGAGTGTAGAGCCACCTAAGCGTAAGAAGCGGGCCACAAAGGAGCCCAAAGCACCAGTCCAGAAAGCTAAGTGTGAAGAGAAAGAGACTCTGACCTGTGAGAAGTGCCCCAGGGTGTTTAATACTCGCTGGTACCTGGAGAAGCACATGAACGTTACTCATAGGCGCATGCAGATTTGTGATAAGTGTGGCAAGAAGTTTGTCCTGGAAAGTGAGCTGTCCCTTCACCAGCAAACAGACTGTGAAAAAAATATTCAGGTAGGTCTTATCACCAAGAGGGCAAACTTTCCAGGATAGAACCTGGCTGTTTCAGACGCACCTGGTATCTGCCCAAGAGAATAAATACAATAGAGGCTGAAGGGACAGTTTTCACCAATTTATCTTTTTTTTTTAAAGCCCCTGCTTTGGTATTTTCAAAACCAGGCTTAACATTTTCTTTCAAAAACATAAATTTAACTGACGCTGGACTAGTGGGAACCCAGGTCCATTGGAAAGGGGAATCTGTTATAGGTGATTGACAAGGAGGTAAAGTCAACACCGACTTGGCACTGAGATTTACTCTTGTAAGACATGTAATATAGTTCATTCTGGTGTCTTCGCTGTCAAGGTGGGAGATATCAAGTAAAAGTCAGGAGTAGAGAGAGGTCCTTTTTTAAGGTTTGAAAGGATGCCAGGTTCTAGTGCAGCTGTTGGGGACAGAAACCATAATGACTCAGACTGGTGGAAATGGAAGATCTCCAGGAGTGAGTTTGCTTCTAAACCAGTGGAGAGATGACAGCACTAAATTTGTCAAGAGGCTAAGCTCATGGGAATATGCAAACTTTAAAGGAGGCTGAGCTGATTGAAAATATTGCCTACCTGGCGGTAGGCTTATATAATGCTACTGTGTAGTATTAAAGTAACAAAACACGGTGTTCAAACCAGGTTGGTGTCTTGAAAGGACTGTATTGTGATAGGTTAAGAGGTGTGCTAATTAGATCATGTTGTGTGAACTACATTATGTTGAGCTGTGTTGGTTTGCACATGTAAGTGCATATTTATGAATATGAATATTCATTCATAAAGGTAAGTCTATTAATGTCTCCAAAAGATATGTAAAATAGAAATTTCTTGTACCATACTTAAGCTGAACTTCTTGTAGAAGATGAAATCGTTTGGTTTCAGTGTGTTTCTTGGAGTACTCCTGATTTGGAATGTTCCTTATTTTTCATTTTTCTTTCTTGTTTTTAATCAACAACTGAAATCATTACTTTAAAGAGTTTTTTAAAAATATAAATTAGGGGCTTCCCCACTGGCTCAGTAGTAGAGAATCTGCCTACAAATTCAGAAGACATGGGTTTGATCCCTGATCCAGGAAGATCCCACATGCCACAGCTAATTCCGTGTGCCACAACTATTGAGCCTGTGCTCTGGAGCCCCAGAGTCACAACTGTTAAGCCCATGTGCTGCAACTACTGAAACCCTTGTGCCCTAGAGCCCATGCTTTGCAACAAGAGAAGCCGCCACAGTGAGAAGCCTGAGCACTGACTGCAGCTGGAGAGTAGCCCCCGCTCTCCACAACTAGAGAAAAGCCCACGCAGCAACAGAGACCCAGCCCAGCCAAAAATAAATCAATAAAATTTAAATATATATATACAAATTACATTTGCTCAAAGTTCACTGCATTTTGATTTATCAGTTGTGACTTGATCTCTGACATACTTGGTAAGACTGAATCATGGCGCCTCTCATTCAGTAACTACTGGTGCCGGGACTTGGTTCTCAATTGGTTGCAACAGTTCAGGCCAGAGGAAGCGCGATGCTGTGCTGCACCCTAGGGGTCAAACTTAGTTCTGTAATGATTCATTGCTGAGAAGGTGTCTCTTGATCTTTGTGTAGTTGTTTTTTGTTTTTTTTCCTTTTGACTTTGCTTCATTAAGTACAGAAGGGGCTTTCTTGGTAGCTCTGCTGGTTAAAAATCCGCATGCCAGTGCCTGCCAGTGCAGGAGATGTGGGTTCAATCCCTGGGTCAGGAAGATCCTCTAGAAAGGAAATGGCAACCCACTCCAGTATTCTTGACTGGGAAATCACGTGGACAGAGGAGCCTGGTAGGCTGCAGTCCATGGGGTCCCAAAGAGTGAGACACAACTTAGCGACTAAACAACAAGAAGAAATGCAGAAAAGAAAACATTTAATAAATCCTTTTTTTGTGTGACTGTATATTCACTGCTCCTCACCGTAATTTCATTTAAATTTATAATTTAAGTTTTGTGGATTCTGCTGAATGAACTCTTCTGGCATTTCTAATCCTGATGACCTAATAACAAGTAAAAATTAAACTGTGCTCTACAGGATGAATGGCTTATAGGGTTTGTCTGTCCTTTCCTCCAGCAGTATCCAGCCAGAGGCTTAGCTCTGTAACTCTTCTTGGTCCTCATTTCCTGAAGTGACAGTGTGTTCAGAGATCTTTATTAAATTTTGCAGCAAGTAACAACTTTTTCCCTTATGTATTACAGAGTCTGATGGTTACCTAGAACTTCCTAGTACTGTTTTTAACCAGAAGTATTTTATTTTGATACATGTTATGATATCCTAAACTAGTAATGATGCATAATACAGGGCAGTAGGTGGATTGCCTGTGTCTCCTACAGATGCCTGTGTGAGATCTGGATCTGAGCTCCTCAGGAAATGGGAAGATATCAGTCGCTGAGGGGTTATGTTAAATTCTGCCAGAGGGAAATGTTTAATAGAGAAAATCAGGAAAATATAGTAAAACCTCAGTAGTTTATATTAATGAAGACTCTGAACATGTTTGCTAAGCTACAAAAATATTGTTATTCTTCTGTAGATCTGTAACCATACACGTATGCTTTATCTTGCTTTTATGTTAATTTAAAATTAGTTTGTATTCTCTGGTAAACACATATTAACTGCATAGTAACCCATGTGTAGGAAACAGCTGCTTACAGTAATCCATATTTTTAAAAAAACAAAACTTGAAGGTTCTTTTCAAAGGTGCAATACTAATTTGATAAAAGCAGTCAATTCTTTGATATTAGTGGAACTTTGTATTTCTTTTTGTCTTTTTGCCATTGTTTTCATACTCCCAAAGTGTCTCTAAAAAATTCATCTTAGGAAATGTAACATAAAGATGTTGGTTTTGAAATCTGGACTTCATGGAAGAATAGCATTTGTTTGGATTCTGGTCTGTGCCACAAATCTAAAGCACACCCACTTCATGAGACTTCCCTGGCAGTCCGGTGGTTAGGACTCTGCACTTTTACGCTGTGTCTTGGGTTCAGTCCTTGGTCAAGGGAACTAAGATACTGCAACCCATTCAACTTGGCCAATTTCAGCTGCTGGTCCACAGGTGAGGCTTTCTGGAAACCCCTATAAATAAAGATTATTTCTGTTTATCCTGCTCAGTGTGTTTCCTGTAATAAATCGTTCAAGAAACTCTGGTCCCTTCATGAACATATCAAGATTGTCCATGGATATGCAGAAAAGAAATTTTCCTGTGAAATTTGTGAGAAGAAATTCTATACCATGGCTCATGTACGGAAGCATATGGTTGGTAAGTTGCTTTTCTCTAACACCTATAATTTTCCCTTGTTCTTTGGTGTGTTTTATGCTTCGAATTGGGCAGCATATGAGAAACTGCCTTACTTGAATCAGTTTTGACTTGTTGAAACCAAATGCAACATGTCTTCAGTAAGCATCACCAGATTGGATGGTAGTCTTCCACACCCAGGTTTCTTTTCAACATTGTTATTCTTTCAACTTTGCTGTTACAGCCTCACAGATTCAGTTCAGTTCAGTTCAGTCGCTCAGTCGTGTCCGACTCTCCGCGACCCCATGAATCACAGCACGCCAGGCCTCCCTGTCCATCACCAACTCCCGGAGTTCACTCAAACTCATATCCACAGAGTCGGTGATGCCATCCAGCCATCTCATTCTCCGTCGTCCCCTTCTCCTCCCACCCCCAACCTTTCCCAGCGTCAGAGTCTTTTCCAGTGAGTCAACTCGTCGCATGAGGTGGCCAAAGTATTGCAGTTTCAGCTTTAGCATCAGTCCCTCCAATGAACATCCATGATTGATCTCCCTTAGAATGGACTGGTTGGATCTCCTTGCAGTCCAAGGGACTCTCAAGAGTCTTCTCCAACACCACAGTTCAAAAGCATCGATTCTTCGGCAATCAGCCTTCTTCACAGTCCAACTCTCACATCCATACATGACCACGGGAAAAACCATTGCCTTGACTAGACGGACCTTGGTTGGCAAAGTAATGTCTCTGCTTTTTAATACACTATCAAGGTTGATCATAACTTTCCTTCCAAGGAGCAAGCGTCTTTTAATTTCATGGCTGCAATCATTTTGGAGCCCAAAAAAATAAAGTCTGACACTGTTTCCACTGTTTTTCCATCTATTTCCCATGAAGTGATGGGACCAGATGCCATGATCTTTGTTTTCTGAATGTTGAGCTTCAAGCCAACCTTTTCACTCTCCTCTTTCACTTTCATCAAGAGGCTTTTGAGTTCCTCTTCACTTTCTGCCATAAGGGTAGTGTCATCTGCATATCTGAGGTTATTGATATTTCTCCCAGCAATCTTGATTCCAGCTTGTGCTTCTTCCAGCCCAGCGTTGCTCATGATGTACTCTGCATATAAGTTAAATAACCAAGGTGACAATATACAACCTTGACATACACACACAGATTAGAGTGTAGTAAATTAAGATGTCCTTATAGTAGAACATATCTCTTTTCCAGTTTGAGCCTTTTGGTGAACTGATTTTGAGTCTAAGTGCATTCTGTGTTGCAGCACACACAAAAGATATGCCATTTACCTGTGAAACCTGTGGAAAGTCATTCAAACGCAGTATGTCACTCAAGGTGCACTCCTTGCAGCACTCTGGAGAGAAGCCCTTCAGATGTGAGGTAAGGCCCGGGCTGCCCACCAGGCCCAGGTGTGGGGCTGGCTTGTGTGTGTATACGTGGTGAGCAGTGGAAGAGAGGCATCCCTTGTGTGTAGCACAGGCTGCGTTTCCGCAGAACCGTCAGACCCACATGCTGAGCGCTGTGTGTTGTTAGCTCACTGCTGGGTAAAGAGCAGTCATTTTTAACACAGTGTTGACTTTCTTAGATTAGGTTAAAGTTGGGACTAACACGTGATGAATTATTTTACTTTTCTCACTAATTCAGAGAAGTTGGATATACTTCAGTGATAATTATTTATGTTTCCCTTTATTAATAACTCAGTTGGGAAATACAGCAGAGCCAAACAGTTGACACAAGCAGGTTCTATTTTGAGTATGATAAATAAACCTAATCTCAGACTGTATAGGGTGGGCGCAAGGAAAGCTACTATGCCTGGCATTCAAAAGTCTCCACTGTGTCCAATGCAGAACTGTGACGAAAGGTTTCAGTACAAGTACCAGCTCCGCTCCCACATGAGCATCCACATCGGGCACAAACAGTTCATGTGCCAGTGGTGTGGCAAGGACTTCAACATGAAGCAGTACTTCGATGAGCACATGAAAACACACACTGGTAAGGAATTCCTGAAAAAGGTACAGATGTGTCTTGGACACTTATTAATGATCACCTGTGAGTCTGTTTACTTAAAATTCTAAACCACAAGCCTGCATCCCAAGTGCAAATGCCGCTTTACGTAAATCTGATATTGAATAATATAATATTGAAAAATTAGGCTTTTATCAGTGTATTTATTTCAAAAAGTATTGTTAGTGCCTTTTAACTGTGAGTTCCTTCAAGGTGATGGACTCTTTATTTGGGGCACAGGATCTCCTGAAATTATATGAAACTTATTTTGTGTATATGTTATTTTTCTGAGTTAAGGATTCTAGGTCTTTAAAAAATGGAGGATATTGACTGCTTTTAGCAGAATACCCTCTCAGTAGTCTTAAAGTTTGATTGGAATTGATTTGCCAAAATTCACTACTTTTCGTAAACATAACCATCAACTGAGGTTAAATAATATTTTAACTGCTTTATGTTTTCAGGGGTATGTGCTTCATAGCATTTGTCTTGTAAGCATTTGATCACCCAGCCTTCAGAGAGCTGGTTAGAATAATAGCCCAGTGTAAACACTAGGGCATTGTATCTCCATCTCATCTTGATGCTCTGGAATTAGATGTCTTTGCACAAACTGAACAGTATGAAACATTTTTCAAGCTTTTAAATAAAATCTAATCACAGAATTTTAGGTTTTATTAGTCTGCAGGGTAGCAGAGCTAGAAAGAACCACAAGAGATGATCTTGCTTAGCCTGCTTACGAGTGGTGAGGAAATTCTGCTCATGTCTGGGTCTCTGTAGTTCCCATTTCTGTATTTAAAGTCCGAGGAAGAATGCCTGCCTGATGGGCTTCTTTCCCCTTCAGAGCAGAGCACCTCAGATTTTAAGGAATAAGCTAGAGGAAGAGTCATGAGAGAAGTTTAAGTAAATTACATTTCAAAAGGTAATGCTAACTTTGCAGCCTAAACAGATAGCAGTATATATCAGAGTATTTAACAGATTCCCCCCTTAAAGTCTGGTGGTTCTTGGATAGACTCTTAGTTCTGAGTCAGTTTTAGAGCACAGTTTTTTGTTAATTCAGCAGGAAACTATTCAGCAGAAAATAAATCTTTTTGATGGCAGAAGCTGTTTCACACTCACAAACAGTGCTTGGCACATAGTAGATGCCCAGTTAATGTTTGTTGCAAGACTGGAAGGAACGTCCACCATGCAAGCCTCTGCCTCCGTGCTCACCTCTTCTCTTCCTGTCTCCCTGTGCTGCTTCCTCCCTGGACTTTCTCCTCTCCTTCTCCTTCTGTGTTCCTTCCTCTTTCTTCTTTCTCCTTTGTCCTTCTTTCTTTTTTCAGGCCCTTAAATCCAGAGTATGAAACTGAAGTGTACATTTCATGATTAATGTATTTGTTGAACAAAAACAAAGTTTTATATATTTAACATATTCTTCTTTGACCAGTCAGCCTGAATATTTCCTATTTCTTCTAAAGGAATATAGCCACCTATATTCACTTAAATGTTTGTTCTTCTCATTAAAAGTAATAGTATATACTTACCAAAGTATATTAGAAAATATGAAAATTGCAGTGATCTATAATCTTATCAGTGAGAGGTCACTACTGTTAACATTTTAGCATATGTATTTTTAAAATTCTGTAATTTCTTAATATATATACAGATACTGTGAAAAACTATATATTCATATATATATAGTAATAAAACAAAAATTGGGTCTTTATGCTCTATTATAATCTACTTTTATTTTACTGTAGTATGTCATTAACAGTAATATCACTTTAATAGTTGTGTAATAGTCCTTATAAATTTGTTGTAATAATAGCCATCATTTACTATGCACATATATGCCAAGTACTATCTTAAGCACTTTGCATACATTATCTCATTTAATCAATATAACCTTTACCACAGTCCTATTAAGGATATTATCTTCATTTTATTTAACCAGTTCCCCATTGCACATTTAGATTTTTCCAATTTTTCTACTGTTATTAATAGTACTGTGACAAACAACTTTCTGGCTAACACATCCATAATTATTTACTTAGATATATTCCTGGAAATGGGATTATTAAGGCAAAGGGATGTGTGTATTTTTAGGACTTGGTGGTATGTATTGCCAGATGGCTGTCCTTATACACTCTTAGCAGCTGTGCATGAAAACACTCATTTTCCTAACCCTGTCCAATGTAAATAAAATAATTGTTGAATTAATAGGTGAAAAATGGTTTCTTTTTGTGTTAATTTGTACTTAATTGCTAAGTAAGATGGAACATTTCTTTCAGTACACTTGTTGGGTATCAGTATATTTTCTGAATTGCTTATGCCTTTTTTGTATTCATCCTTTCATTGCAGTGTTTGGCTTTTTCTTATTGTTTGTGGTAGCTCTTTATATAATAGCTCTTTGTATATATTTATGTCCCCTGGACCTTGTTTAACAGCAGGTTAATACTTCCGCCTGGTTTGTCATCTGCCTTTTAATATTGTTTATAATGCTTACACCGGGAAAGCACTGCCACTCACTAGCAGTGTGACCTTACCTGAATTATGCAACTCCTGTAGGCCTCTGGTTCCATTGGTATCAGTATTAAATAAGGATGACAGTAGTACCTTGGAGAGGACCCGAGAAGGGTTAGCTTTTACAGAAGAAAAAAAGATAACTCTTATGGCTGGTTGGAACCACTTGTAGAGTGTGTTTTGGTGGGGATTAAGGCCATTGCAGGAACTGACATTGATTGGGCTATTTCTTTGCAGTTAAACAGAAGTGAGGCAGATCTTATCTAGGGAAGCGACCAGCCCTCAGGCAGGGTTTCCTGGGATGGTGTGGACATGGGGTGAGTTCAACATAGAATAATTGCTGATTCTCCTTGTACCAGGCATAGTGCTAAGTACCTAGAGATACAGAATGAATTAAGGCCTGGTTTTTGCCCTCAAAAAGCTTATAGTCCAGTGATAGTAATGACGATAATAAGAGTAGTAATAGCACTAAAATGCATTGAATGTTTACTATGTATCAAATACTGTCCTAAGCACTTTCCTCGAATTTTTAACTTATCACAGTAACCTATTATTATCTTCATTTTTCAGATGAGGCTTAGAGAGTAAAGAACTTGTTCCAAGGCAATCTGACTCCAGAAACACATAGTTATTCTGATACAAATTTAATGAAGCAAGTAATAAAATGGAAGGATTCACAGGACATCATGAGGGCAAAAAGCACCATCCCAGAGTCTGGTTCTCAACTTACAGAATTTGTCAGCGTACCCAGTCAGGATCAGAGGGATTGATCTGTGCTAAATATAGTCTGTGTATGTGTGTGTGTGTGCGCGCGCGCGCTAAATAGTCTTTTTGTGTGTGTATGCTAAATAGTTTTAATGATATATTAATAAAATTGCTAATTTACAATGAAAAGGCTGAATGATAGGTGGTTCCAAACTCTTATGTTCTTTGGTCAGAATATTCTTTGCCTAAAATAAAATTTATATTAGTTGCTAAATTATAATCACAAGATTGTCAGGGACAGGAAATTTTAGGCAAGGAAGGTAATCGAATGATCTTAATGGTGAGTACCAACCTTCATTGAATTCAAGAAGTCATCAGTTCCATGACAAAGCTAAGTTCATATATCACTAAGAAAATGCTGCAAATTAAAGAATGAAATGCTATCGATTGTTATGGTATATATCAGTTTCACAGATGTCAATATTGGGGGGGAATACATGTCTTAGAATTAACTAATATTTATTTATTGATGTTAAGAATCTACTCAATGGGGTTACTGTAGTGAAGAAGGCTAAAATAGTCCCTAGGTTCACAGATCTTATTGTCAGGTTAGGGTGACAGACAGTCAAGGCCTAAGGGGTTTGGTGATGAGAGCATAGTAAGTACAACTAAATGAAATTGGCTAGAATTTGATGAATTAGGGGAGGAGAGGAGGCAGGGAATATGATAAGACATGATACCTGAGGGCAATAAGCAAGTATTGGCTCACAGGATAAGCCATGTAGAAAAGTTTGAGCTTTATTCTAAGGACAGTCGGAAGTCCTTAAAAGGTTTTAAGCAGAGTGTGACACACTGTCTGAAAGTTCACTCTGGCTGCACAGTGTGAAGAGTGGATTGGAGGGTGGGGAGCAAGAGTAGATAAGCTGAAACCAGCTAGATGGCTGTTGCAGTAATCCAAGTGAAGGACTGTAATCTTATGGTAGGCCAGATATATAGATACACAGATTTCTGATGCGGCTCATGGATATTCATAAGCAGACTAGAGTGGTTATGTTTATTGGCCAGATCAGTTTTTCCTTTGAACAGTGCAGAAGACAGCTAACTAGCCAAATTCTTGCTCTTTTTTATCTTCCCTGCAGATTCTCTCTTCATTTATATTGTGTGTTCTTCAGATTCACTATAATACTATCTCTTAAAATTAGGTTACCTTTATCTGTATGTAACAGGTCACATCATAAGATGTGTTGATATATGTGTTTCGGACGGGGGAGCCTGGTGGGCTGCCGTCAATGGGGTCGCACGGAGTCGGACACGACTGAAGCGACTTAGCAGCAGCAGCAGTTACCTTGATGGACTTAGATGTTAGTACTTTCTCCAGCCACCCACTTACTAGCATTTCCTTAAAATGGAACATTGTACAGGTGGTTGATTTCAAATATTATATTTTTATTTTTCCTTGTTTCAGCCCCATTGTAATCTTGCCTTGAGGTTTCAGGAAAACTTTATCATCAGTCATTAGCACAGTTAAAAGATTGGGCCTAATAAATAATGAGAGTTAGAGTTAGGTGAGATTGTGGGTTTATGTCTCGAACAGCAAATGTGGAAAATTTGGTAGGACCTCAAGAAATGGATAAAAGATTAGTAAGTAGTAGAAAGGACTCATTAAAATTTGAATACATGGATTTGTGGTAGACCAATTCTAATAGTTTTTGATCTATCTGTGGCAAATCATTATAGCCTGGAAGACTACAAATGAGAGATGATTAGAGAGACCCAGTATTGGACCCAGGTTTGAACACATAACAGAAAGTTCCATGTCCCTATATTTAATAAGCTTTCAGTCAGTAAAATGCATAGTGAACCAATGAAGTGATTAGTGAAATGGAGAGTATTTGCCTGTGTTAGGTTAATAATCAAAGATTAGGTCCTTTGACTCTGGTTCCATACGGCTGTTAGGAATGACGAATATTAACTCTGAAGAGTCAAGGAGGAAAGGGTCAATGGGATTAATAGGTTATCAAATAGGTGTGCTTTTAAAACATTTTATTATACAAATGAATCATGTTTATCTTAGAAAACAGGAAGTACATATAGGCATAAAAAAGAGAATAAAACATCACTCATAAACCCATTATCTAAAGATAATCACTTGTAACATTTGTATTTTTTTCCATATTTTCCTATATGCATTTTTCATTAAAAGCGGATAACACATGCATACATTTTCATAACTTGCATGTTTTACTTAATAGACTACAGATAATAGATTATAGATTTTCATGTCAACAATTACATCTCTATACTTTTTAAAATACTGTTTTTAATGACATTCTCCATTAGATAAATATATCACAATTGGTCAATTCCATTTAACACAGAATTTTAAGTTTTTTATTGGAGGAAATGGATTAGAAAGAAGGAAAGCAAATGGGTACAGAGTTTATCTAGAAAGATGAACGTGAATCACAGTGAAGAGTGGCAGTGACTGAGTAATGAACGGTAGGAAGGTAAAAGGAATATTCCGCTCAGCAGATGGTACTGGTAACAGTGGAGAAAACTGGTCTGTCCTGACGGTTCAATTCAGTCTTCAGGAAGTGAGGACATTCTGGCTTCCATGGAAGGAGGCCACCAGGAGATGTCCATTTTCAAAGGCAGAGAGAAGAAGTAAAGACTGAAATATGGATAAAGAGGTGTTTGCCAAAGGGTTAGAAGTCTCAAGGTGGAGGAAAACAGTAAGAAAAATAACATTCCTTTGTGTGTGCAGGAATGCACAAAGCATTGAGGTATAAAGTGCTGTGGTTTTTGTGTCTGGAGCCATTCTGTAGAATTTTAAATCCTGCCTCTCCACTAGCCATAGAACCTTTAGCAAGTTTCTTAAGAAATCAGTAAAATAGGGATAACAACATACCTCCCTCATAATGCTGTCAGGATCACCAAAGGTTAATGAGATGTTAAGTGATTAGAACATAGTAAGTAAGTAATACTGCATATTAGAACAATATGCAGTAGCTTTTATTTATACTGAATAGAATAAGGACATCTGTTACAAAGAAGGACTTCCCTGGTGGCTCAGAGGTTAAAGCGTCTGCCCGCAATGCAGGAGACCTGGGTTCGATCCCAGGGTCGGGAAGATCCCCTGGAGAAGGCACTGGCAACCCACTCCAGTATTCTTGCCTGGAGAATCCCATGGACGGAGGAGCCTGGTGGGCTACAGTCCACGGGGTCGCAGAGTTGCACACGACTGAGTGACTTCACTTTCACTTTTCACTTTCATTTTCATTAGAAAGAAAGGGAGCAATGATTGAAGTGAGAGCAAACTCTTGTAGCAGGAGCTGCAGTAAAGATAGAAGCTACATACACTGAGCATTGGTGAAGGAATTGATAAGTACAAGCACATGGTCACTGATGCACATGTGTACAGGTACTTCACATGGTACCACAGCATTCTGGATGAAGTGATCACAGACACGTATGTTCAAACATCATTTTGTTTCTCCCCTATGACCTGGGGAGAGGGGCAGGCAAACAGCATAGAATAAGCAGTAAGTCCACTGTGCAGTAAGTCCAAAGGAAAGCTTAAAAATTAATCCCTTAGAACCCAAACCCAAGTTCCTGCCTAGGTGCCCTTAGAATTATGGGGTTTTGTTTCCTTTTTGGCTCTGTCCCAAAGGTTCTTCACCAAGAACGACAGCCTGCCTTTCAATCCTCCCCACACCCTTGGGCATTTGGAAATGGTATGGGGACATTTTTGATGGTCAGAATTTCTTGGGGGCATTTAGTGGACTGGAGCCAGGACCACTGAGTGCTCTTCAGATGTGCAGACAGTCCCATGTGATGGAAAACTGCCTGCAGAGAAACACTGCATTGTGAAATCCATGTTGTAGGGTGAGTCAGTCCAGTATTTCCCCAAATACCAAAAAGTAAGCCACATGCTAAGGATTAGGTACGAGTAGACTTAAGGAGACTTATTTACTCCATGGGACATTTTCATCAAAGTCCTACTTTGGGTTGGAATGTCAGAAATTGCTTACAGATCAGCTGGCCTAGCTTAAAGGCAGAGATTCATCTGTGGGCTTGGTCCCCTTGAGCACAGGAAAGCCATCTGACCACTTCTTCCTGTAGGATGTGGAAGATAACTTTTGTGGATGCCTTTTTTTTTTTCCCCCAAATCTTCTTTTAGCCAAACCCCGATGGTAGGTTGTATGTAAGTTTTAGTTTTGTCTGCTGTTTTTTGTGAAGTCCCAACTTTGGGGGACTCTTCTGTGACTACTAGAATATAATACACAGTAAGGGAGAGGAGTGGTAACCTCCTTCCTTAATGTGAGGGGTAGCTGGAGCACATACTTACCGCCTGGTGTGTTAATCATGTCTTTGTGTCTGTGTTCATCTCAGGAGAGAAACCCTTTATCTGTGAAATCTGTGGCAAAAGCTTCACCAGCCGCCCCAACATGAAGAGGCACCGTAGGACTCACACAGGCGAGAAGCCCTACCCGTGTGACGTGTGCGGCCAGCGGTTCCGCTTTTCCAACATGCTTAAGGCCCACAAGGAGAAGTGCTTCCGGGTGACCAGCCCCGTGAACGTGCCACCTGCTGTCCAGATCCCACTCACCACCTCCCCAGCCACCCCAGTTCCTTCTGCGGTGAACACCCCCACGACCCCCGCCCCTCCCGTCAGTATGAACCCTGTGGGCACGCTGCCCCCTCGGCCCATCCCCCACCCCTTCTCACACCTTCACATCCACGCTCACCCTCACCACCCACACCACCTTCCCATCCCCCCCGTCCCCCACCTCCCCCCACCTCCAGCTCTCTTTAAGAGTGAGCCTTTAAACAACAGAGGCCAGGGTGAGGACACGTTTCTGCGGCACCTGGCAGAGAAGAACAGTGCAGCACAGCATCACTAACATCCATCTCCTTAAGTGTGTTCTCCACGAGTTGCGTGCCCCTGTGTGAGTTTGCAGAGGGGGTTGGTGAGCATTTCTGTAGCTGTCAGACTCTCAGCCTCCACCAAGAGCTTTGTCATTGTCTTGGTGAATCAGCACATCCGAGGGAGTGAAGAAGACCTTGAGCTCACAGAGGGAACTGTCATCTAAACCAGGGAACCACCGAAGTAAAGCCCAATTTGCTTGCATTTTCTGGTGACTTTTATAAATTTCAAATACTCAGACTTGTGGAATTTTATAATTTCATATCAGCTGATGAGGTATGCTTGCTTTTATATCCTGGACTTCTCCTCAAAGAGGGGACAGGCCTGGTTTCCTTTGTACTAATCGGGAAGGCTGTGAGATTAATCCAGAGCATTAATTGTATCACTGTGTATCGTAACAAATTATTTTCAGCTTTTGGTGCTGGCTTCAGAGTTGAGCTAGCTGTGTTTCACAGTATATCAAGCATTATAGAGAAAGAAATTTTCTTCTTTGTGTAGCTCTCCTAATGCACTCTTTATTTTACTACAGAAATTATTTTAGAGTTTTTGTATAGACTTCTTTAGTAGTCTGTTTCTAAAATGAAATGTATTTCAATAAGCGGTGTAATTTTTTCAGTGTAGCTGGACCTATGTTGTAAAATAGAAAAAATTTTTATAATCATCAAAATGTGATTCTTAAAGATGCATATAACTTCTATAGTTCAAAGTTATTCTTACATCCGTACAACTCAAAGGTGCTTCAGAAAGTAGATGAATCTCAGAGGGTCTCCAGATCAAGTTACTGCAAAAAATGAGGTTTTGCTTTCAGAACTTGACATAAGTCCTTGGTAGTTTTTTAATCTCTGCTTAACACTTGGGGGGTCTGTTAGGCTTATGGACATGCTCTATCCTCCATGTTCTGTTTGGTTCAGTTAGTGTGTTAAATGGGATGCTTGCAGGGGGTTGAGCCTTTTCCTGGGAAGTCACCTGAAGCTGGCCTGTTTTGAAAATCTGAGTCAGGCTGTTCACCATCAAGAGGAGGAAGTTGGGGAGGCTGTTTCATCTCAGTCACGTCTCACTTCCCTCAGAACTGTGTTCAGGTTCAACCTTTGTGGGATGACAGAATGAAGTCTCCTGCTACACTGCTCATTTTGAGGTTGCTTTGTTTTTCTAGAATTGTTGCGGAAAGATAAAATAGTACATTAAAATCAAAACATGATGTTGCTGATAGTGGCTGAGAAATTTGGATAAGAACACAAATGGGTTATGACTTTTAAAATGTCTCTTGTATTAATGGATATAATCACAACTTCAAGCTGTTCAAAACAGTTAATATTGCAGTGAGGGAAAGAAAGTGACATTTTGCTGCCCTGTCCTCTGCAAGAAATTACCTGGTAGCAGTCTTCTTGGTGATAAGAAGAGTTAATCTCTAATTTGGGGCAGGTTTGGAAGCGTTTGGGTAACTTCTAAAGAGCATGGTCAGTTGGGGATTCATTATAGGAAAGGCTGAGCAGAAGGGCTAACAGATTATTTTTAACTGATCACATTTATCCAGACTCAGTATAGCTAAAAGTTTTGTAATTTTTCATGTCAGTGAACTGAGTTCCAGCGCAAAGTCTACTTTCTCTCTCTGTCTCCCTTCCTCATTTTTTTTAATCTTGAAATTTCTTCATTTTTCTTTCCTCGGGCTTTTAAATCTTTGCGTGACTCAGAACCCTGACTTTTATTTATTTTTTTATTTTTAATATTAAATGTGCAGAAATATGTGCAGCACTTTTCTGGCTTATTAGCTCTGTGGTAGGAAAAACTGGAACTCTCCATTGAGGTTAAGTCCCTATTTTTAAAATACTGCATTCTCTGCTAGCTTTTTGGTTTAATACTTCCAGATTTTTTCTTTCTGATTATTGCCTTTGTCTTCTATAGTGAGCATAGGAAAATTTGGGAATGAGGCAGAAAAGTATCTTTATTATCATACTTTTCTCCCTATTTTTGGATGTAACTTCTGAAGAATGCTGTTTTTAAATGTTTGTATACATTCTTTGAACACTCAAGTACCCAAACCCAATAAGAAAAGTTAATTCTTTATTTATGACTGTTCTATCTTTAGTGGCTGCCTCCCCTTACTTACACAATTTCCTTGGCATTCCATGACAAGTTTGTGGGTATACACCTTTGTGTGGACATATCATTTTTTCATGTCCAAGCTTATAATATTAAAATGATTTTAAAGATGTAAATTGAGCTTAATTGGTTATACCTTATTTTATTCTAAATAAATTTACAGTATTAGGCTGCAGTTCTGAATTCTAACTGGAGACTTACAGAATCAACCATTTTATGAGGTGTACTGTAAATTACACACTGGAAAATTCAGGTAGTAATATTTCTTTTTTCATTCAAGTGAATATAGCCATAAGAAGATATCTGCTACGTAGGAAAACCAATACTAAGCAGAAAATCACTACCACCCTTAACAGAAGCAAAAAATAAATAAAGGATTATCTTTTTTAAAAAATCAGCATTGTCACACAATACAGTTCTTAGTGAAATGTATTATGGAACAATCTGGAAACTCAAATTTTTCCCCTGGTTAAGTATACGTTCCCTGATTTGGGGTTTGTGGTCTTCAGGAAAACTACTCAGAACATACTGGCTGCTCATCAGTGTCAGATTACATATGCCTAATGAAATGCATTAAGAATATTCATAACAATGTTTCTGAATAGAAGAACTGCGGGATGAAGCCTTAAACGTGTATGTACATCAGGTTTAACATGCTTAAGACTCAAACTCAGGGTTAAAAATTTGATTGGGATCCTTTACTAAGAGAAAAGTTGTGTTGTGTTGTGTGTTCCCTCCCACCTATAGTACAGCACCGTGTGACTTCTTCAGAAATTACTATTTGTTATCTGTTTATGAAAAAAAGAACTCTGGAGGAGTTTGAGTTCTCAGCCCTTATCTGTACTTAAATTTTAAAGACAACAAAGGCCACATTTCAGCATTATATAGATATCAAATGGAGGCTGTTTTTCATGACTTAAATTTTACTGTCTTCAAAGGCTTGTCCCATTGCTAGAATTAAGACTGACTTAGAAATTCCCAGCTTGAGTTGATATTGCTTTTTAGTTTTCTTTTTACATTTTTCTTTTGTGTAGATTTGTCATTCAAATATAAACTCTTCCTTAGCCTTAATGAAAGGCTGCTTGTTGCTTTCTCAAATTGAGAGGGGCAGGCATATTCAGTTAGATTTTTTACATTTGAATGAAGAAAATAAGATGAACAGTTTAAAGCATGTGGCTTCCTTTCCATGTATATTTGTGATTTGATTCCTATTTTTAGCAGGCAGGGAAGTCTCCACGTAAACTTTTACTACATAGTTCACAGTAGCCTTTACTAATCAGTTACATATACTTTTACAGTCTACCATTTACATTTTCTGTTCTAAATTAATGACTGAGCATGGACATTACCATAGTCATACCATCTTTCTTAAAGCACCATTGATTGGAAGAACATTTTCATTGTGGTTAGAATGTTCCCTGTATACACTCTCTATATATGATTGATTGTCCCTTGTATTCTAAAGGCAAAATACTCTGAAGAGATGCTTGTAAACTTTTGATTTTCTATTTCTTGACTTTTATTTTCAGTTTTTATGTTTGTTGAATGGATATGCTTGTTTAGCTTAATTTTATTTCACTGGAAATTTTAAATTTTAAGAAAATCCAGCAGAAATAGAAACTCATTGCAGATGTGTGTGTATATATGTGTGTGTGTGTGTGTGTGTGTGTGTGTGTATTTACCGCATCTTAAAGATTTCAGTTAGTGAAATACAGAATGGTGGGATTTTAATGTTTGAGAAAAGAGAGAAAGAAAAACTAAAGTTAGAGAAACTCTTCTGTTTGAGCTACTGTATAGAAGAGACAACTTTTATGATTATGTTGCTGACCAACATGATGAACATTTTGATACTGTTCCAGACTGTATGGGAAGTATTTGATGAAAAAGGGATAGATTACATTTAGGAATTTTATGAACTATGTCCCATTACAAAAATCAACTCACTTGGATTTCTTCAGACTATTAAAATTGAGCAAGTAAATATTGGGTTTTAATTTTCCTTTGCCTGAACCAAGATAGGAAATTTCCCAAAAGATCATTGTTTTTTTCAGGAATGAAAGGTCATTAGCCATTAAGAGATACTGGCATTATTATGTACTAGCAACACCCTAGCTAACCTGCTTCTGTCATCTGTAGCATTTGTGATAAATAACAATGACCTTCCAACCCTGGACACTACCTCGATAAAGCACACCAGAGATCCTCTCTAGACTTTCTGTGGAAGCCATAAAAGTTGCCATCAAGATATCTACTTTCATAGTTCTGTACTTTTATACTCTCTGGACTTTTTATAGATTTTGTGATCAGATCTTTTTGTCTTAGAGGATAGGTTTTGCAATATTCAAAGGAAAATCACACTCCTTGATTGTCCCAGCTTTGAAGCTGTAACTCGGTACTTTTGTTTAAAGAATTAGATAGAATACCATTTACCATTTGCAGAATTGCATATCCAGAAAACAAAGTTCTCTTCCTTATCCCCTAAGTAGAAGCTATACTGTTGTCAGAAACTACTAACAAGGTGGATTTCTACCTTGTTAGACTGTGTGTAACTTGATACTGTATGTATTGTCACAGTGCTCCTGGAGTTGTTTTTAATTTTCTTATGACAGGTTAGTGAGTGTGTGTCTCTCCAATCTCTCGCTGCAGCTTCAGTCTCTCTCGCTCTGTTCTTGAGTGCCTTCAAAAAGCCAGCATCCTGGAACATTATTTTCCTGATCTAAATCCTACCTCTGATTATTTCATCCTCCATGACTATTGGAACTCACCTATATTCCAGTTGGTTTGTTTCTACCAGCTTGCTGAAACCTCGGGTGTGAAATTTTTATGCATTTCTGTTTTGTTCCTCCATTTAGATTACACTTTAAACTTTAATTTATATCTTGTTTCTTCATGTATTACATATCTAATGATGAATTATTTTATCCTTATCTTACTCCTCATGTGTTTTTCTTTCACCAGAAACTAGATGTTCCTTTCAAATTAAAGGTCATTAAGTATCTCTTCCGAACATCTTTTTCTCATCTTTATTAGTCTTCCTGAATGCCTCCCCTTTCTGAGTAAGGTATCGTGAATGCTGCTGTTGCCATGCCTTCTTTCTATGTGCTCTCTCCCTGTTCTAGAAACATTTTGCAAGGTTGTACTCATAATTTTATTTTAGTCTAATTTCAAATTGCTCTCTGGGTTTATCAGAAGTCCCTTACTGATTTTTGATCTGCCTCTTTTATCCTATCCCTCAAAAACTTCCAGTTACTTTCTCTTCTACTTGTTCTCATCTAATTAATTTTTTAAATATTGTTGATACGTAATATATGAAGGATGTAATAAAAAGGAGGTTTCCTTGTATTCTCCATGTGATATGAGCACCTTAATCATAAAAACATTTTAGTCATTGGCTCACCTTTCACGGTCGACACTGTAGTTTGTGCTGTGTACAGGTCTCTTGCTCCCTTTCAGTTCTCCTCCAAAACTGAAAACAAATTCAATTCTTTCAAATGAGGAAATTAGATTGCTTTTTTTTTTTTTAAGTAAAATAAGGCTGTTGAGTTGAATATATTGGCCTTAGTCAAAATTTTTCCTTTCTGACTTGAAATGTCATGTCTCTTTCCTTAAAGTTAATCATTCTAATACTCAGGTTTTCAAGACTAACTAATAACCACATGAAGTGGGAGTCTAAGAAGGCAGCTGTTAATAAATTCTTACTGCTTTTTATCTGGTGACAGTATGTTATTGATGGGATAGTGCAAAATTGTGAGAATGCTTATGTTTGATAATGAATACGTTCTAGACATTTGAAGATTTCAGTGGCTATTTGGAATGGGAATACTAGTTTACAAAATGCAAAAAGTTGATTTCTACAGAAATAAGTAACAAAAGTTTCTTGTTGTTTTAAATCTTTTTACTTTAATATGCCTTGGTAGTCCCCGTAATTGACCTAGAAGTTTGCCTCTTTTATGTAGTAACTTTCTACCTAAAGCAGCCGCTTTGTATATTTGGCTTTTCTCCTGGGACTCTCAGCACAGCAGTGGGAGTGATGGGGGCTCACACTGAGGAGCCACATCCCTGAGACAGACTGTTGACTTGTTTCATGTCCATGTCTGTATGAGACATTTGGCACAGGTATCAAAGGGTCTTGGCCCCGGAGAAGTGTCGCCTCCACTTTCTAGTTTCACACTATCTGAGCTTCCCTGGTGAGATCAGGGATGTTACAAATTACTTGAAAATGATTTGGGGGACAGAAGGGGTAGGAGCTGAATTTTCCTTCCAAAGTTGGAAGGAAGTCTGGTACTTGTGTTGTTGGGTTTGGTCAACCAAAGAGCCTGTCTCTATAGTGGATGTGCCAAAGAGTCCAGTTGTTTCTAAATATCCACCTCCCTTGACAAACACAACTTCCTTCTTACCTACCTTTTACGGGTTGAAAGGGACTGTGTGATTGCAAGGCCAGAGACTCCAACTCACATTCTGCATAGGACTTGAGGCTATGTTTAACTGCATTTGAAAGCTCATGGGGAAATACTTTATTCTATTAGAATCTCTAACCTGACCTAAAAATACCTTTTCTATGCTTGATCATTCAACTCCTGAGACTTTTTCCAAAAGTGAAAAAGAAAGAAACTATGTGGCATAATTTGAGTGTTTCCTACTAGAGTTGTATCCCCAGCCATACATATGCAGCCTCAGATGAATTCTCAATCTTCTGCAAGTTTTGAGTATGCCTTTTCCTCTTTTCTTGACATGGGCAGTGTGATTCTGCTCCACCAGCAGTACTGGCTTTGTCCACAAGGGAGCAACAAAATACTTCAGCTTCTTTATTCTCACCTTCTAAAGCAGCATCCCACTTTTAAGTCTCTTGCAGAATATTCTTTACTGGCTCAATATTTGTTTTCACATCTTGGTTTTTAAGACGTTTCCCCATATTACTATGTGCTCAGCCTTATGGAAACAAAGGTTGGTGAGTGGGTCAGGTGTCCTGGTGGCTCAGGCATCTGAATTGAAAGCCAGAACCTTCCCTTGAGGGATCTGTCATGTGCTAAATGCAAAGCAGGAAGGCCACCCTCCTTACTTCTTCCTCCCAAATCCCACCACCAGTGCAGGGCCATCACGTCTCTGAGAAGAATAAGAGCGGCAGGGATAACTGGCGTATGAATGAGGAAATGCTTCTTACCTTCTCTGCTCCAAGCACATGTCCTTTATAGCAGAGAGCAAGTCATTGGGGTCAGCCCTGCATCCTGACCTGTGGGAGGTCTGCTTCAGCATCCACTCTGCCCAGTTAGAGTTCAGCTCATGTTCCCTCTGTGTCTGTTATTTGTCTTCAGGCTCCTAATCCTTATCAGCTCTCTGATCACAAGGTTTGTTTGTGCTTATAGCGGCGTCTTCCTCACAATAAGCAGGTCAGTTATCAACCAAGAGGAAACCCCAGACCATAACTATTTAGCCTGTAGAACTGGGAGGCATTTGCACCTGAAATGGCCTTCCAAACAGCTGTCTGCCTGGCCCTTCTTCCCCAGCCGAATCTGACCCTGAGCAATATAGGTGGACAGAGGCATCTGCTTGTAACTCCATTTGATGAAAAAGAAAACTGAAGCTGTGATCAGTTTAGGTAACGGGGCCAGGTGTAACTTGTTTGTCTTTATTTTTGTTTTCCCTGACAGTACTGAAATCACTTGCACTTTTCCTCATTTCTTAAAGAAAAAATCCAGTTTGCTTGCCAGGAATTGTTCAGCGTTAGGTTTACAGAGCTTGTTGTTGAATGTTGAACATTTGTCCAAAGGAGTTTGACGAAACAGAAGCTGCTTGGTCCCTGTTCTGCCTGCTAGGTCATAAGGATTAAGGCCATGTGGCTGGGGTACTTATGTCAAGTCCAGAAGAGGGCAGTGTCCCTCCTACCTCTATGAGGATGCAGTTGAAGGTCAAGTTGGACTCATGTAGGGCAGGTACCTCTCATGCTGCAAAGAAGTTTAGAGGAGTCTTCAGTTGGGGAGGTGACAGGTAATGGGACAGGATCTCCTAAGATGGGAAAGACACTGGGGAAGGAGAGCTGCTCGGCCCCAGGGAACCATGGTGAGGGGGAACCAAGTTTCCCTCCCACATCTCCAAACGTGCCCAGCTTCCCGGAGTCCTCTGTATTCCAGCATCCTGTCAGATCCCTCAATGTACTGATCCCCCCCCCAGCTTGTGTTAACTGTACCAATATTATTTTTTTAGCAATTGAAATGCACTTTTTTTATTTCAACTCAATCATGATTTTAAGTATAAAAATTTATAGACTGTTAAAACTACTTTTTTGTGTATTTTTAACCACTTGATGTAGCATTGTCTATTTTATTCTTGTGAGACTCTGGTACAAGGTGTGCCATTTCATAATATTTCCAAGATACTGGGCCTTTGGATGTGTACGGTAACCAATTTAATGCTAATGTTCACAGTAAAAAAAAAAAAAGTAGCCATATCCATTGCGTGTCTTTCTTCACTTCATTTCTTCCTTATCCTCAGTTGACAGTCTTCATAACACGCTGTCCAGCCCACAAATCCTGCTGACCCCTGTTATGAAAGGTAGCATGTTTTCACAGCTGCTGGCCAAAGTTAGAGTGATTAGTTCTCTTTTCTCTGCTGCCTGGCTCAGTGCTGATTGGTTTCAGTAACATTACTCTGTTTGCTGAGCAATAATCTGAACCTATCCTAGAAAACAGTGTTTGAAAAAAGGATCATGATTGGGTTCTGAATCAGTCTGAAGAAAAAGAAGCCAGATGGAAAGTGCTTACAAAGCACATTCAGTGAAAAGCAATGATTATAAAATGTGGTACTTGGATGAGGCTCCCTTCCCCGTTCACTCATGCACTCATTTGTCTGCTCCACAAATGTTTATGGAGTTCCCAACACGTACTGGGCACTGACCTGCCCACTGGGGGTTCCACCATAAACAAGATACTCTCTGCTTTCGTGGATTCTGTGTTCCAGTGGAGGAAACCTGACAACAAGCAAGTAAATAATTCTCCAACACATGAGCTGTTACTGTAGCCATTGGAGGAGCAACTATTTTCTGCCAGGAACCTTTCAGCTCAGGATGCACCCTGCTTCATTCAGATTAAGGATTCTACTGAGGGAGTTAAGCATATAGAAAGGAAACCTTGTTCAAGGTTCCTTTTATTACCTCTTAGAATGGAACATAACTGCCCAAATCATAGAACTGACATTCTTATTTTCTATCATTTTGTAACTCTGACTAAATACTGATGTTAACACACTTTTTTCATGAATATAAAGTAGATAGCCCCTGACCCCAGCATATACTAAATCAGTGGCTTTCAAACTTTGGCCGTGACCCATAGTAAGAAATGTATTTTCACATTAGTTGGCTATCCAATATATATATTGATGAGTTTGTATAAGTGAATTAAAAATTCAAGAAAAATATCTACTTTGATATTTTCTATTTTTTAAATGCTGACCTTGAACTACAAAATTAATTTTAAGACCCACTAAGTTCTGCCTGCAGTTTGAAGAATCTTTCTAAAGCAGGGTATATGCGTATGTGTATTATTTTATCCCAACAGCAGCCTGAATTCAATTTCATGTAGAATTTGGTTATTTTAACTGGGTCTTCCAACATCTTAAGTCTTAGATGTTTCTATTTCTGATTGGGTCAAGACTCTGAAGCTCCTGGCACAGATTAGCCATTGCTTATTCCAGTGCCCTGCAGTGAAGACAGGTCAATCTTGGGCACACTGCAGTCCTATCTTGTGGGGCCTCTAACCTGCTGCCTGTACCAAGGTAGCTAGAAATACTTTATTGCAGTGTCAAGGTCTCCATGGTAAATGGTAATAATAGTGACCCTTGATGTGCCATGCCTCCTTGTGTCCATACCATTTTGTAGTCTTGGCCTTGCCCTTCTCTTCATTAAGCTCCCAGTAGGAATTTAGTGGCCATTCTCAACTACCTTGAACCTGGGCTGGTCTCATGACTTCTTTGAGCAATAGAGTGTGAGGAAGTGATGCTGTGGTTCTGGAGCCTAGTGGAGCAGCTGCCTTTGTTCTCTTCGGACATGACTAAGGTAACTCAGGTGAGACCACTGACTGACAAGAACTGCTGGAAACAGACGTCCCAGGTGTCCCTGTGAAGATTCCAGGCCTGTGGGTGAGGGCATCACAGACCCTTCAGCTCAGCTAACACTCCAACTAAATGCCTGCTTAAGAGCCCAGGTGATGCCAGCAGAATAACTCTCCAGCCAACTCAGAGAATCACTAGAAATTATTTTTGTTAGAAACCACTAAGATTCGGGGTGGTTTGTTACACAGCAATAAGATAACTTGGAAAAGCCCTAAGATTTAAGTCTAACAGTTAAAACTGAAGTCTGACTATTAAAAGCTTATAACTGCACAGTTCATCAGGCAAGAACTTTGGAGGGCATGACTAAGTGATAGCTGTAACTCATTTGTAACCCTGCTACTTCTATTTCTAGTCCCTACTCAGCAACTCTAAACTTACAAAGGAAGGAGGGGTTTCCTCATGTCCATAGCTGATTTCATCAAGAACACAACCAGTTCAGAATTCCCCTCTCCCCAGACTTCTGGCCTGCCTTCTGTGTCCCCAGCCTTTTTCCTGAGCTTCTTGAGTTAGGAATTGCCTGGGTTTAGACCCCTCTGATTGGTACCTCTCACTCCCAGCCTCTGCACCTAAAGCTGGTAGCCCCCAATCCAGCTTTGATCTTTACAACAATTTTGACTTTCCTAAGATGTTATTAATGGAGACATTATAAGAATTAGAAACACATAGACTTGTGTGTGTCTACAAAACTGGACTCCGTTTTTTCTCTCCTCTAACAGTCACTTGTATGGCTTCAAGTTATCTAACCACTCTGTTCCTATTTCCACATCTGCAAAGAAAGATATTAATAGCAGCTCCCTTAAGGTCACTGTGAGGATTAAATAAAACCAGGCAGGTAAAATGCTCAGCTCAGTGTTTGCCAGATAGTATTTGTGACAGTTGGCCCCAATGACCCCCACTTCCTGATGTTTGCACCCCATGCAATCCTCTCCCCTTTAGTTGGGCTGGATTCAGAAACTTGCTTCTAAGGAATTGAATATGACAAGTGATACAGCTTCACTTCCAAGATTAGTTACAAGAAGACTTGGGAGCAAAGAAAAAAGACTCCTGGTCGTGATCTCTCCCGCTTTAATCACCAGCTGCTATGTCGTGAAAACGCTTAAGGCAGCCTGTGGAGGACTTGCCCAGGAAGGGAAACCTGCCAGCAACCACGTGAGTGAATTTGGAAGTGCTCTTCTGAGGCCTGCCAACAGCCACATCAGTGAGCTTGGAAGTGGGCTGTCCAGCACAGTACAGTCTGGAATTGACTTAGCCCAGGCCAGTAGCTCGCTGATCCTGAGCCAGAGACACCTGTCTAGGCTGAGCTCAGATTCATGACCAACAAACGAAATGATACTGTTGTTTTAAGTTTGGGGGTAATTTGTGCAACAAGGAATTAATACAAAGTATAAATGTTACCTATTAGCAGATACAGAAAACAATAATTGCAGTAGATGTTGTGGTGTTCTTTTCCAAATTCTACCCCCCAAGCACCCTCCCCCACCCCACTGCCACCGCTTCAGAGTCCAGGCACTCATTCTCCCAGTCACTCCAAAACCTTTCTGCCTCAGCTTGAGTCTCCAGGATTGCTCTCAGCTGAAGACAGCCACCTCCCCCAAAGTCACACCTCCTCCCTTCCCCAAGGGCAACCCACATCCAGTGACTGGTGCAGAGGTATAAAGACCTGGACTGACTGCCTCAGGGGGCACAGTTTTAAAGAGCTGCCCTCTCCTGACCTCCTGTGAGATCAGCTGAGGTCTTTGCTGTGAATGCATCACAGTTTAACTCTGCCCAACTTGACCTCTGTCCAGTCCTTCTTCCTTGAAGACTCTCCAAGTTTTATCGGGACTTGACCTAATACAGTTGGTACTAGGACTGGCTCAGGGAAGCAGAGTCAAAAATGGTGGCAGCTGGTAATGAAGACACCATCACTAGTGATAGGTGGGACAACCGTTCAAACTGTCACTAGTGGGGACCCTGCAGAAGGGAGTGTCCTGGGCATGGGGGTTGGGGGGTGCGGTTGGTGATGGCACAGGCTTTTGAGAGGCGGAATAAGTACTAACTCTAAAGACAGTGGAATCTGAAGGTTACTGGTGAATGCCATTGACGCATTGGAGTTAGATAATGAATGGCTGAGGGTGCTTAATGACCAACTGAAGACAAGTGTGAAAGCCAAGGGCCTTGTGTTGTTTCAAGCTGCCCCCCGCCCTGCCCCAGTTTGTGATATTTAGCAATACAAAGTTAAAACATGTGGTGCCTGGAAGCAGGGTACCAAAACAAATACCTAAAAAGGTGGAAATGCCTTTGAAACTGGACAGCGGGTGGAGGCCAGGAGAATTTTGAGGGGCATGACAGAAAAGACCTAGTTGCCTTGAACCGACTCTTAGTAGAAATGTGTACATTCAAGATGCTGCAGGTCAAAAGAACATGAGGACAATGTAGAGATCCTAAACTGCCTTAGAGAAAGCCTCAATCTCCGTGAACAGATCATTAACAGACACATAAACTTAAGATGCTGACAGGGCACAGACAGAAGTGAGGAATATGTTATTGGAACTGGAGAGGGTAATTCTTGTTATGTAGTGGCAGAAAACTTAGCGGAGTTGTGTCCGGCAGTTATGTGGAAAACAGAACTTATAAGCAAGGAATGTAGATACATAGCTGAAATTCTCTAGGCAAAGCCTGGTTTCTTTTTGCTAATGATAGTAAAATACAAGAGGAGAGAAAGAAATTAAGGGAAGACTTGTTGAAAGGGGACGGAGACAGTGATTTGGGAAATTCTCAGCCTATCTAGATTGCAAAAGATAGTAAAATTCAGAAAGTGAAAGTGAACGTTGCTCAGTCGTGTCCGACTCTTTGGGACCCCATGGACTGTAGTCCATGGAATTCTCCAGGCCAGAATACCGGAGTGGGTAAACTTTCCCTTCTCCAGAGGATCTTCCCAACCCAGGGATGGAACCCAGGTCTCCCGCATTGCAGGCAGATTCTTTACCATCTGAGCCACAAAGGAAACCAAAAACTGGCTGCCAAAAACTGGCCTAAAGAAAAGCCCTGGTATGTGGCTGTAAAACCTTTTGCTGAAACTTCAGAAAGATCCATGAGCCAGTCACCAGAGATCAGGGGTTGTACTAGTTTGCTGGGGTGCCGCAGTGAAGTACCATAAACTTGGTAGCTTAAATAACAATAATGTATTGTCTCACAGTTCCTGAGATTGAGGTGTCAGCAGGGTTGGTTCCTTCTGAAGACTGACCGTCTGTTCCATGCCTCTCTCTAGCTTCTCGGGGGTTGCTGGCAATCTCTGGAGTTCCGTGGCTTGTAGAAGCATCATCCTGATATCTGCTTCCATCTTCTCATTTCATCTCCATGTGTGTGTGTGTGTGTACTTCCCCTTTCTTTAAGGATACCAGTCATATTGGATTAAGGGTCCACCTATTCCAGGTTGACCTCATCTTAACTAATTACCTTGGCAGTAACCCTATTTCCAGATAAAATCACATTCTAAGGTACTGGGAGGTAGGATTTCAAGGACGAATTTTGGGAGGATACAGTTCAGTCTCTGTCATTGTGATAGATCTCAAGCAAACCAGGGGTCCTGTAGGAAGCTTAGGGGTTATTGCTCCTTAGCCGCCTCAGCAGAAGCCAAATGTAGAGAAGGGATTATTCCAGAAAGATGTGTGGGAGAGACTTTTGTCTCATTAGATGTTTGGTTAATCCCTGTGCAATCAATGCAAAGCCCACAAGGTTCTTGAGAAATTTATACCCACAGGGAAAGAGACAGAGTGGAAAATGAAAGAAGGTTTTTGGGTCCCCCAAATTTCACTAGCAAGAAGCAGGTTGATAAAATATCTCAGCTGAAAACATGTGCTATCTTTCATGAAAAATGAAGAATAGGGGATCCAAGAGCCCCAAGGGCAGAGTCAAGAGCCAGCTGTCCCAGGCCTTGAAATCTAAGAGCTTGCTTGATTAGATTTAATGACTGCTTTGGACTGATGACATTTCCCGCTTTCGAACCAGAGCCTGTTATTTCTTTAGTTTCACGGGTCAATAGATGCAGAATTGTGCCCAGGATCTGTACTTAGTGGGTTACACTCAGTAGATTCATCTGTGCTTGATTTAGATGATAAAACTTTGTACGAGTTGATGATATTTAGATGAGATTTGGGACTTCGAATTGATGCTGTAATAGGATGAGACCCTTGGGAACTTTGGAAGGGGTTGAGTATATTGTGCATTTAGGAGGAATGGGAATCTTTGGGGACCACAGGATAGACTATAGAAGGCAGAATTCTAAAAATGGCCTCCCAAGATTCTATGCCCTAATCCTTGAAAGTGAAAGTGAAAGTCACATAGTCGTGTCTGACTCTTTGTGACCCCATGGACTGTCCATGGAATTCTCTAGGCCACAATACTGGAGTAGGTAGCCTTTCCCTTCTCCAGGGGATCTTCCCAACCCAGAGATCGAACCCAGGTCTCCTGCATTGCAGACAGATTCTTTACCAGCTAAGCCACAAGGGAAGCCCTAATCCTTGGAACCTATTAATATGATGAGATTCTTTCTACCCCCATATTTATGTTATATACTGTGGCACAACTGACCTGACACCCTCAGCAGAACCTCGTCCAGTCTGCCCAGACTCCTAAACCATGTAACTGCATGATACTAAGTGGACATTTTTTAAAGCAACTCATTGTGGTCTTTCGTTACACAGCAATAGAAAACTAACTGCCTTGGCAACATATAAGGACAAATCCTCATCTTCTGCAGCCAGAAGGCAGAAAAGCTGAAGATCAGGTCCAGTTTTTAAATGTAAGAGTAGCAGAATTCCAGATAAAGTTGAGTTCTCATCCATTGCATTCTCATCCAATGAATTCTCATCCATTGTCTACTATGACAAGTCCAGGGGTCTGGTTGGGAAGAGATGTCATGGGAACATCTGGGCCAAGAAATCCCAGGTCTCCCTGAACCCTC
This sequence comes from Moschus berezovskii, assembly GCF_049115385.1. Lineage (NCBI taxonomy): Eukaryota > Metazoa > Chordata > Mammalia > Artiodactyla > Moschidae > Moschus > Moschus berezovskii. Next base: position 49,389,971 of record NC_142479.1, read on the forward strand.
TAGCACTGCAGAAACAGTTCACCCCTTCCTGGAAGAAACTAATATCACCCTCTTGCTTAAAAAGGATGCAGAGACCTCTGCCTTGCTATACTGCACACCTCTCTGGGTCTACCCCATCTCTCCTCCTGACTACCAGACCAATAACTAGGATCAAGTCACAACATAACCTAACCAGGGAAGTGCTGGCCTTGCCAAAGGAAGAAAAGAGTTATGCCAGTTGTCAATTTTTGCCTCTTAGTTCTAGAAACACCCTTCACTGCCTGCTCTGTAGGAATGGATCTGAGCCCTTTAAATGTTTCTTCTTTGCCAGCTGGCATGATGCTAAGCTCCAGCACTAGAGAGCCATGGAGAACCTTTGCAGGAGCAAGGGGCTTTCCTTCCTAGTTCTCGTGTGCCACTCTTGGCAGGTTCCTGCAACATCTCCAGCTCCCAGCTTCTGCAGCATGGGCAGCTTCCATGTCCAGTTCTGGTGCAGGACAGTCAGCAGCACCCAGCAGCCAGCAGCATTTCCCAGCACTCCCATCAGAAAGTTTCATAGTGGACTGACCCAGGCAGCCTGGAGGACGGATTTGGTAAGTTTGCAGGGCCAGTTTCCTGCTCCACCTGCTCAGCACCACAGTGACTTCTCTGCCATCCTGAGAGTCATGACTGTATCCTCTAAACAAGATCTGGATCTCAACCCTGGGCTGGCCTCTTCCTGACTGCCCCACCCCAACATTAAGGGTAGTGGCTGTTCCTTATAGTTAGCAGCTTTATGTTAACTGCTTCTCAGTTCTCTTTGTTTTTTACTAGCCAATCATTTATCATTCCAGTTGCCTATTATACTTCAGTATTCTACATATTAAAGTTTCCATGTCCAAATTACAATGTGGTTTCTGACTCCTGATTGGACTCTGACTGATTCAGACTCTATATTCTGAAGTTGTAGGACCTAGCCAGCATGTACTGACAGAAGCCAGGACAGTATTAGGATCAAGATCAAGAGATATAGAGTGGTGGAACGTTGAACAGATGACAGTTTGTTGATATGGGAGCATTCTGAGAATGGACCCTAGCAAAGATTCCACAGGAGATGGTGCTAATATACTACTGCTAGGGTGGCTGTTGGAAATGGAGAGAGAAAACGGCCTACACTAAGAGAAGGAGATAAGCTGAAATTGCTATGGGAGGCTCAAAGAAGTAGGCATGCTTGAGTGGAACATACAATGAAGAGCTAGAAAATTCAACAAATAACTGTATTCCACAAGAGGACCTGGAGCACATGCCTTTTACCGGAGGAATTAGAATCTCTGGTGAGAGTAAGACCATGCCTGAGAAGCTCCATGGGTCCGTCCTCTGCTGACCAGAGCTGATGGTACAGAACCAGACTTCCTAATAGCAATGGGGGTACTAGGATCCTTACATACTGGAGGCAGATGGTAGCACTTAAACATCAGAGGCAAGGTGGATTCAATTATAATGAGTGGCCGTGTCAGATTTGGGGGGCAGGGTAGCTGATCTGCAAAGAGTTACAGAGATGATTAATAGAACATGGCAGGAATGACAATCTCCATTATATCCTTGCTAAATTCACCAGTCTGGCCTTTGCAAAAAACAGGCTGGGCTTCAGGGATTAAAACAGGCTTCACTGCAAACTCAACAATGATAGCTCCACTGAAACTGCTGCGCCAGACTTGGTATCTTTGCTAAGGGTAATTAATACAGCCTCAAGTGTTAATACATGGTTTACGGCCATTGACCTAGTGAATGGCAATGCCAGGCAAAGAGAAGCAGAAAAAATTTACATTCACTTTAGATGGATAAGAGTATATTTTATAGCCTATTCCCCTACCCTCCATCTGTGTCCTCTCTCCTGCCTCTGATATAATATAGTCCAAAGGGACATGACTGGACATCCCGAAAAGCATCACATTGATACACTACATTGACGACATTATTAATCAGACTGCAGGGCCAAGAAGTGGCAAGTATTTTGTAGGCTTTGCTAAGACATGTGTGCTCTAGTGAGTGGAAAATTATCCTTAAAATTCCAGGGCCGGCCACATCAGTGAAATGTTTAGGGGTCCAGTGATTTAGGTCATCCATGCATGCATGGTAAGTCATTTCAGTTGTGTCTGACTCTTTGCGACCCCATGGACTATAGCCCATCAGGCTCCTCTGTCCGTGGGATTCTCCAGGCAAGGATACTGGAGTGGGTTGCCATGCCCCCCTCCAGGGGATCTTCCCTGACCCAGGGATCAAACCTGTGTCTCTTACGTCTCCTGCATTGGCAGGTGGGTTCTTTATCACTAGCACCACCTGGGACACCTCCTAGGGCATCCATAATAAAGGACAAATGGTTTCATCCTGCACCTTCCAACTTAAAGAAGTATAATGCCTGGTGGGCCTCAGTGGGTTCTGGAGTCATCTTTCCATACTTGGCTTCAACTCATGTAAATGGTGGCACAAAAGGATGCCAACTTTAGCAGGGTCCAGAGTTTAAGAGTTCTTCAGCAGGTCCAGGCCATGGTGCAAGCCGGCCTACCACTTCACACATTAGGGCCCAACAACTGTGGCATCAGAGGTATCTGTGAAATTATGTGGCATTTATAGCAAGCCCAAATAGGAGAATTACATAGACATGGGGTCTTCTTGCCTGGAAAAAATCCCATGGACAAAGGAGTCTGGCGGGCTACAGTCCATGAGGTCACAAAGAGTTGGACACAACTGAATGACTAACACTTTCCATATGGGATCTGGAGCAGATCTATTCTATTTGCATAAGATCATTATAAACTTTTTGCAAAACAGCTTCTGGAATGCCACTGAACCCTGGTATAAACAGAACGCCTGACCTCAGCTATCAGTGTTCGTGCAGCCAGAACTTCCCATCATGAGCTCAAGTCTGTCAGGTTCACCAACTCACAAGGTTAGGTGGGCTGAGCAGCACTCTAAGATGTAAGGAGTATATTCAGGGTTGAACTTGAGCAAAGACAGAGGGCACAAGTAAAACATACAAATAAGCTACACAAGCATGGCCCAAACCCCCATGTCTCCCACCACATGGGTACTTCTCCTCTAGTTATCCATGTGTGGTGGATACCTGGTGTGGGGGGTGAGGGGCCCTCTATGATCATTTGAAGGAAAAGCTTGGTTCACAGACGGTTTGCCTTGCTGGACACACTCTGGAATAGATTAGTGTTACATTGTCACCCTCTCTGTGTCATCCTGAGGAAGAGCAATGAGGAAGAATCCTCCATGGGCAGAGCTTTGGCCACGTATGCCAACATCCATTGCATGTGGAAAAAGGAGCAGCCTGAGGTAAGTATATCCCAGAGACACGCATAGGCGCAAATGGTCTGACTAGTTGTCCAGGGGCTTGAGAAATAAAGTTTGGATGATCAGGAACAAAGAAGCATGGTAAAGAGATATGCAGAGGGACCTAAGGGAATGGGCGTGAAGTGTGAAGATCTTCACAATACACATTAAGGACCATCCCAGACATCCACAATGTCTATGCTCTACATGCCAAGTAGAATGAATTGTTGGGCCAGTTGACATTAACCATTAACATTGATCAATCCAGTGCTCACCCAGTGGATACATGAATGGAGATCCATGAAAGCAGGGAATAGAAGTTGTAACTGGTCCCACTAGCATAGACTTCCACTCAACAAGATTCATCTAGTTACTCCCAACCAACCTACCTCTAAGAGGCCAATGCTGTGGTACAGATACAGCATGACCATTCCTCAAGAAATCAACTAGCCATTTGGTAACAGGTTGACCACACTGGATCCCTTCTACTCTGGATGCAGCAGCAATTAATCTTGACTGGAACCAACACATATTCTGGTTATGTGTTTGCCTTTCCTGCTACAGGTAAGTTAATAGGGACTGCATCAACTTGACTAGGCTATAGCACCCGTATTCAAACACCAATTCAATCTAGGTTTTGCTGTTATGATAGTTAACGTCTATTGACTTTAAGGAGAGTCTTCTCAATAATTTGAATGGGCCTCATCTAGTCAAGGCTTCCTTGGTTACTCAGTAAAGAATCTGCCTGCACTGCAGGAGACCCAGGTTCGATCCCTGGTTCAGAAAGATCACCTGGAGAAAGGAATGGCAACCCACTCTAGTATTCTTGCCTGGGAAATTCCATGGGCAGAGGGCTATAGTCCATGGGGTCGCAAGAGTCAGACACAACTTAGTAACCAAACCACTACCATCTAATCAATTGAAAGGCCTTAAGAGCAACAGTGAGGTTTCCCTGAGGAAGATATTCCATTGTGGACTGCAGCATCAGCCCCTGCCTAAGAGTTCCAGACTGCTGATCTGATAAATCATGGACATGTCTAGCTAGCCCCCACAATTGTATAAGCCAGTTTCTTGCGATAAGTCCCTAAAGATATAGGTAGACACAGATATATCTCCTACTGGTTTGGTTTCTCTGGTAGAGCCCTGGCTGATTTAAGGCCTGTGCCAGCGTCACTATCTGAGGGCTTACAAAAAAATAAATAAAGGCATGAGAGTGGACAGAAAGCCTCTGGCTCCCAGATCACCAGTTTCCAGGGAACCCATAAGTCCACAGCTCACCTGTCCCAAGCACCTGCTGTGGTATCCATTAATACAGATTTGGTGTTAAAGACAAGAGCAAGGCAGAAGAAAACTATTCAGGATCATAACTCTCCAGCCTAATAATCACAGATGGTGGCAAATCGCATCTGGCAATGTTATCAATGGATGATAGAAACGGTAACCAGAAAGTGTGGCCAGTCTGAGGGGGTGTGCGCACATTCATCCAACGAAGACTTTCATTGAAAAGTCTCCCCCTTGAGGAAATGGGCAGGTGCTGAAGTTGGGGTGAAGTCAGGTGAGCCTGCAGGATGAATGCAGCATGACCCCCCGCAGCCCCTCATGTGTGAAGTGACCGGATCAAGCCCTGAAATGGGTCAGAAGCAGAGGAATGAGAAGTTGACCAGTCAGAGTAATGAGAGATGCTCCTCTGGAGTCAGAAATATTGAGCCAAAAAATGAGAACAGTCAGCATTCAGCCTTTGAAAATTACTTTTCTTGCTTTCCGGTTGTGACTTTGTAAAAATCAGTTTAGGAAGCCACTGATCTGCCTTGACTGATGCTCTGATTTCACGACTGGGTTTGTCTTTGTCTCATGCTGGGCCCATGAAAGGACATTCATTTTCATAGGCCAACCCAGTGGAGGGTTAAAATCAGGGAACTCACTGGGAAAACGCCAGCCCAATGCGGGCATGGAGCAGCAGAACTTTTAAAGAACAGGAATGCATGCAGGCTTAGGTAAATGATGGTGGCTCGGGTTAGCAAATAATATTCCAGACAATCTCAGACCACAAAATAGTGCTCACCCTGGAAAGCCATAAAATTAAAGCTTCAGACATTAGCTAGTTACCAAATTAAGACCATTTTATTTACCTTCCTCACCCTCAGGGAGCCACATCTTTCTGTCCAGGTCTGCACCACAAGCAGAATGAATAGAATGATGTCCTTGGGGGTGATGTGACCTGTTTGGGTTGGGCCTGTGAAGACCATACCGGCTGTCTTCAGTGAAAGAACAGAGCCCTTGTCAAAGGATTTGGTTTTTTCCATCTCTTTATGATCCAAGTTACCAGACCCTACGGAAGGGTCAAGGAGAGAGCTGGGGACTTCAGCTCAGGAGACCAACAGTGGAGCATCTGAAAACTCCACCGTATTCGGGGACCCATTCTAGAGAATCCTGAGAGCTGCCCCATCAGTTGAATCACATGTTGTGAGGATGACAAGAGAGCAGGATCCATCAAGGCCACTTAACAGGCAATGGGCAGAACCATCTCCAATCCCTCTGCCGCCACCTCTACCTCCCTTCAGACCAGCCCTCTTAGATCACACGTCCCCTCTGCCCGGCCCTGAGCTCACCCTCTGTGTGCTCACCCGGGCCTGGGCCCCAGACTCAGACTCTCATCCTCCACTTTTGCTCTTGTGTTCTAGACTGATGTTCAGGACAGTCACCAGGAGACATTTCCACGTGATGCGGGATAAAGTAGACAGGTAGGTTTCTGTTTCAAGAGTCTGAGCTCTCTAGGACTAAACTCCATGCTTCATAGTCCCTGGAGTCTCTGCCCTCATTCTATAGGTGAGGAAACTGACTCCTGGAGAGAAGTGACCAATCAAGGCCACATTGCAAGTTCATGGCAGAGCTGACCCTTGGAAGGTCAGTTCCAGAACCTCCCTGGAGCATTCCTTTCTCAACCTTCCACTTGCATGCTGATGTTACCAAACAATTCAGGTGAATGCGCCCAATGCACAGTAAGGCCAAATAATGCTAAAATGTTGGAGTTTGGGTCACAGAAAGGTTTATTATAGGGCCATGCAAGGAGATGGGTGGCTCATGCCTTAACAACCCCAAAGTTATTGAAAGTTTTCATCACAGCCCTTTTAAAAGCAAAAAGTGAGGGAGGGGTGTGATTAGTTGTTTCAAATTTCTTGGTATCAGATCCTTTGTTCCTGAAGTCAGATCATGGTCAAGTAACAATGTACCTGTAAATCTCCACCAAATGAATATTATTCTCTGATGACAAGAAAGGGCCAGGTCCCAAGGCACAACTTTTACCCTCCAAGGTCCCCATCCTGGTTAAGAGCAGGCAGCTCTCAGCTGGCAGCTTCCTCAGAGCCAGGTCCCCAGACCCTGCCCAGTTGTCATTGCTGAAGGAGGCAGGCGCCCAACCCAACTGGCCCTCAGGCTCCTCAGGCTGCCCAAAGGCAGGGAGACAAGGTCCCACAGACTGCAACGCAGGCAGATTGCCACTGCTATTAGGTTGCAGAGACAAGGATGGAGGTTCACTGCTGCCTCAAGGCCTGGGCCACGGCTAGTGGGTGGCCTTGGTGAGGGCTCTGGACACAGAGCCCTGTGTCCCTATAGGACACAGTCCCAAGCCTGTTCTCTGGGCCCCCCAGCTCACCCACTGGCCCAAGGCCAGGTGAGCAGGGCCTTGGGAGAAGGCCGGGATCTGCCTCTTACTTTATTCTCTACCTCATAACCACCACTCTTCTGTTGTCTGAATCTCCTCACTGTCATTTCTTGACTGTTGATTGCCAGTGGGTGGGGCCCATTTGAGGCACTGACCAATGACTGAGCAGGACCCGTTGCCTAGTAACAGGATGCAGAGTGATGATGCTCAGCAATGGCTGTGAGCTATGGCCTGCACTCACCGTGCTCTGTTACACTGGTATTTCTCTCATTTCAGTCTTTCAAAATAATATGAAAATTCTAATTCATTCCTATTTTAAGGGAGAGGAAGCAATATAGAGACTAATCCAAAACAACAGGTTCCCACTTCATTTTTACTAGATATTCATTCTATAAGCGTGTGTTTAACGCAGCATGTTGCCATTCTGAGTTGTGTTTGTCTTATGCTAAGATATTTGCATCCTTTGAACATCCATGCCAGAAGGCAGGGACCAAGGGGTCTAGGAAATAGCTTCTTTACTAGTGGATAAGCCATAGTCAGATAATCAAGAATCAAATGCTCAGATTCAGCAGGTTATCCTTGTGGTGCCTACGAGTGGAAAGAGAAATGGAAACTACCTCTCCTTTCTTTGCCTAGGAAAAATGGAACAACTCGACCATGGTTTCCCTCCAGGAGATGCCAAGGTTTTGAAGGCTTCAAATCTCCACTGCTGCTGCCTAGCACAGTCCATCTGTGAGGCTGTCTCTCATTTCCTCCTTCTACTGCCCAGACACCTCTGGTCTTCTGATGGATACTGGATCAAGGCTGAATATAAGAATGGCCTTTCCCAGACTGTTGCATCGGTACCCCTTTTCAGGCTGCTAGGAATTCAGTTCTCCAGCTTCCCTACCAAGTCATCTCAAGATAATAGAAACAAAGACTTCCCTGATGGCCAATAACAAAGACTCCATACTCCCATTGCAGGAGGCCTTCTGGGAACTAGATCCCACGTGCCACAACTAAGAGTTCATATACTGCAACTAAAGATTCCACGTGCTGCAACTATAAAAAAAAGAAGAAACTTCATGGTGGTCCAGTGGTTAAGATTCTACCTGCCAATGCAGGGCACACTGGCTTAGTCCCTGGTCTGGGAAGATTCCACAGCCATGGGACAATTAAGCCCATGCACCACAACTAGAGCCGACGAGCCGCAGCTAGTGAGCCCGCACACTGCAACAACTGAAGCCTGTAGGCCTAGAGCCTATGAGCCACAACAAGAGAAGCCAGGGCAACGAGAAGCCCATGCACCGCAATGAAGAGTAGCCCCGCTCGCTGCAGCTAGACAGTGTGCAGCAACAGAGACCCAGCGCAGACAAAACTAATAACTAAATAAATAAAAATTAAGAATAAAGATCCCATTTGCTGCAACAAAGACAGAAAATCCTGCATGCCTCAGCTAAGACTCAGTGCAGCAAAATAAATAATGAAATAAATAAAGTAAAATATTTTTAAATATATATATTTTTAATGATGACAGAAGCAGTGACCATATATGTAAAGAGCACCAGCCTAGAAAACAGGTCCTAACTCCAGCCTGCCTTTCTGGGCCAACTGTCCATCCTTCAAAACCCAGCTCAAGCACCCCTTCCTCTGTGTATGGGCCTACTGTGAGCTTTTGAAGGAAGAGAAGTGTCTTGATCATCTCTTCTTTCTAGGTACTCAATATACAAATAAGTAATTATGGAATTGCTCCAAAATGAGAGGATAATCTTGAAGATAACTTCCTTATTTAAGGGTCTATGATGAGCCCAACCCCACCCCAATTCCTGAGAGGCACAGAGAAGTGAAAGACCTAGGATCCTTAAACCCTCAGACCAAGCATGCTCCATCCAAGTGTTCCAACCCAGCTGGTCTCTGACAAGTTACCTCTCTGAGAGGTAACCCCAGAAGTCACCTCTGGGGCACCGATGTGACCGTCTGGGAAAATACATGTATACATCATGTACAAAGGCATGACAGAGATCTGGAGATTAGACATGCCTTTTCCCCACACACACCCGCCCCCCGCCAAGTGTGGGCATAGATTAGTCATCTGAAAGCATTTTGAGGTCTGTCATCACAATGTGAGATGAGATGGTGTTTCTTTAATAGGTGAGAAGATGGAGCATTTCCCCAAGGGGATGGAAGGAGAAGAATCTAGAGGAGTTGAGTGATGTGCTGAACCACACACATGTTGAGGGGTGATCCAGATTCTCAGCTGATATTCTCAGTTTCTACTCTGGGTTTTCCTGACCAAAGAAAATCTCGACCAGGTTAAGGTTTCAATCTACTGCAGCAGACACAGCTGGCCATTTCCTCTCTGAACTCTCTGGGGGCAGGGCAGGGACCTAGGAAGAGCTACTCAATACTTTTGATGTGGGACTCACATACAAAAGGTCCTCCTTGATGCGGTTTGAAACACTGCCATGGTGTGCTTGGAAAATAGCTAAATTTGCCCTTCATAAAGACTGGAAATGAAGGGACATCTAAATATAACTCTGGGACACAGTTTGAGAACTGCCTGCGGGTAGAATGCAAGAACCCCATCAAGAGGTACAAGATAGGAGAAAAATCAAACCCACCTCCCACTCCCACCTTCCCAGTTCTGGGATTTTTTAAAGTCAGAGAAAAAACAGGCAGTAAGAGGTCAAATCAGGTCTCTGGACATCTCCACTCCTTCCAAGTGCCAGAGAAGAAAATGCTATTGTGTCTGTGAGTCCGGAGCAGGGGAGGGTGTTGGGAGGGAGGGAGGTGTTGGACCATCTGCTGTTGCCCGGCGGCAAACATCCAGCAAGGTTGTGCAGGTGAACATCCAGCAAGGTTGTGCAGGTGATTTGTGGAGTCAGTGGGTGAGACCTTCTAACACTCTGGGCCCCTGGAGACAGCTTTTATTAGAAACCTTCCATTTTTCTGGCATTTCACTAATTTAGCCAAGCCACTCTTGGCAAAAAGTCTGACTGTCCTTAGCCCCAGGGTGGGTGTGATTTAATTTAATGTAGGTAGGAGAGTGTTGGAGAAAGAGCCCTGGGCTGGGCCTCGAAAACATAGGTCCCAGTTCTGGCTGGGTAGTAACTTACCTTGGGACCTTGACTTTGAACAAATCAACCCCCTTCTCTGGGCCTCTGTTTCCCCAGCAGTAAAACACATAGGTTTGACCTTAGGCTCTCTCCACCCTGCTCCACCAGGCAATGCTATCCTGCAGTCAGTTCCACGATTGGTTCATCTGAGCAGGCAGTGTTACCCCTTGGGGCAGGCGGAGTGTCACCCAAGCGCGAAGGAATTGATTCTGCTCTGGAACCCCACCTGGGGCAGCAGAGGCGGGGCGGGGGGGAGGGCCAGCGGAAGTCCTTTGAGCCCCTTCCCCGTTGGTTTTGGCCCCCAAGATGCCAACTCAACTTGAGCAAGTGTCCGGCGCTAACAAAGGGGGCCAGTGTCGGACGTGCGCCCTGCAACCGCGAGCTGCCGCCCGGCGCCCCAGGAGCGCCACGCGTGGCTGGGAGGCGCGCGGGCACCCAGGCCCGAGAAGCGACTCTCCTGGCGGCCGCACCCGACCCAGGATGTGGCGCCGCCGGAGGCGTGGCCGGAGCCAAAGGGCCGCTGCCAGCCGGAGCCTGATGCCGGCCCGCCGCGGGCCAACTCGTCCTTCCTGGACGTGACACGCTCCGCTCTCCAGCGACCGCGAACCGGGAAAAGCCGGGGACGCCCGGCGAGGTGGGGTGGGGACGGCCATGGCAACGGGTGGGGGCCGGGAGGGGACGCGTGTGCAATGCTGCTCCCTCCACGTGTCACTGCGCGGCCCCCGCTCACCGCCCCCGCCGTCTGAATAGCTGTTCTGTCTCTGCAGATCCCCGCGTCGGCTGCCGATTGTTTAACTCCCAGACTGGCTGGCTCTGTTGAATTTCCAGACGCCTCTTTGGGACAGGTCCTGGGGGAGGGGGGCGGAATCTGTTTTCAGGAAAAGCCGGGTACAAATAACCTTGCCTCTGGTCTCTTGATTCTCTTGCCATCTGCGTCTGCGACTTGGCGGGGACCATAACTCCCTTTAACAGATGGCAAAACTGAGGAGCGAAGCCACTTGGCCAAAGACGCATTGCAAGATACAACTAACAGAAAAGAGAGAATTCCTGTCCCTCCATTGTCAGCCTCTGGAGTGAAGATCTGGAAAACCCTCCTTAGCAGGGCTCAGGCCAGTCTCCTTCTTTTCCTGCCTGCATCCCCTGGTGAGGGGATGGCAGGCTTCAAGGATCTAAGCTGGGAGGGAGGGAGGACCTGGGTCCTGGACCTTGCTTTATGTTCCCGAGCTTCCTTTCACAGGATGACTCCACCTTCCCCCTCTTGTCTCCACCTTCCCCGGCTTCACTCCATCAGGGTGAGAGGCTAAGGACTGCTCCTATTTTCTCATTAATAAATCTGATTAAAGACCACTTAAGCATTCTAACTGGTGGTACTTGGGTAAGCTCCTTCCCCATCATGAACCTCAGTTTTCCTACCTATATAAGAGGGATTATATAAACCCCTAAGGCAATGGCAACCCACTCCAGTACTCTTGCCTGGAAAATCCCATGGACGGAGGAGCCTGGTAGGCTGCAGTCCATGGGGTCGCTAAGAGTCGGACACGACTGAGCGACTTCACTTTCACTTTTCCTTTCATGCATTGGAGAAGGAAATGGCAACCCACTCCAGTGTTCTTGCCTGAAGAATCCCAGGGACGGGGGAGCCTGGTGGGCTGCCGTCTATGGGGTCGCACAGAGTCGGACACGACTGAAGCAACTTAGCAGCAAGAAATTTTCCAACACTAATATTCCAAGATTCTAATTCACGTACTTTCTCTGATGTAAAGAGTTAACTTTTCTTCCTTTTCTCCGCGTCATAATTATGCTTATCTCCCTAGCCCCAGTGCACACAGTAGAACTCAATAAAAGCCTGTAAATAAATATAAAGGGAGGCTTCCTTGGGGGCTCAGGGGTCAAGAATCCGCCTGAGTTTGATCCCTAATGGAGGTCCCACGTGCCCTGGAGCAACTAAGGCCACACACCAGGCTCTAGAGCCTGGGAGCTAACTCCTGAGCCCATGTGCCGCAACTATTGAAGCCCACACTCCCTAAAGCCCATACTTCACAAGAGAAGCCACCACAATTAGAAGCCCATGCACCACAGCTAGAGAATAGCCCCTACTCACCACAACTAGAGAAAAGCCCACACGGAAATGAAGACCCACACACAAAACTAAATACATTTTTTTAAGTATAAAGGTATATCTTTAAAATTTTTATTTATTGGTTTATTTTGGTTGTGCTGGGTCTTCACTGCTGCACAGGCTTTTTTCTAGTTTCGGGGAATGGGACCTACTCTCTAGTTGTACACTGACTTCTCATTGTGCTGACTTCTTTTGTTGCAGAGCACAGGCTCTAGGACTCGAGGGCTGCAGTGGTTTGTGGGTCCTGGGCTCTAGAACACAGGTTCAATAATCTTGGCACACAAGCTTAGTTGCTCTGTGGCATGTGAGATCTTCCTAGACAAGGGATCGAACCCCTGTCTCCTGCATTGCAGGCAGATTCTTCACCACTGAGCCAACAGGGAAGCCCCATTTTATATGTAGCAGTATGTATATGTTAATCCTAATTATCTCTCCTACCCATTTAGGAATTTTTTAAAGCCATGTTTGTCAAGACATGGTCTATAGATCACCTGAGTCAGAATCTCAGAGTGTCTGCTCCTTGGGTCACAATCATTAGAGCTGGAGAACATCGATTTGAAGAATTTGACATTTATCATCCTGTAGTTGGAAAGGTATTTCCATATGTTAGTGTTTCTAAATGAGACTGTGGCCAAACCTGGTCAACTTCATATAGGACCAGAGTTTCCAACACTTTCAGCTACACCGATGTTTTACAGACTCTGAGTGTGTATACACATGTGATTAGCAGCAAATCTTTTTTCAAAAGGAGATCATACCTGGAAGCATATATGTAAAGAAAAGCAGAGCTCCTCCTCCTGGTGAAGTGGGGTGAGTAGGGGGTGTTTAGCGAGCTTCCTCTGCCTTATTGCAACCCCTACAGCACCTTCTTGGAACCCAAGGGTTGAGAGACCACAGTTTCATCTTAGGTGACATCCTAGAGGTGACAAGAACCTGGTGTTCAGATTGTCAGATCCAAGGTGGGAGAACTGGTAAACCCCGCCAGGCTTCCTCACATCCCTCAAACCCATGAGGCAATTTAGAGAGAAGGCTGCTTGGAGCCTCATTGTCCCCAAGAAGAGAGATAGCCTCATTTGAGCATCTATATCTTGATCAATTCAAGTGTATTTTTAGAGACGTCTCTGTTAAGTCCAGCACAATAAATTCCAAGCAGTTTAAAACTAGTTCCTGCCCTACCATTGTTTTCAATGTAGCTGGAGAGAAAAGACATAAATAGAAGTGATGACATTAAGCGGGTATGTGCAGGGTCAGGGGTTAAGGGAGGTGAGCAGGCAGGTAAGTCATCTCCTCTCTGGATTCAGGAGAGCTGGAGGAGGCGTGGGGTGGAGAGGTGGGAGGGACAGCAGGATACTCTGCCAGACAGGGGAGCTAGATCACTTTTCCAGCAGACACGGTCAGAGTCGGGGAAGCAGCAAATCAGGACGTGAACCCTTAACCCCAGCTGATTTAAACTAATTGGCTTGAGGGACTTGGGTTAGAGTTTAGGGCTTTACAGCCATCTTTCAAACCTGCTTCTCCTTAAATAACAACTCTATTCTTCCAGTGCCCCTGCCCCCGACTGGCTCACTGGACTCTCTCACAAGCCCTGGTCTCCTGCGGCTTGTTCCTTCTGCCTGAAGGCTTGTCCCCAAACATCTGCACAGCTGGATCCCTCATCCTGCCCCACATCTTACCAGCTGCGTTTCTTCCAGCTGTCTTTGAATAAATATCACCCTTCCCCCCACTCTCAATACCCTTCCCTGCTTTATGCTCTCCATGGCATGTCTAGCTGGCCAGCATTCTGTATATTTATGTATCAGTTGCCTCGCCCATTAGGTGTGAGCTCCATGAGGGCAAAATGTTTTGTGTCCCTGGTGACCAGAATAGTACCATAGACACAGTAAGTAGGCAATAAGCACTCGTTGAATGGATGAGTGGGTGAATGATGGTGAATGATTTCCCCTTAGGGATTCTCCATAGAATCCTCACTAGCATGAAGAGGGCCGCTCACATTAATAGGTCCTGGGGCAGTTTCACCAGGAGCAATCGTTGAGAGTGCAACGTAAATCTCAGCAGAAGGCGTAGGTGCCCAGTTGAACCAGCTCCTCACAGTGAATGACGAGGATCCTGGGGGGAGGAGGCAGACCTGGTCTTGGGAAAGATCACCACTGGCTTGGGAGAAGCAGATCACCACAGACCCTGAGCCAGAGACCAAGGGAGAGGAGGCAGTCATGTGCAAAGGGAGTTGGGTGAGGCTGGTGGCCAGGTGTCCCCTCTTATTCCTGTCCTTCACCTGCCCTTGACTCCTGGATGAATCAGCAAGTTCCAGCCTCTGGGGCGGGTTGCCCCACTTCCCCCTGGGGCTGGACTGGAGGATCTTGCGCGACATTAAGTAACACACCTGGAGAGCAGGGCAGAAGGCTCAGGAAGCCGACAGCAGCCTGGGTACAAAGGTCACCCAGGGCCAAGCCTGGGTCTCAGTGTGGAGATCCCAGCCCAAAACACAGCTGGTGCTGAGAACTTAGGGGTGGGAAGGGACCCCCATCTCAGCTGAAAATCAGCACTGGAGGAGAAGCAGTTGAAGAAATGCAGTTTCAGAGCAGCAAATCCTCATGGAAAATGAATGTGAGTGTGCCTTGCTTTAAGCTACCACTTACAGGAAAACTAAATCACTACCAAGGATAAACCAAGGGGCAAGTCCATATTTTAAAGAAGGACTCTTGGACTTCCCTGGTGGTCCAGTGGTTAAGAATCCACCCCCGAGCAGCAGCTACTGAAGCCCAATGCTCTGGAGCCCATGTGATGATAAGGGAAGCTGGCGTAAAGAGAAGCCCACATACCGCAACTAGAGAACAGCCCCTGCTAACTGCAACTAGAGAAAGCCTGTGTGCAGCCATTAGTAAATAATTTTTAAAGAAAAAAAGAAGGATGCTCCTTGGGGATGGTGTGCGTGGGTGAGCTCCCCTAGTGAACTGGAATTGTTGCCTTTATGATAATTCAACTTCCCAATAATAATCATTTGAAATGTGGCATTCTCTTTATAACCTGCCTTCAAAGATCTGAATACTTTTCCACATATATATTTTCATCTGATTATCAGAGGGCCCTAGGAAATCCCCATTTTACAGATGAGAACAGAGAGGCCTAGAGTGGGTAGGCCATACAGTTTGGCCAGGTATTCAGACTTGAAGATCTTTCCAGCCCAGCATGCTGTCAGCATGTAATTCCTACAACAGTTCTGGGAGGCTGATACAAAGCAGGAAGCTGTGATCCACACAAAAGAAGAAAAAACCTAAACCCAGTGGGTAAAGGCTCCAACCAGATTCCTGACTGAGCTCAGGTTTTGGAGTCAAACAAGGTTTCCTACTCACTGGCTTTACTTAGCACCTACTTGACCTCTGTGGGCCTCAGCTTCCTCAGCTGTAAAATGGGGGTGATAATTCCCCACATCACTTAAGCTATGAGGGTTAACTAAAGTGATGTATGTCATTGCTTCGAGCCATGCCTGACACATAGCTGCTATTTTTATGCTTGTCATTCTTGTTATTTTTACAGTATCTCACACATCTTATGTGAAATATCCAGAGGGACGTGTGATGGAGTTTCCTCCAGGGGCAAGCGAGATGTCAGTGCTCCCCGCCCCCATTCCCAGGTCTTCCCTCCTCTAATGCTCTCACCCCTGGCAGAAGGTCACACCAGGCTGATTCTCTCCCAAGCCCCAGAAGCCGCCCTGCCACTGCCCAGCCCACCTCATAGCTACCCGCTGCCTTGGCCAGGGATGAATGGCATCCCCCAGGGCCTGGCTGGCGTGTGGTCACCCCGCCTCTGCCTGCAGCAGGGCCCGGAGGCTGGACGTGCCTGGCAGGCAGCCAGTGCTTTCTTGGTAGGATGCCCCACCACTCCCTCCGGGTCCCTCTATTCTGGGAGCTGTAATTTAGACAACCTTCCCCGCCCCAATTGCTATCTGTGGCAGCAGTCACCATTCCCTCAGGCCCTGCCCACTGCCACTAGACTGCCTTTTCATAAACAGCGCCTAGGCTGCCCTGTTATCTTGGGCGCCCGTGGCTCTGGGGAGGAGGCCCTGCCACCCTGGAGATATAAATGACCCTTCAATCCCCGAGGGGAACCCAGCCTATGTTGGCAGAGGAGGGACAGAACCCTCACCCACCAGAGCCCAATATAGCGGCCCTCAGAACCGACCCCGTGGTCTGCTGGGTGGGTGGGGTGCAGAGAAGAGGAGAGCCTGTCATTACACCCCCAACACCGTGGGGATCGGGTCAGCCTGGGCTGAGGTCTCCCCAGAGGCTCTTGACTCAGCTCATGCTCAGCCACAGGGCCAGGAAGGGGCGGGCGGTGGGTGGGGAGCAGTCAATAACAGTAGCAAAAGTGATGTTTCCAGAATGCAAATGTAAACAAACAAACAAAATAAAATGCCCTGTGGGCCTTAGGGATGAAACGTTCAACACTCTCTGCCCTTTCTACCACCTATCGCACCTCAGGAGTTTTGCACTAGCTCTTCCCCTGCCTAGACTCAGTTCTTCTCTTCCTCTAGTTCCTACTCATACTGCAGATCTCGGCTTAGAGGTCACTTCTCATGGCACTTTCCCCTGATATCACCACGCGTACACGCTCCTCCTAGGTCCTCCCTTGGACTCAGATGAGAGTCCCTCCCTGGTCTGTTTCTCTCCCTTGCTGGTCGTAAGGCTCCCAGGGCAGGAAGTCTGATTTGCTCAGATTGTTTCTAGCACCCAGGCCAGTCCTGCTGTATAGTAGGGGTTCAAGAAATTTTGTTGAAAGAACTCACTGATGAGTAAAGGGATGGCACATCTGCCCTTCAAAATGAGTGGGTCTCTTGGGGGCAGGGGTATTTGCTACTTTGGGCCCTTCATTTTCCCAGAAAATCCCTTCTTCAGTGATCTGTCCCTTTGTCCTCTAAGTATGCCTTCAGGCTTGCTGCACTGTCTGTCCGTTCTGATCTGGAAAATACAGTTGCTCTGGCCTTGGGCCTGCCAGAGGGGAGCCCCGAGGGACCATGAAGATGCACTGTAGGATAAGGCAGACCTCCTTCAGGTGAGAGGAAGGGAGGCACAGAAGGAAGGAAGGAGTCCGCAGGCCATGGGTCACTGACAAGCTACCTTTCTGTTACTAAGAGGCAGGGAGGCTGTGCTGGCCAAATGGGTAGAGTGGGTTCTTATTTTGGCACTTTGTGCTGTGATTCCACCAATCATGGGCTTCCCTGGTGGCTCAGCTGATAAAGAATCCGCCTGCAATGCAGGAGACCTGGGTTGGGAGGATCCCCTGGAAAAGTGAACAGCTACCCACTCCGATATTCTGACCTAGAGAATTCCATGGACTGGAATTCCATGGGATCGCAGAGGCAGACACTGAGCAACTTTCACTTGCACTCTTCCAACTGCACACTTTGCACTTTGCTTGCTCCAAAGACAGGCACTGCAAAGAATAGCCTACGACTACAGCAGTGAGGCTGGAGTAAGATTATTCTACATGTTGCTAAGTCACTTCAGTCGTGTCCGACTCTGTGTGACCCCATAGACGGAAGCCCACCAGGCTCCCCCGTCCCTGGGATTCTCCAGGCAAGAACACTGGAGTGGGTTGCCATTTCCTTCTCCAATTCTACATGTTAACCCCCACTAATTATTGGAGGATCTTTGAAATTTGAGTCTTTCTGCATCCAAATTGTATCTCCTCCATCATTTCTCTCACCCTGAAATTTCACTCGAGCTTGTCCCAGACCACCAACCTAGGAGGCTGGGAAAATACGGGCCTTGCAGCTGCTTCTACCTCCTGAGAGCCTGAGACCCATTCCCAGGTGTACAGCCACAAAGCCAAGGTCTAGGGCCCAGGCCTTTTAGAGAGACAACAGTGACTGCCTTGCACACCACCTCCCTGCTCCTGGAGGCTGCATGATGAGTGGCCAAAGCCAGGCCTGGTGAGGACAATCAATCTAGTGGTAAAAAATAACATGTGAGCTCTGGGAGGTGCCTATCCAGACATGAGCCCACCTCAGGGCCTTTACACTTGCTGTTTCCTCTGCCTGATGCTCTTCCCCTCACGTTTTTCTAGGTCTTACTCCCATGGGTCTTTGTTTAACTGACCCCTTCGCACTTAGACCTTCTCTGGTCGCCCTATTTAAAAGGAACCTCCTTGGATTTCCCTGGTGGTGCAGTGGTTAAGAATCTACCTGCCAGTGCAGGGGATACCAGTTCAATCCCTGGTCCAGGAAGATTCCATATGCAACTTAGTTCCAAGGTCAGCTAATCCCATGTGCCACAACTACTGAGCCTGAGTTCTAGAGCCTACTTACCACAACAAGAGAAAGCCCACATGCAGCCAAAAATAATTTTTTTGAAATAATTAATAAATAAATAAACTAAATGGAAAGTCCTGGACTTTCCTGGCAGTACAATGGTTAAGATTCCACTCTTCCACTACAGGGGGCACAGGTTCCACCTCGGGCACCTCTGGTTGGGGAAGTTTCACATACCACACAATGGGGCAAAATAAAATAAAATTTAAAATTTTTGAAAAATGAACCTCCTTCACTCCCACCCCATTTCCCTGCTTTATTTTTCTCCATAGCACTGCGCTGTGCTGTGCTTAATCCCTCAGTTGTGTCCGACTCTTTGCAACCCCATGGACTGCAGCCCGCCAGGATCCTCTGTCTGTGGGATGCTCCAGGCGAGGATACTGGAGTGGCTGCCATTCCCTTCACTCCATAGCCCTGCTGCTTGTCTAACATACAGCTTCCTTTTCTCCCTCCTTCCCTTTTTCTCCCTCCCTCCCTCCTTTTCTTCCGTCCACTGTCTGTCTCCTTTCTACAGAATGTAAGAAACCCATGTGCAGATATATCTCTGGTTTAGTTCTCTACGGCTGTGTAACAGATGACCCTAAATTTTTAGCAGCTTAAAACTAGTGTTTATTATCTCCCACAGTTTCTGGGAACCAGGAACCCTCACAAAATTGCAGTCACCTCAAGGCTTCCCAGGTGGCACTAGTGGTAAAGAACCTGCCTGCCAATGCCAGTGCAGGAGGCCTAAGAGACACAGGTTCTATCCCTGGGTTGGGAAGATCCCCCGGAGAAGGAAATGGCAACCCACTCCAGTCTTCTTGCCTGGAAAATCCTATGGACAGAGGAGCCTGGCGGGCCACAGTTCATAGAGTCGCAAAGAGTTGAACACGACTGAAGCGACTTAGCACAAGGCCTGACCGAGGCGGAGGGTTTGCCTTCAGACTGACCTGTGTGATTGCTGACAGGCCTCAGGTGTGCCCTGGCTGCCAAGTTCCTTGCCCTGTGGGCCTCCCTGTAGGACTGCCCGTGACTTGGCACCTTGCTGCCACGAGAGCAAGTGATACCAAAGAGGAAGCACAAGAGCGTGAGAGAGCTCCCAGGAGGAAGCCACAGGCTTAGAGCCTCTACTGGAAGAGACGTCCCTTTGGTTCTGCCCGATGCCACAGGTCACTCAAGCCATCCCTGGGTGTGGCCACCGGGAAGCCAGCATCACTGAGGCCGTCTTGGAAGCTGACTACCCATCTCCAACCTGTCCTCAACACAGAGAAGATGCTCAAGAAGCAGTTGTAGAGTGAAAGAATGCAGGGAGGAATGATCTCCGCAGAAACCCGTTCTCATGGGCAGCTAAGAGCTATGACCACTGCCCCATCCCCGAAGGGTCTGGACCACACTCAGCTTCTGTCAGCCCACCACTCTGTCCGCATGGCCCTCTTACAATTCAACTCCGCCTCTTCCCTGTCACGTGACCCTGGGCAGGCTCCTAAACTCATGGGCCTGTTGTGGAGATGAAAAGAGAGGAGTGTTTAAGCATTGTAGTGTCTGACTCACACAGTCCTGAAGAAATGTAGCCATCATGGGCAGCACTGTGTGTTACTAATACCAGCGGTGTGGGGGAGTGGGGGCGGGGAACCAAAGTATCTCCCTAATGTCAGGAGCAGCTTAAGAACTGAGTGTTATGTGTGTTTCTATATGTTTACTCTTCTAGGAGAAGTGGCTGAATGGAGCTGTCCAGGGTCTCAGTGCCGAGGATGTCATGTGGTCCAGATACCAGGTTTATCACTTGGGCCAGAGATGGTCACGTGATGGGGCCTTAGTCACCCAAACAAGCAGGACAGACTGCTGAGTACGTGGGCTGCTGTCCATTTACGCAAAGTGAAAGTTGCTCAGTCGTGTCTGACTCTTTGCGACCCCACAAACTATACAGTCCATGGAATTCTCCAGGCCAGAATACTGGAAGGGGTAGCTGTTCCCTTCTCCTGGGGATCTTCCCAACCCAGGGATTGAACCCAGGTCTCCTGAATTGCCAGGGGATTCTTTAACACCTGAGCCACGAGGGAGGCCCTTACACTAAGTAGAGTGTGTTAATACCAGAGGTGTTAACCTTTTTGCAGGAAGGGAAGAGCAGGGCAGATGGTGTCTGGAAATTTTTGGGAAATTTATATTAAAAATGCACTGTGGTACATAAACACACAGAAAGTGTATGTAATAAACTCAGGCCAATCACCGACGGACCACAGATTCAAAATGCTAGCACTGGACTGTGGTCTTCTTGAAGGCAATGAGAACCTTGTGTCTCCTGATCAAAGGAATGAATGCACGGATGAACAAAAAGAGCAAAAAAGTGTGAACTGCCCCAAAGGTGGGAATCTTGGAATCTTTGCTGGTTAGCAGCACATCATCCCCCTTGGTATAATCGCCTCAGGACAACTGGTTGGCTTCAAAAGATCTGGGTTCAAGTTTTGCCTTATCCACACTACTGACCGTATGACCTTGGACTTGTCACCTAACCTCTCTCAGCCTCATTTTCCTCATCAGGAAAATAATGTGAACTACAGAGAGTTGTTTTTCTTTTAAATTTAAAAAAATGATTCATATTTTGGTCATACTGTGTGGCTTGTGGGATCTTAGTTCCCCAACCAGGGATCAAACCCATGCTCCCTGCAGTGGAAACGCAAGTCATAATCACTGGACCACCAAGAAATTTCCCAAAAAGCGTTTTAAAGTTCCAAAGGCCACTGAAAATATGAGGAATTCTAATTTTGGGTGCACCTGGATTTAGGCAGTTCAGTTCAGTTCAGTCGCTCAGTCATGTCCCTATGGACTTGCAGCACACCAGGCTTCCCTGTCCATCAACAAGTCCAGGAGCTTACTCAGCCTCATGTCCATTAAGTCAGTGATACCATCCAACCATCTCATCCTCTGTCATCCCCTTCTCGTCCCGCCTTCAATCTTTCTCTGCATCAGGGTCTTTTCAAATGAGTCAGTTCTTCGCATCAGATGGCCAAATTGTTGGAGTTTCAGCTTCAGCATCAGTCCTTTCAATGAATATTCAGACTGATTTCCTTTAGGATGGACTGGTTGGATGGACTGGTTGGATCTCCTGGTTGGATTTAGGCAAAAGGAACAAAAAAAAAGTTCCTATCAACCTGCCCTCAAGGCCTCCCAGTAGCACAGGCTTGCCTAGGGGTAGGGAGATTCCAGGGTGGGGCAGTTTGCTCAGAGGAAGGTATAAAAACAGGCTGAGCTGCCAGCCCTGTCCTTTGTTAGCAAATTCACAGTCAGCTGGCCAGATTGCAACACAACTGAGGCATCTTGCTTTGGTCTTACTCCAGGCCTAAGGCCACACCAGTAGATCAGAGGGAGACTCCTGCAGTCCTTCAGGCAACAAGTATTTATTGTGCAGCTGCTGTAGATCTAGGCCTGTGCTAGGTTCTGTGGGAGCAAACACACCATGGCCCTATCCTTGTGGAGCTGAGGGTCTGGTGGGAGGCAGATATTAATCACCCAGGACAAGCTCAGCGTGCTGTAGAGATGTAGAATGGGAGTTCCTGACATCAAGGGACCGTGGGCATAACAAATTTTCTTTTAGAAGTGGCATATGAGCTGAGCTCTGAACTCACTGAAAGACCATGGCTGGGGTGGAAAGAGGCTACGACATGGGCAAAGGGGCTATTGCAGCACATGTGAAAATCTGAACTAAGGCTCAGTGTGAGGAGGTGTGCATGTTAGTTGCTCAGTTGTGTCTGACTCTTTACGACCCCATAGACTGTGTAGTTCACCAGGCTCCTCCGTCCATGGAATTCTCCAGGCATGAATACTGGAGTGAGTTGCCATTTCCTTGTCCAGGGGATCTTCCCAACCCAGGGATTGATCCCTTGACTCCTGCATTGGAGGAAGAGTCTTTACCATCTGAGTCACCAGGGAAGCCCACTGTGAGGAGGAGAGGGATACAAGAAGTAACCACGGACATGAGACAGGCAGAGACTAAATCACTTTGTTCTCTTTAATGTGATATTTTGCAAAAATGAAGAGACAGGAGTGGCACATTTCAAGTTTCTGAAGCTGTTTCACAGGAGGGCCTGAGAAGCGAAATGAGAGGAAATACCCCAGCAAGTGGGATCTGAGTCAGACAGCACGGACTTCCTGGCCCAGAGGAGGCCCTTCGGGATTACTTTGTCCCCACTACAGGGGGTCTGCCACATAGGAGAAAAACTGTTTGATCATTTTCTTCTCTTCCCTGTTGCCCCTGCCACCTTATTCCCCATCCTTCCTGCTGAGTGAAAGAGGACAGCTCAGCCAGGGTGAGCCTGTTGTATGGAGGAGGGGCTGGGGCTGGGGAGGGAAGTGGGGTAAACGTTACCTGAAAAGCTGATTTCGCCTCTTGGCTGGTGAGAAGCCAAAGACATAACCAAGCCAAAGAGCAGGAGAAAGAAGGATTAATTACTTGCAACCAGTAAGGAGAACACTAGGGATTCCCAAAGCAGTCAATTTTTAAGCTAATGGTAAATGCATATTCTTGAAGGGGCTTGGGCAGTATATGCACATTCTGGAAGGGGCTTAAGCAAAGGAGAATCAGCACAGAATTCAGCAAAGTGGACAGAGTTTAAGCTTTAGTTGATTGAACTCAGAAAAGATCAACACCATCACTCCTTTTGAACTCAGCATGTAGTTATCATTCTTCACCTGGGTGGGGGCCTTAGTTACTGCAGAACTCAAAGTGGATCAGATTGTTATGTATATTCCTTAAGGAGGAATTAGATCTCTTTTATCTCTGAGCTATTATTTCTTGTTATCACTGTTCCTTTGTTTCTGTCCTTAATCTCAATGACTGAGACCTGTTTAAGAGCATGGCATTGTGACCAGGCTTAGATCACAAAATGATCTAAGGTCAAAAATGGTCTCTCTGATGTCAAGAAATCCAGGTCTGATTCTCTTTCTCCAAGGACCCCCTACCTATCTGCTTACAGAAAGATGCAGAGGTAGAGGGATGTTCTAGGGTATCTCCAGGCTGTTCAGGGAAGGTAGAAAAGAGAGGGAAGGGGAAAGCCAGCAGTAGCCAAGAACAGGAATTAGGGTGGGCCAGGGAAGGAGAGTGGTCAGGATGGGGCATCTCTGGGGGATCCTAGTCCTGATTATGAGTCTCTTCTTTTTCCTGGAGGCACCTCAGGTTCCAGTTGCCTTACCTGCTGAGAGACAAGACAGAATGGCTTGACAGTCACAAATAGAACAGATCTGCCAGTTGTTCTCTGACACTCCTTTTTTTTTCTTTTTTGTTTTTGGCCAGGCCACATCATATATGTGGCATGCGGGATCTTGGTTCCCTGACCAGGAATGAAACCCATGCCCCCTGCAGTGGAAGCACGGAGTCTTCCACTAACCACTGGACTGCCAAGGAATTCCCTCTGACACCCTTTTGGAAAGAACTATTTGCTTGTCTGGGTCTTCTCTGTAACTTATAACTCCTGGATGGCAGGGTCTCTGTCTTATTCAATGTCATATCTCCCAGTACTGGATGCAGATATTTGTTGAATGAATGAAAGCACAAACACAGGAATACTGCATTGTAGTGGTGATTTGGAGAGCAGGAGTCAGCCAGCAGCTACTGATGTGACCTTACTGAAGATCTGAGCCTTGATCTATGTTATCACCAGATTCTTCCAAGGATGGGGGAAGAATCTATAGAATGGCAATTCAAAACTCAAGAGACTTTTAAAGCAGGTCATGTAATGTTCTGATTAAGAATAGAGACCGGCAGCTGACTGCCTGGGTTCAAGTCCTGTTTCTGCCTCTTCCTAGCTCTATTGACATAGGACAAATTACATACCACTCTGTGCCTCAGTTTTCTCATCTGTAAAAAGGGAGAATGACTAGATCATAGGCTTGATGTGAGAAGGAAGAAAGCTGAGGCTTTGGGAACACTGCTTGGCACACAGTGAGCTCCATCAATGTCAGTAATTGTTATCTAGGAAGGAAATGAGACACCTGGAAAGGAATCTATCCAGCCCTGATCCCTAAGCCCCAGCACAATGCCTTAGACACTGAGCGCCTACAATGCCTGAATGGGGTCACTCCCAGTGGCTTCTTCCACTGAGCCCACTTGCATCAGTGGCCAGATCCCCAAGGGCCCAGTGCCTTCTGCAGACAGAGAAATGCTGACCTGAACATTGGGGTTGATCACGATTGGGGTTGCTACACAGTGTCCTTGGGCAAGGTGCTTTCTTAATGTGCTTCTGCTTTCTTATTTGTAAGATGGAAATGCTAAAACCCATCTGCCAGGATTGATGTGGGGATTATGTGCCTGGCACCAGTTGGTGCCTGGTGTCTGAAACGCAACTCTCCCAGCGGTGATCCACTCCTCTCTCTGGTCTGTGGCCCTCCTGCCCACCAAGCTAACCGGAGAGTCAGAGGCCACATTCCTGGCCTTCTGACCTCCCCAGCTCTACCACGGAAGCCTCCGGCAAGAATCACACCCTCTTTGTGAGGATCAGCTGGAAAGCTCCCTCCCTGGCTGCCTGAGTCAGAGTTCATCAGGGATTCCTGTCCCTGTCACCTCAGATGACTCCTGTCCCCACAAGTTCTCTGCCAGATGGACTGGCCTGAGTTCTAAGAGGAACCCCATAGTGGGGGAGGAAGTTCTGCAGCCCGAACGCTGGGCAGAGGCCTCAACCTGCTGGGGGCAGGGATAGGGTGGGGCAGCAGGTAGGAATTCCCATTCCTTCTGTCCCCATCTTTAGACACATGACTGATCATCCAACTTGCTGACTCATTGGCACGATGAGAGGAGAAAGTTTAAAGAGAAATAGGTTTGTGTCCTGAAAATTTTAGTGCAGGGAGAACTAGGAATTTCCACGTTTATTCCACAAAGGCACTTTGTAGGAAGCCCCCATGAGCTTTGGTATTCCCAGCCACTCACTACAGAGAGCAGTGAGTTCTCTCTACTTTCTTGACAGAGTAAGTTCTCTGTCCATCCCTCCCCCACCCCCAGCAGTGAATTTGGAAACAAGATTAAAAGGGCTAATTGCATCAAGAGCCTCCTGGGAGCATGTGACCCTGGACAAGTCATTTGATCTCAATTTCCTGTTGTAAAGTGGGAATAAATCTGAAGGGACCCTGGTGTGAAGAGTTAAGGAGGGAACACAAATGAAGCAGTAACATTGAGACAAGAACACAGCAGGGGATTTCTTTCATCCAATAACAGATATCCAAGGCCTAAGGTGCCAGGGTCTATATGCTAGGGACTAGGGGACATTAATAAATGAGATGAACTTGGTCTCCTCATGTCTCCTGTAGGAGAAGTAGGGTGGCAGACACAAAATGAGAAAGGATAGTGTGGGGTGATGACTAAGGCAACTAGGTTGGAAGCCCAGCGCCACCATTCACCAGCTGGTTGGCCCTAGACTAGCTCAACTCTTTGTGCCTTGATTTCCCAACAGTAACGTAAGCCATGTGCCCACTTCATAGAGTGGGAAGGATTCCATGAATTGACACATGGAAAAATACTTACCTTACCACTTCCGTGGTAGAGCTGGGGAGGTCAGAAGGCCAGGAATGTGGCCTCTGACTCTCCGGTTAGCTTGGTGGGCAGGAGGGCCACAGACCAGAGAGAGGAGTGGATCACCGCTGGGAGAGTTGCGTTTCAGACACCAGGCACCAACTGGTGCCAGGCACATAATCCCCACATCAATCCTGGCAGATGGGTTTTAGCATTTCCATCTTACAAATAAGCGGAGAAGGCAATGGCAAGCCACTCCAGTACTGTTGCCTAGAAATCCCATGGATGGAGGAGCCTGGTAGGCTGCAGTCCGTGGGGTCGCTAAGGGTCGGACACGACTGAGCGACTTCACTTTCACTTTTCACTTTCACACATTGGAGAAGGAAATGGCAACCCACTCCAGTGTTCTTGCCTGGAGAATCCCAGGGACGGGGGAGCCTGGTGGGCTTCCGTCTATGGGGTCACACAGAGTCGGACACGACTGAAGTGACTTAGCAGCAGCAAGGTGCCAGGGTCTATATGCTAGGGACTAGGGGACATTAATAAATGAGATGAACTTGGTCTCCTCATGTCTCCTGTAGGAGAAGTAGGGTGGCAGACACAAAATGAGAAAGGATAGTGTGGGGTGATGACTAAGGCAACTAGGTTGGAGGCCCAGCGCCACCATTCACCAGCTGGTTGGCCCTAGACTAGCTCAACTCTTTGTGCCTTGATTTCCCAACAGTAACGTAAGCCATGCGCCCACTTCATAGAGTGGGAAGGATTCCATGAATTGACACATGGAAAAATACTTACCTTACCTGAAAACTCTTGGTGGGTGTGGAGCCACTAGACACAACCCAGCCAAAGAGAGGAAGAAGGAAAGATTTATTACTTACAGCAAGCAAGGAGATCTTTCCCAAAGCAGTGTCTCTGATCAGCAAAATTGGGGAAGTTTTAAGCTAAGGGTACATGCGTTCTTGAAGGGGTTTGTCTGGTATATGTGTATTCATGAAGGGGCTTGAGCAGAGGAGATTCAGCATAAAGTTGGGGCAAAGGTCAACAGAGTTCAAGCTTTACTTGATTGAAGTCAGAAGGGTCAACACCATCATTCCATCCTCCACCTGGGTTGGGGCCATAGTTCCTGCAGAACTCAAAGATATGTATCAGATTGCTATGTATCCCTTGTGGAGGAACTTGGACTCTGTTTTATCACTGAACTATTTTTTCTTGACTGCTTTTCCTGTGTTCTTTCCTTAAGCTCGTTAATTACTGAGACCTGTCAATGATAATCATTGTGGCCAGGCTAAGATCACAAAATGGCTTAGGAAAAAATGACCTCTCAAAAAAATTAAATAAAAGGCCTCTCATGTCAAGAAGGCCATGCCTGATCTCCTTCTCTGGGGCCCCCCTACCCTATGTGCTTACACTTGTGGCACCTACTGTGTGCTCTGTTAGTACACATGTGGTCAGTATAATAAAAGGGGCTGCAGGATGCATAACAGGGCAAGAGATGATGTCCAGGCTGAGCTCCTTCAGCAAATGGGGTGGGCGTGCTCCTGAGGAGGAGAGGGCCCCAACAGGAGAGCAAGAGAAAAAGGTGAGGTGTGAAGACAGGGGAGTGAGATGAGGTGAAGCAGCCAATCAGTTGAAGGAGCTGGGACACTGGGAGTTACTGGTAAGAGTTTCAAGGGTCAGGTTTGCAGTTTTAAAGCGTTTGTTTCCTTTTGTATATATGGAAGCATGGTACACATTTGTCCTGTTCATCAGTGTACCCCTAGCCCCTGGCACAGAGATTAGGGTACTCCCTGACTGACCCCGCTGCCTCTGGTTTCCAGCCCTACCAGCTCCCAGATGACTCAGGCCCTTTGCATTTGCTCCTTCTCTTCTTCCAAGAGTGGAGCCAGGGAGACCAGGTAGGACTGAAGTTAGACGCAGGTAGGGGGGTGCCCACCTTCTTCCTAGCTAAAACAGTCCCTTTGTGACCCCGTCTGAGTTAGCTGTGCGGGGGTTTGAACTCAATTTCTCCTGCTGTCAACATTCAACCGTTAAGTGCTGAGACCTAGTACTATACCGGGTTCATAGTGTGTTCCCGGTAAATTTCTTTCCTCTCTAAACATGATCTCTACTCCTCACCACCAGGGTGGGAGGGCATAAGGGTGGAGCGGGTGTGACTGGGAAAGGACTCAGGAAACGAGGAGAAAGTCGGGGTTTTTATTTACAACACTACTTGCAAAGGGGCAGAGAGTCTGGTCCCCAACTCAGTGTATACTGGAAAGGAGAGCGGGAAAATCCGCAGTCCTCTGTAACCTGTAACCGGGGCAAGGGTCCCAGGTAGCGGGGCGAAGTGACTCCGCCTGGAGGGCAGAGGGCACCCAGCCAGCCCAGCTTTGCGCACAGGGGAGAGGAACTGCTTTCCCCTGGGCGGGGTCAACCGAAGCCTACCCTCGGGCTTAGGAGCGCAGAACAGAATGAGGGCTGGAGGCGGCGGTGCATTTTTGCAAGTCCCGGGGATCAGAGCTCTGGAGGCGGGGGTGGAGAAAGTCCATTGCCCTGGCACCTCCAGGTGTGTGGGCGGGACTTACGCAGAGCCCAGCAGCCGCTCTAATGAGGGTGCCCCCTACCCACGCTCCTCTGAAGGGATGCGCTACATCTTCACCCTCCTACCCTTCCCGGCGGCGCCCAATCCCACCTTCGCTAGCGCTCCGGGAGCCTGTGGAGCAGCCGGGAGGCGTGGCCTACCGGCGGCCCGCCCCTTTGATGTGCTCCGCCGCCGCTGTGATTGGACAACCGCTTGTGACGTGCGGAGACTGCGGTGGGCTCCGGTGCTGCGGCAGCCGCAGCGCCAGCCGCGGCTCCGGCTCCGGCTCCGGCTCTCGGGTATTTAAAGGGGACGCGGCGGCGGCCCGGGGGGATGGGGGGCAAGTGGAGGGGACGGCCCAGACGCACATCATCCACGGCCCCTCCCGACTGGAGGGACTTGTGAGAGCCGAAGCCCAGAAATCCGGGGGTGGATAAGACACCGCATCCCCTCCAATTCCCGTAAGCACCCCTTGCTCCATCCTGAGCCCAAATACCTCAGCTAGCCCGTGTCCCCCTACTCTTCACACTCCAAACTCAACCGGGACAGACCTCTGCCGCCGCCGCTCCCCACGTGAGTCCTGGACTCGCCGAGGTAGGGGAAGGCTGGGGTCCCAGTGCGGGGTGGGGGCTGCGCTGGGTCTCAGAGCGCTCCTTCACGCGCGTGTCCGTGGGGGAGTCGCTGGAGCAGAGGAATGAGTTCCTCTCCTACCCAAGGGACTAGGCGTCCGGCTATCGCTCTATTTCCGACACAGACAAGGCGAAGGAATCCGTGCTCCCTTGCTCCCTGCCACCCACGAGTCCCCTGGGCTCCCGAACTGTCCCCCCTCCACCACCCCCCGCCGCCCCGCACTGGAGCGAAGCACCGGCCAGCTGGGGGTGTGCCAGAGTGCCTGCTTTCCAGCCACCTCTAAAAATATCTCTCCCCAGACTCCACCGGCAGCTGCCACCTCCTTGCCCACTGAAGATCCCCTCCTAGTTTGTCTACCCGGTCAGGGAAACACAGAGGTGACTCCTGGTCCTTTCTTTCTCACTGGCACCAGAGCTCCAGGACGTCAACCCAGCTGTCAGGACAACAAGCTCACAACCCAGGGGAGTCTCCAGGGCAATAGAGGCAGTTTTGGCTGCAATTTTCCCAAGAGGCAGAAGAGACCCTTGAGTTCTAGCTCTAATCCTGATTCTGATGCTGTGTGACCCAAGATGTTAGCTTGACCTCTCTGGGCTTTTGTTTTTCTTATTCACTGCTAGCGGTGAAGGAAGGGACCAAGGAAGAAACCATGGTGAAGTTGGGAGTGCTGTCTGGGGGAGGGGGAGAATTCCAGCTTAGTGGTGGAAAGTGATTTCTAGTGATTGATACTAGAAGACCTAGTCTTGAGCAGAGGACTTGTTACTGTAGTATTTCTGAGATCCTTGCCCCTGCCATATCCTTATCCTGCAGTTTCTTGTGAAACAGTGCCCTGTGGACTCCAAGCATCCATTAATGGGAATTTTCAAACTTTGTTATTCCCATGGATATAATGTAACAGCACTTGTGTAAAAAGGTGCAGGGATATGAGGGGCCAGTGTAGGGGTGGGGAAATGCTGGTTTTAGGTAGAACTAGAATATGGACTCCCTGCCAGCCCAATGAAACCCTTCTGTCCTCTGCTTTAGCCTGCTGGAAAAGCTCAGAGGTCCTGTCCCCCTTTCCTCTGAGGGACTCTATTTGGTGACCACAAGAGGATTCAGTCACTCAGGAGAAAGCTTCCAGAGGTGAGTGACCTCTCTGAATGTCCCAAGAGTCAGATTTCAGTGGGGCCTGGGGTGCCTCTGACTACTGTGGGGTAGGGGTGGGTGTTGCAGCATGGCCACCTCAATTTCGAGGGGAAGAAATCCACATTGTCTGGCTTTCTGCTCTGGGGACTAAAACAAACAAGGGCAACTCACCGACAATTTATCTAATTTCCCTGAATACTAGTATTAGATGAAAAGAACCTAACTTTTGCTGAGAAGTTTTGAACATGATTAAAAATAAGTAGACTATTCCACCAAATTAAAAAAAAAAAAAGAATCAAGGGCAAAGAAATGAAAGCTGGTCTCTGGGCTGGGTGATTCCTGGAGACCCTTTTATCTTCATATCTGCCTGGCACGTGTCTGTCCATGTTTGCTTTTACAAGGGGTGTGGCATCCTTTGACCTTTCCTCTTTGGACTCACCTGTCCCCTGGGGGACATGTGATATCAGCCAGGATTCTGGAAGGCTGAAAGTCCGTCTAGATGGGACCTGGGACAGCCCTCCCACCTCTAACCCCCCAAACGTGCCCTTCCTTTACCTCACATGCCTCCCTCCCCTTCTCTCCCATCTTTTTGACCTGTGTCTCCTCTCCCAATCCCTTCCCTCTTTCTGCCCACTGACCCATTCAGCTTTGTCCACAACTAGATTCCTAGACTACAAATTCTTAGAGAAAAGGCTGAAACCCACATTCCATGTGTAGCCAGGGAGTGGGGACAGATGGGGTACCTCAAGATGGAGGGACCCCTTCCTCTGACTGGTGCCCTGCTCCTGCGAAGTCCCAGTCTCTTTCTTGAGAAGCTGTTGCTTCTCCTTGCTGTCCTGGGATGGTCTGGGGAGAGTCACCTTGACAAAGTCAGAGGGGTACCCAGTGTCACCCACTCTCACCACCAGAGGGCAGCAGCCAGCCAGACCTTTGCTCCTTCCCCTGTCTAGTCTCCTGGCTCACAGAAGCGGTCCAGATGTGTCCCAGCTGCATCTAGTCTCTCATTTAAACCCAGGGTGGAGGGGAGCAACTGGGACCTGTAGGTTTGAAGCAGCATTGGTGAAGCCCCCATGAAGCCAAATCCTGTCCCCAAAGTTACATAGCAAAATCTGGCAGAAATTTCAACCTGACTCCTGGCGGACTGCCAGTCTCTAGAAGCACCAGGGAGTGAGACAGTCCTAGGTCACCTGTGGTAC
Source organism: Moschus berezovskii (assembly GCF_049115385.1). Taxonomy (NCBI): domain Eukaryota; kingdom Metazoa; phylum Chordata; class Mammalia; order Artiodactyla; family Moschidae; genus Moschus; species Moschus berezovskii. The sequence continues at coordinate 49,421,432 of NC_142479.1, forward strand.
CCAGGGGTCCTAGTCCTCCAGCTGCAGTGGATGCCCAATCCTGGGCATCTGCCTCTTCCCTTTTGAGGACAGTGGACAGGCAAGGCTGTGGCCAGGTGTTCACGAACCAGGCTTTGCCCCATGGAAACATCGTAGCCTTGGGCAAGTTATTTAATCTCTGAGTCCTTTTCGTCTGCTGAATCCATGGAATTGTGATGAGCAAGGACAGAATATGATTGAAGCTGATTTGTAAACCATGATGTACCATACACAAGAAAGGGGCAATGAACATATAAAGAAAAAAACACTGGTCTCAGACTCTGAGATCTGGTTTTGAGATCTGTCTCTGCCATATATAGTGGGTGATGTTTGCACAAGTTGGTTACCCTTTCTAGGTCTTCAATAATATCTGTAACCTTTCCAGCATCATGAGGGATTGTTAAGAGGATGCCCAGCAAGGGCCTTGTGGTCCTTAGCTTATTTGATGGGCTGTTTCTACTGAGTGGTTCCTGGGGCTCAGGAGAGGGGATAGGATCAGGTGGATGTTAGTGGTGGAAACAAAGCCACCTGACCGGGCACCCTCACACGGACCTTGTATGGTTGTCAGGAGCTCTGGACCAACGGCTGGAGGCCAACAATCCCTACAGGTGGTGCTCAGGGTGATGTGCTGACAATGAGCGGGTGTTTTCCAGTTGCTGGCCTCCGATGCCTGTCTAGGGTAAGTGGGTCCCTCCAGGGGTCTCTTAGGATGAGGGCTCAGCTCCATGTTCCCATCATGGGGTGGGAGGAGCCCTATCCAGCCTCTTTTAAGCCTGCCCTCACCTCTGTTGCACCTCCACTAATCCCTGGAAGCTTCCATCCCAAGCGTGGGGCCCTGATGCTTTATATCCTCAACTCCAGGAATCCTGGGCCATCAGATAGATGTTGGTGAGACCAGAGAGTAACTGTAGGCATGAAGTTGAAGGGACAGACAATTCTGTTAGGGAGGCAGACAGCCAGGTTCAAATCCCAACTCAGAAGTTAGGAGCCTTGGACTTCCTTTTTACAGGATGTGCCAGGCCATAAACATCACAGGAATATTGGAAAGGGAGTTAGGAAGAAACCAGAAAGAGGAGTGGTTTTGTCTCAGCTAATTGGGGTGGAAGGTTGAGAGGGAGAAAGACAAACGGTTTACCCTGAAGCTGTGCAGTGTGCTTGCTGTCACTCTGTGGCGGGGGCAAGCTGCAGAGGGCTTCTGCTCTCCACATGCTTGCCTTCATGCCCTCACCCTTGCGTGTTGCCCCGCATCCTCTCCCTGATCCCCCATTAACATGACCAGCCAAGGTCTTGACGTCCTGGAGCTCCCCACTCCCACTCTTCCTATCCCTTCTGCCCTGTGCTCCCCTAGCATGAGGTGCTCCCAGCCCTCTTCTTCCCCACGCCTTCCTCATCCCCTCCACCCCAACCATGCCCCCATTGCCTCTCCTTCCGCCTTCTCAGCCACTGCTGCTCTCTTTCCTCTTCCTTACCTATCTCCCAGGTATGTCGTGGCCTGGTGCGGGAGGCTCCTACTTCCCCAAGTCCCACTGCTTCTCCTGCTGCCCACTTGCTTCGGACTCTGGCAGAAACCCCATCCGCTGACAAGTTCCTCCCAGGGAATTGGCAAGTGATTAGTGATGAGCTGTCAGCACAGGGCCCTAAAACTCCCCAGAGAAGTTGTGTGCCATTCTTGGACCCCTGCCCAGTGCCACCTGGCTGGAAGCAGCTCACAGAGTCTGCCTGGATTTCGGGTGGTCAATCCACCTACCTGATTCCTCCAAGAGCTAAAATCCAGTTCTCTGGCCAATGCAGAAGCCCAGGCACCTCACTCTTCAAGTCTGGCACTGATTGCCCACATGCCTTGGGTAGTGCCAACAAGTCTTCCCTGGCTTCTACTGTCCACCACAGTCCTACAAGCCATCAGCTCTACATGGCTGAAAAGTGAAATGACGAATCTGCTCCAGTTGAATGAATGAATGAATAGTTTCCCTTGACTATGTTAGGGAAGAGGAGTGGAGAGTCCCTCCCACCTTCCTGTGTCCATCACCAACAAGGGGTCACTGGAAGTCTCTAGAATGATCTGGTCCAGAAATCTTCCCAACGGAGTGACCCCTTGGAAGCTACTTTCCCACTCTCCTGAACCTCGGTTAAGCCCTCATGGCCCCAGATGAGAGTAGAAGAAAAGTGCCAAAGCAGCCCTTCAGGGTTCAAGAGGATGGTCCCCTGAGCCCAGAGCAATTAACACAGAAGTGCAAGAGGGTGGACAGGGAAGGCAGGGGTGGGGACGCCGGCGTTGCTTAACCAGCTTAACCAGCCTTGGGTCCTCCTCAGGTCTTCGACGTGCCAGCGTCTCTGGCCGTGGCCCGCTAACCTGCCTCTCCCGGGCCGGCTCCTGCCGCGCCCCCTCTCGCTTGCTCCCTCCTCCTCCTGCTCCTCTCTCCCCTGCTCCCAGGACGGCGGGATGGCTGCGCAGGGCTCGCCGCGCTACCTCCTGACCTTCGACTTTGATGAGACTATCGTGGACGAAAACAGCGACGACTCGATCGTGCGCGCGGCACCGGGCCAGCGGCTCCCGGAGAGCCTGCGTGCCACCTACCGCGAGGGCTTCTACAACGAGTACATGCAGCGCGTCTTCCAGTACCTGGGCGACCAGGGCGTGCGGCCGCGAGACCTGCGCGCCGTCTACGAGTCCATCCCGCTGTCGCCCGGCATGGGCGAACTGCTGCAGTTTGTGGCCAAGCAGGTTTCCTGCTTTGAGGTTATTCTCATCTCAGACGCCAACACCTTTGGCGTGGAGAGCGCGCTGCGCGCCGCCGGCCACCAAGGCCTGTTCCGCCGCATCTTCAGCAACCCTTCCGGGCCCGACGCTCGTGGGCTACTGGCGCTGCGGCCCTTCCACTCACACAGCTGCGCGCGCTGCCCCGCCAACATGTGCAAGCACAAGGTGCTCAGCGACTACCTGCGCGAGCGGGCCCACGACGGCGTGCACTTCGAGCGCCTTTTCTACGTGGGCGACGGCGCCAACGACTTCTGTCCCATGGGGCTGCTGGCCGGTGGCGATGTGGCCTTCCCTCGCCGCGGCTACCCCATGCACCGCCTTATCCAGGAGGCACAGAAGGCTGAGCCCAGCTCCTTCCGCGCCAGCGTGGTACCCTGGGAAAATGCCACCGAAGTGCGCCTCCATCTGCAACAGGTGCTGAAGACGTGCTGAGGACGCGGCCTGCAGGGGGCGCCCGGCGGGATGGGGGCCAGGGAAAGACAAACCTAGTTTTATTATTCGCTTTCCCTTTCGTTTTGGTGGGTCCCTCCGGGAATTTCCGGAATCCGGAGCTCGTCCATTTGGGGGCTGGAGGAGAGAGTTCGGAGCTGTCCCCATCTATGCAGTTAACCCAGCTTGGCTGTCTCCCCCAGTTCCACTGCAAGCGAATTCTGGAGTTTGGCCCCACCAGGGTGGGGCGCAGACCCAAGCAGGCAGCAGTGTTTTCCAAAAACCTTGCCCCTTCCCAACTGGGAGGAAGGGGTTGCCTTTCAGGGTAGAGAAGGAACATCTCCCACTGTGTTGCATTAACTGTTGCCTTGGGCCGCATGACTTCCTTCCCCTAGATTTCTGTCAGGGGGACCCAGGTCCTGAAATTTCAGCCCCGGACTCCCCGCGGAGAGATGGTGCTCTCCTCCGACGCCAGTCTCAGGCCTAGGTCTTGCTTTACCTTCTGTGACCCTACACTACACTCCCGCCTTCCCCCACGCACGCGGTCAGCGTTCCCACAGGAAGAAATGCCAGAGGGAGCAGTCGCCTCCTGGTGGTGGAATGAGGTAGCACACTGTCCAGGGCTCGGGTCCAGCCAGCCAGGGACCTCAGAGAACGCGACGACGTCTCCTCCTCGCACCCCAGCCTCTTCTATGCAGCAAGAAACCAGGGACTTAACCAAAGTCGCCCCGCCGGCTGGACCCTCTGAACCCCTCCCCTCCCCTATGGAACAGAAAGCCATGATGTTTTAAAGCAGAGCCAGTGAAACCCAATCCCTTCCTCTTTCGGTGTTTCAGAGCTATAAAGGAGGTAAAGGGGCAGAGGTGAGTGAGATCTCTCGCGCCGCAGTCTGAGGGATGAGGGTGAGATGATCTCTCAGAAAGCCCCACTTAAGTGAGGGAGCTGGAGACCCCACTCTTGGAGGAGTGTCCAGTTTGGGGAACCAAGACGGGAATTCATAAAGTAAGGAACAGGCAAAAGAGCAAGGTGCAACCTGTCTTCACAGAGTGGCACAAGGGTCTCATGGAGAGGGCTCAAGCAGGGAGGAGACGGGAGATATTCCTGCTTAGGGCAGGCAAAGGGACTCAATCAGTGGGAGCCTATTAACTGGGTTACCTTTCAGTCTTTCGGCACACCCCGTTCCCCACCCTGCAGGGCAATCATCAAGAGGTCACCAGTTTTATTCCAAGTTGGCACTTGCAGCTGGAGACCCTATCTTGCATGGTCCAAGGGTCTCCTGTGGATAAGATCACCAAACACCTTGGCTTCCAGTTCTTTCCTGTCTCTAACAGGCTTCTGGGTACCTCTCCCAGGACCCCCTCCCACTGCAATGGGGGGAAGGGACAGACAGTTAACGGCCCAGAGGTGTGCAAGCCTGGTCCAGTCTTGAGTGAAGCTGGCTTTGGTGTGGGACTCAGGCTCACTCAAGGCAGTGCTTGAATCAGCATCGCAGAGACCAGGCTGTCAGCTGATGGGCTCCACATAGTTCCCAGGGAAGAATCCAGACCCCTCAGAGCAGACACCCTCACACCATCCATCAGAGTAGCGGCGGGTGATGCAGATAACTGTGCCCTCAGAGAAGGAGAGCTCGTTGTCCTTCTGGCGGGTGTATGGGTACAGTGTCACCACTGGAGGGAGAGAGGGGAGGGTGCCGTGAGATGTGCCTCCTGCTGCACCCTGGGATGCTGGGGCCCACACCCTGAACTCTAGAGAGCACCATGGGGACTGGGGCAGGAGATGCCTTCTACCAAGCCCTGGGCTCCTTCCCAGCTGAGCTAATACTCAACATCAGGCCAGCTGCTTTTCTGTGTGGGTGTGTGGGGAATAACAGGGTCACACTTTTGCAAATGGAAGGGAGGATGGCTCTGGGCTAGAAGACTGGGGGGAACCTGACCCCACGATCTGTTGCCTTTCAGTCCCAGAACTCAAGTACCTTTCTCCAAGTATGCGTCAGGGACCCAGCTGGGCTCTTCAGACCCAAAGCCTGGTGGGGGTGGAGGTGGCAGCTCCAGATCATCTACATCCAGGGGTGGAGGAGGGGGCAGGTCGAGGGGCATGGGCAGCTCTGGGGCTGGGAGAGAAGCAGAAAGGCTGCAAGTGTGACACAGGCACCCCCATCCACTCCAAGAAACTTCACTGTTGGAGAGCAGGGCCCCAGGATCTACCCATTCGATGTACTCTGCCTGCAGCCCTTGTTCATCCTGCTCCTCCCACAGTGCCTCTAGCAGGTGGTAGGTGCTCAGTAAACACAGCAATGTTTTACAGTGTAGGGTGATCAGACTCTGCCACTTGGCTGGGCAAGCCTTGAACAAGTCACTTAATTTTACTTCACAGGCTCAGTTTCTTCATCTGTTGAATGGGAGTGTGAAAGATCCTAAGCGGTCAAATTTAAGCAAGAAAATGGATGAGAAGCTTTGACTTGGTAAAAAGCAAGGGCTGAATTATGTAAGCTTGCTTCCTCTGTTTTCTTCCTGTCAGTCCTACCATGGACAAAGTATTCACAGACATAGGCCCGGTTGGATCCAACTGGGGTGAGGTGGGAAGTATCGAGAGGTGAGAAGACAACCCCAAAAGTTGAGATAGGAGGAGGAGGCGGGGCTCCTTACCCGGTGAGGGCAGAGACAGTTTCTCCAACGAAGGGGGTAGCAGGAAGAAGTCAGGGGCAGCAGGGGGTGGGGGTGGGGGTGGGGGGGCTGCCTGCCCCTTGGTCATGGAGACCCCACCGACACCTTCGGCGCTGCTGAAGAGCAGAAAGAAAGGGGCTTTGCTAGGTTGGGGGACAACTTCCTAACTCAGTGCCGAAGCTGACCCCGCCCCTTCAATCACAAGTTCCGCCCTTGTCCGCAGTCTTAATCCACCTTCACGACCACCCGCAACCTAAAACCTGTGGGGCTCACCCGGCTGAGGCCAGTGAGGAGGCAGAGGAGGCGGCGCAGAGTCTGCCGTCGGGCGCCACGGGGGGCTGCACCGGTTCGGGGATCCGGGCCGCTCTCCTGGGGTGGGGAGATAGGAGGGGTGACGTCGAGGGAGAAGGCGTCATGCGAGCAGGGGTTGGTTCGGGGAGAAGAGGCAGTTGGAGGAGGAAGTTTGGCTCCTGGCTTGAATGGGCGGGTGGTGGGGAGTAGTTTCTGGTTGGGGGGAGTGAGAAGAGGGGGGCAGGTTAGGATTGTGGGGAGATCTCACCCTAGGGTGGCGGAGGCGGGAGTAGCAGGCGCCTTGATGCTCTTTCGAGACAAGGTCCCGGTCCGCGACAGCTGCGTGCTCAGATCCTGCGGGGGGGAGCAGGGGGCGGGGGCTGACACCCACAGGGGCCTGCAACAGCCCCCCTCCATCCCAGAGAGGAAATGGAGGAGGGGCAGACGAGAACTGGGAGAGTGGGGAGGAGGGAGAGCAGGTTCCGGCTTCCACTTCCCAGCCTGCTCTCCCACCCCACCCCTCTCAGTCTTGCTCTTGGCAGCCCGGGGCCTTAAATCTGCCATAGGCTCAGGCAGAAACAGGGTCTGAAAGCCACTTCCTCTTGCAGGGCCTCAGCGGCTGAGCCCCGCTCTCGCCCAAAGCCTCTGAGCACTCAGCTTTGTGGGCCTGAACTCTGAGAAACCCCAACTCCAGCCCGCGGCTGAGGAGGTAGGGGTTGAGGTAGAGACCTCCACCTGTCATTTTCGCGGGCCTGAGAAGCTGGCTTTGGGGTTCAGGGCAGAGAGGAGCAGAATGTACAGTGTACAGGTGACAGACAAGCCGTGAACTCGTGAGCAAGAGCGCACTTCAGCTGGTGATGGAGAATAGGCACATGAGGAATGATGTCCTCTGATACCCTCCGCTAGGGATAAGCCAAAAGGGACTTGAACTCAGGCAGAAAGAATTTAGGCTGGATAAAAGGAAGAACTTACTGGTAAGAGGGCCTGGCGACTGAAGGAGGGAGTGTGCTTTCTGTTTTGGAGGGAGATGCTGTGTTAAGGAAATCAAGGGGCCATTTAGATACAGGAGAGCAGCCAATCTAATCTGGAATGTTGAAGGGTGGGGACAAGGAATGGATAAAATGGGATTAAGGGTGTGTCCCCTCCACCTCACAGAAAGCAGTGGGCTGTGAAGAAAATGCCAGTCTTTACCATGTCCTCATTTGAGTGCCTCCATCCCCCGCCCAACAGCAACTCTGGGGGACTGTTCAGCCCAATGACCTCAAACCTCCAGACAGAGGAAGTTGCTGTTCTCACGTGGCTGGGGAACCATTCTCATGCACCCTGACATCTTCCCTCTCTGCTCTTCCCCTTCACACACACACCCATCCTGTACCCACAAGTGTGTGTGTGTGAGCCCAGATGGCATTCTCAGCAGGTCGTGTGATAAGGGTAAAGGTCAGTTATTAAGAGAAAGGTCATGATGAATTTTGCAGGAAGAAGATAGGCCCCCTCTCCTATAAGGGGGCCCCATGGGGAGCAGCAGAGCCACTTAGGGTGATGGCTTCAGGGAGTGAGGAAGGACAGGGGCTGCAGGGTGGGACACGAACATGGTCCTGGAAGAGAACTGAGGATCTAGAGAGAAGGGAGCCATGAGGCAGAAGAGGGTGGGGGGACTTCCCTGGTGGTCCAGTGGTTAGGGCTCTGCGCTTCCACTGCATGGGACATGGACTGCGGAAAAAATCCCCATGAGATGTGGCCTTAAAAAAACAGAGGGTGTGCTATGGAGAAAGAGGAGGGGCCCCTGTCTCTACCTTGATCCCATGGCCAATGTCATCCAGGCAACTGAAGTTGAGGGGTCTCCTGTAGTAGGGCGTGAGGTGAGGCAGGCTCTCAGGGGCAATGATTTTCTGGCCAGGAGGCAGCCGCTGGACAGTGGCTAAGGTGCCGATCTCCCTTCGGGCCACTTTTTCCATATGCATGTTCACCATCTGTGGGACAGTGTTGGAGGTGACCGCTCTTTCCCTTAAGACTTTGGAGAGGGGGAGAGGCCATGGGAGGCAGCAAGGTGCAGAGAAAGAGTGAGTTTTGTCCCTAAGGTCACATGGCATTTGGGTAAAGAGTTGCCAGGAGAGGATGGAGCCACTTTGGAGCAACTTCTGGTGGGAGAGAACAAGAGTTATTATTAGCTGAGCAGGAACCAGAGGAAAAGAGAAAACACAGTATCCTTAAGGGGTGCTGGGAAGAGACTGGGCCAGCTTGGGAGCAGAGGGAGATAATGTGGAGGTGGCTAAGAATTGTGGCTGAACCATCTCTCCCTCTTGGGGGACAATATAAGCGAATCAGCTTCCTCTTGGAATGTTCTCTGGAGAAACCTACGTCTCTGAGAGGGTGGGAACTTCAGTCTGCTGGGGTGAGAGAAAAAGACAAGCTCACACTGAACGTGCGAGTGATGCACAGGCCAGGCTGATGTGTAGCTCCGTGCGTGTGGTTTATGGGGTAATTCCTCGGCCAAGGATTCAGGAAGGAAGGAGGAGGGTGTATATGCGAGATGGGGTGGGGCACTGTGTGGTGGTAGCAGTGCTTCCAGGGCTGAGAATGACCTTGCCAAGCAAGCAGTCTGACTTTGGGATATTTATAAAGTCACCGCCTGTGTTTAGATGAAAACAGTGTCCGTTTGCTGCTTTTCTGTGCTATGTAGCCACTGTGATGGGGAGAGCCTGCTTTCTATCATGTAGGAAGGAATTCAGAAAGAGTTCTGCCATCAGGGAGTTCCTGGTCCGAAGGGGCAGCAAGGCCCACCCCTGAGACACAAGGAAGCGCAAAAAGCTTGGCAAGTGCCAACTTTCTGGGATAGAGTGGGTGTTTGGATGTAGAGGAAGGCAGGAAAGAACTTTTGCTGCAGATGTTCGGGTGGGGTGTAAGAGTTAGGGGCTGAGGCGAGCAGCCTTTCCCCAGCTCTCACCTGGCCCAGTGTGCTCACGCGGGCTTCCACCTGCCGCAGGGCAGCTGCCTGAAGATCCAGCATACGCAGGGTGTGTCCAGCCAGATTGCCCACCTGGTAGGCCACGCTGGCCAGGGCCTGGGTGGTGAAAGCCATGGTCTCCTCCAGTGCTTTTCGCTTGTCTGTGGCCTGAAATACACACAGCCCTGGCATGTTCCACTGGGTCCTTGGCTGTGGGCTGGGATGGGATAGGGTATGAAGAAGTTGGGGTCTGAGTTGGGAGAAAGCGGTTACCATCAGATGTTTGAGGAGGTTTCTGTAAGAACGACGCGGTAAGAAGGACTCAAGGGGTATAAGGAAAATGAATCTGCAGCCCTGTGGACTGGGTCCAAGGGGAGGTAAAGACACCCTTCTCAGATACTCACACTGAGGATTAGCCCTCCCTCCCTCCTGAAGACATTTTTTTTTGGAGGGGGAGTGGTAAATGGCGAACAGTAGAAAGGAAAGAGGAAGTCAACACTGGCTGGAAGAGATATTATTGGACTTGAAAACCAAACAACCAACCTCAGGCCCTCATTCCAGACCTTCTAACCAGAATCCCCTGGGCATGCGGCCAGTGAATCTGTACTTTTAAAAGCTCCTTAGGTGACTTCTGAGCTCCTGGCTTAGCTCTGGTCTGCAAGGTGGTGTTTGGGAACCAATAATTTGGTCCATTTTATAGATAAGAAACTGAAGCCCAGAAGGGGTAGAATAAAGCAATGTCTAACTGTAGCCTATATAGTGAAAATGTTAGCTGCCTAGTTGTGTCCAACTCTTTGTGACCCCATGGACTGTAGCCCACCAGGAGTGGGTTGCCATTCCCTTCTCCAAGGGATCTTCCTGACCTAGGGATCAAACCCAGGCCTCCCGCATTGCTGGCAGATTCTTTACTGTCCGAGCCACCAGGGAAGTTTAGCGTGTATAACTGGGGCCTATACAGGGTCCCACAAGGCTGGCTCCTGTTTTTCTCCTCACCTTCATCCCCTTCCTCTCTCCCTCTCACTCATGGTCCTCCAGCCACATTGGCTATTGGGTCTCAGCTCCTGATTAAGCTGAGATTGCTTGTACCTCTACTTCAGGTCTTCAGAGACACTTGCCTTCACCACCCGAAGATCTCCCCTAGCCCAGCTCTGTATTGACTCTGAATTAGATTTACTATTTTCTTCATAGCACTTAGTACCATCTGAAATTTTTTTTATCTATGTACTTTATTATCTATCCCCCCATACACACACATACACATCCACACACACTAGAATGTAAGCCCTAAGAGGGAAGGGAGCTCATCTGTTTTATTCTGTATCCTGTCCTGGAATAGTTAGTGTCCAATATACAGATGAAATTTGATGAATATGCATTTGTGAATTAATCAGTGGGTTGAATGCAAACCCAAACGCTTGCTGGCCATCTTCCTACTGCCTGCCAGGCATTGTGCCCGGTGCTGGCCAGTGCCACACTTCCAGACAGTGGTGGTGGGGTGGACAGGGAGTGTCTGAAGACAAGAGGGTTTGCTTCTCTAGTCATTTGTTTCCCCAGGCAGCTTCCTCATCTCAGGCTGGGACACGAGGGTAGGGGCCAATCCAGGCCAAGTCTGGGGAGAGACCAGCAGACTAATCAGTAAGGCTGCACCCTGAGATCTCCTTGTTAAGGGCCTTCGGTTGTTTCTCAGGGTCCGTAGTGGAGAACAGACCTAGAACCTATCTAAGCAGGGTGCTCAGAGAGACCTGGGAGCATCTAGTGTAGCCCAAATGAAACTTGAACCAAAGGGTGGACCCAGAACCTTCTCCCCTCAGGTGCTTCTCCATGCCTTTCTGTTCCAAAGAGGCTAAGAACTGATTATTTGCATCCAATTTACATCTCATCAGCATACAGAACTGAGTGCTTTGAAAAGGCAAAGAGATCAACCCAGAAAGAATAACAGGTCTAATTCTAGTTCAAGACTGTCCTTTAGTAGATGAGGAAATGAAGGCCCAGAATGGAGCAGTGACTACTCTGTATTAGCTGGCATCTCTTGTACTCACCCCTCCCTGGACTGGCATGTGGAATTCATCACTGTATTTTTCCTGTGAGTCCAAACAGGAAACATGTCTGCTTGGGCCCAGCTCTGGGCGGACAGAGCCTAGATGCCTACCGACCCCTGGCTTTGGTCTTAACCCAAAGTCAGGTCTAGAGAATCAAAGGTCTGGGATCCATCTTCATGGCTGACTGCTTATTCATCATGCAAATTACCCTGTCTACAAACTCAATGGACCCTGACAGAGAACTCTGCAGTTGACCCCAGCCTGTCCTCCCCCATTCCCCAAGGGTTTCCTGACACCTGCTTGAGATGGAGGGGGCGGTGTCGACGGTCGTGGGAACCAGGTCTTATTTAAGACCAGTTTTGAGAAGTCATCCAAATCCTTCCTAGGCATTTGCTCCTCAGAAAATCCTCAGAGAAGTCAGGAAAGGTAACTGGTTCTGTGGTCTATTAGTGTTCTGCGTGAAGGAAGCTGAAATCCAAGGATTCTGACCTGGGTCAGGGCTTCTGATTCCCTGAGCGGTTTTGCAAGGGCTGCTTCACCTCACTAGAATTAACTTTGAATATCTATATTTGTCTTTCATCCATCTGATGAAAGATGATGATGATGGTAACAGCTGCCATTTATCCTGCCCTTCTTAAGGGAGAAACACGGGGCTAAATGTGCTAATACATTATTACGTTTAACCCATGTGACCACTGTGATAAAAGGTATAAGAATCACAAGGGAAACTTGCCCCATGTCCCGGAGCTGGAAATTGGACTCAGGTCTTTCTGACCTCAAATTCTGTGTGCACACCATGTGTGCAAATGAGAACCCATCCAGAAGTGCTTTGAGATGTGCAGAAGTTATTGAAGGAATGGGAAGGAGAGCCTCCATCCTAGTCCTTAGGAGGAGCTTGCCTTCCACTGCTGGGGGAATGCAGCTAGTTCACAAGCCACATTCCAGCTCAGTTTCAGTGCCCACAGTCACTCAAGATCTACAGCGGGAGTAGCATTTGCAACTAGAGGTTTGGGGGGCAATGCTCTGGAGTCAAAGTTGCTTGTTCAAATCCGGGTTCTACCATTAGCTTGGAGACCCTGGGAACGTAAGTTAACCTTTCTGAAGCTCAGCCTCCTGGTTGTGAAGTGGGAGTGGTCCTCACCTCGCAGACTGGGTTGAGGAATGAAGGGGGCAGTGAAGGCAGTTCAGGTGCAAAGCACTTTTATCTGCTGTTACCATTCTCTTTCTTTAATCTGCCATTTTCTCATAAGCGTTTTCTCCTTTTATTTTTATTTTTTTTCAACACTCACTCCTACGGAGCCGGGAGGTCCCAGTGCAAATAAACTGTCTTAAAATCATACAGCGCGTCAGGGAGGGAAAGGCAGAGAGGAGAGGGTTCAGCTTCAGAAGTCGGGAAGGCTAGGCTGATGCCCAGCTCTGCCATTGCCAGACGATGTGAACTTGGACAAGTCACCTTGCCTCCCTGCACCGCTGTCCCTTCATCTATGAAACAGGAATAATGACACTGTCTCACGAGGCCGTGACAAAGGCTGTCCTCTTCTGTCATCCAAGCAGCTACTCTCTGTCCTTGGACAACCCCACAGTTTAGAAAACTGTTCTGAAATGCCACTCTCCTTGCATTTCGCTGGTAGTCTGCTGCATGCAGTCACATTGTCCATCCCCCTGCCTCTGAGTCAAACTCCATCTCTTTAACCCAACATAGTGTGACATCTCTCAGCTCTCCCTCAGATATCAGGGACAGAGTTTTCTCTTGTTCATCTCAAGTTCGAGACAATGTTTGGGAAGTTCTTCTGAAGTCTCACCTAGAGCCAGCATGAACATGGAATGATGGCACCAACAGGTACGTGAGGACAAGTCTTTAGGCCTCTGGATCTGAGTGGGAGGTTCGGAAGGAGAGGAGCCTGGGGTGAGGCCTATAGCAGGACGGGGTAGCACTGCCTTCCCTGGGCATCTCTGAGGCTCTGGGAAAGAGGAGTACAGGAGGGCCTGGGAGCACGAGTCAGCATGAGAATTTAAGGGTCTGGGATGAAGCCGACCTGGAGTGGGAGGATAGCTCAGCCAACGCCCAGGCCAAGCACCTGTCAGGATGGGCTCTGGGCCCCTGGAGGGGCTGGGGCGCCAGGGCTGCACCCGCTCTGCTTACCTGCACGTAGTTGTCCTCACAGTAGTCTGCGACTCGCAGCAGGGAGCTGTGGTTGCCCCTCAGGGCCTCCCGGCCCGTGGGGATCTCGAACTCCTGCAGTTGCTGTAGCTCCGCCATGGCCCCTGGCCTCTGCCCGGCTCCCCGGGGAGCCTGCCGGTTTTGCACCTCACTCTGCCCTTGATTGGTCGCTCTGCCTTTCCTCCCTCTCGCTGCTTTTGGTTTCCTCTGCGTGAGAGACCCAAACCTGCTAGCGAGGGGCAGGCATGCTCATGCGGGGACAAGAGGAAGTTAGTCCCCTCTGCCTGGGCCTGTGCCACTCTGTCCCCTGCCCACAGGAAGGGAGAAAAAGGGGGGCCCCTTTGGGGGCCCAGCCCCCCAATCCCTCCTAGCAGAGGAAGCCAAGGTCGGGGCGGCTGTGATTGCTCCCTGGGCCTGGAGAGGAAGCTGCGGCGGGGGCTGGGGTGGGAGACAGGAGGAAGGGGGCTGGTCTGCTCTGGGAGGTGGAGATGGATTTTCCACTCATGGAAGGGGAGGAAAGGGCAGAGGGTGGGGGCTTCCTTGGGAAGCTCGGGATGAGTCACCAAGAGACAGGGGACTGGAGGGTGGAGAGGATATGGAGACGGGTCATGCTGGGGGCCCATAGGGTGGTGCCGCAACAATGGAAAAAAGCCGATGCGGCAGCCAGAGGAACCAGGCAGGACACCGAGAAGATACAACCAGAGGTCCCCTGAGAAGTGTTATCAAGTCTCCGAAGGGTTACCTGCAACGAAGATCTGGTGTGCGGACATGCTCTGTGCCTGGTGGAGGCCGGACAAGATGAAACTGACCAGGTGGAGTGTAAGGGACTCAGATTAGACAACAGGAAGGACTTGGCTTTGAGAAGCACCAGGTTTAAATTCCAGATTGACACGTCAGTCATAGGAAGCAGCAGTGGCCAGAGCACCGAGCCCGCTTCAGGAGGTATGTGCTCCATTTCCTGAATTCACAAGAGACTCAGACTGGATGATGTCCGGGGTCCTGCCCTGGTCTCAAACTCTTAGAGCTCAGAGCTGTCCGTGGGACTTGATTCCTGGAGTAAGGGAAGTTAGGAGGGACTCTGGACCTCCTCGCTGCCCCTCTTACTGGGGAGTCTGTCATTCTAAAGTCAGGTGAAAAAAAAGAAACCCTCACTGACCACGTTGGTCCCTTAATATCTGCTCCTTGAGAGGGTCCCTTGTCACTGGACAGGCGTCAGGTTGAGCAGAAGCTCAGTGACTGTTCAATGACATAGCCCTTGGGTGGTCCTGGGAGAAGACCAAGAGAGAGATCAGGATGTGACTCTGTGCTCAGGGACTGCTGAGGAAGACACGTATGCCGGGCTCGGAGGGAGGCATGGGGACAAAGAAGCATGGACGTAGGTGTTGGCAGTGGCCGTGGCCCCTAGCTGATGGGCATAGCATCCTGAGTACATTTTCATGGAACGAGTGAATGAAATTTGAGCTCGGAGAACCTTGTAAGGTGAAATGGTGGGGCTTGAGTGAAGGACACAAAGGCTTCTCGAGGAGGGAAGTTAGGAGGTGGTGTAGGACTAGCCTCATTGGAAATAGCCTCAGAGCAGGCTCAGACGTAAGGGAGGAGAGGGCTTGGGAGAGAAGACTGGGGAAAGGGAGCAGGCAGGGCTGGAGGGTAAGATTGGGGAAATGGGCTCTAAGCCAGAGGGGTCACTATAGGAGAGGGGCTGATTGCGGGGGGTGGGGCAGGTTGCCTGCAGTGGTGGTAGTCTGGAAGCCTCAAGCTGCTGGATGGGCTTAGAACCTTGAGCCTATGATCAGCTTAGGCATCAGAGATTTGGGCTTCCAGACCATCTGCTTTGTCTAAAGACTTTCAGCTGATGAGGACCTAGGAGGCTCAAACTTCTTCCTCTGGGTCTTGAAGTGCACGCTCTTTCTTGGCAGGTGAGAGGGGCTGAGGTTACACTGGACTGGGACATAGTCTTAGAATTATTGAGGTTAGGAACCAAGCCAGGCCTTCCTGATAACCCTGTGGTAGTGATAATGACGATAAACATATTGTGTTTATTATATGCCAGGCAGTGTGTTAAAATATTTTACAGACATTATTTTCTTAATCCTCACAATAATCATATAAGGTAGGTACCATTATTATACCATTTTGCAGATGGGGAAACGAAGGTTGAAGGAGGATGAGCAACAGCTTGGAAGTTGCCAAGTCACAATCAGAATTGGAGTCTGGCAGACTCCAGAGCCTTTCTCTTAATCACTAGGGTAGTCTTTCTTCTGACAGGACCTGTATTTTCCTGAAAACTACCTAATGACCTACCTGTGTTGTTAGGTGCAACAATAACTTTGCTTCCCAAATCTGTCTCACTGAAAGAAACTGCTCTTCTCTCCCTTCTTCACACTCTGATCCCCATTTTCTCCATAGACAGATCTTATCTAAGGGCAAAGACTGTGTGCGCCTCCCCCATCCTCTCCTCCTGAGCCTGGCTCACAATAGGGTAGGGGCAGGGGCTGCAGTGAATCCATGGTGAGCGATGAGAATATGTGGTGAGCAGGGATGAGGTTAGAAGCAGAGGTATGGAGAGTACAGAGAAGGAGCTGGGGGTGACCAGGGGATTTAAAGTCCTGGCTGTGGATGCTTTCCAGGGCCTGGTCTCTCCAGGACAGGATGGCCCAGGAGCTCAGCGAGAAGGAGCTGTTAAAGATGGAGGTAGAGCAGCTAAAGAAGGAAGTGAAGAACCCAAGAGCTCTGGTGAGCCTCCTCTTTCGCTCCCTGCTACCTCCTCTCTGTCCCTTTCTGGTCCTCGTGGAGACGGGACGCAAAGGAAGGTGTGATGAACAGCAGGGTGGTGGGGCCTTTCCAGGGCAGCAGAAAGGGCAAAAGGTGCCTCTGGAATGGGCTGGGAGGCGGGGTGTGATCCCACAAAGGTGCACAGGAGATACCCCCAGAGCCTGGAGGGCTTGGTGTGGCCAATTTGGTCCCTGGACTGCGCCTGGCCAAATATCCCTCACGGTAAGAGTCAGGCTTTCAGGTTCTGGTCAAGGAACTCATGCCCCTCTCACATCTGCCTGTGCCTCTCATCTCTCTCCTCTCCGGCCTCTATCCCCACCCTGCCCAGAAGCAGGGACTGAGCAAATCATGAATCCTAAGCAACAGAAAAGGGCTAGAACCACACTCTGCTTTCTCCCAGATTTCCAAAACAGGAAAGGAAATCAAGGATTATGTGGAGGCTGAAGCAGGAAACGACCCTCTTCTTAAAGGCATCCCTGAGGACAAGAATCCCTTCAAGGAAAAAGGCGGTTGTGTGATAAGCTGATGGTGCTGGAGCCCCTCACCCTGAATGCCTGCCCTCCTCAGCCCTCTCCCCACCAGAACCAAGTACCCTGGGATGTGCAGGGAAGCAGTGGATGTTCACTCTCTTAGTCACAGGACGAGTAGAGGCCCGGCTGCACTCATTGTGAACCCATTCCCCAGTTCCACTGTGAACTCTTCTCTCCCATTACCTCCATCACCTGCTGGGTCACTGCTGACCCCACCCGGAAGCGCTCCCAGGAAAGCCTCCCTGGCTCAGGACGCAATTCCCTGAGAGCCCGGACAGTCCTTGGGAAATAGTTACTCCTCCTTAAAACTCCTCCTATTTCCCCCTCCACTGTCTGCCTAGGAACCAGCATTTCCATCCAGAGCTTCTGGGCTGAAAATTGGAGTTGCGGGGGGCATCCTTTGCCCCCACCTCATGTCTGGTTCTGTGGAACTCCCAGTCATTTAGATAACCTGAGATGGCCTGGTGACACAAAGAGCTTGTAAAGTCATGATGTCATGATTTATTGAATATTACTGAGTGTCTGTTCCACGTTGGGCTAGGATAGAAGAGCAAGCAAAATTCAAGTGGCTCTTATTGTCATGGAATCTAGCAGAGAAGACACGAAATAGAGTTACAATTAAATCAGTAAGTGCTACAGTGGCAAAGGGGGAGTTGAGGCTGGTGTAGGAACACACAGCAGAGGGACATTCAGGGCAATGAACAAGGTCAAGGTGAACTGTTGCAGACAGTTGGGAGGGGAGGGTGAGGACAAAGCCAGCCAGCTGGAGCTGAAGATGAAGTCAAGTCTAAAGGACTTTGCTGTGAGCTCAGGTAAGAACTTTCTTTTTTATTCTCATTGCAACAGAGAGCTGACGAAGGTATTTAAGCAGCAGAAGGCCAGACTTTGATTAGCATAAGGGAGGCTGGATCCTGCTTAGGGCTGAAAGACTAATTCCTAGGCCTTGTTAGCAAGAAGATTACTGTCTAAAGAAGCCACAGACAGACATTCATGATACAACGTGTTCAGTGCAATGTCAGAGAAGTCTGTGTGGAGTATGAGGGGGACATAGAAAGACTACAGAATCCAGCTGAGTGGCTGCATTGCATCCCTGGAGAGAGTGAGATAGATGGGCCCCAGGCTGAACAGTTTGTCCCCTGTGGACAGGAATTCCATAATAGCAGAAGCTCCATAAATGCAGGATGATAGAGGAGGCTGGGCCCTGCCCAGATAGGAGATAAAAGACCACATATTCCTCATTCTTGAAATTAAGGAGACCTCCCAGCCTACACATGCATAGAAAGGCTCCTTGGAGGTCGGAAGAGAGGGGACATCACCTCATAGTAAGTGATGCAACTACCCATAGGCCTCTTCACTAAAATCTACCTTGGCTAAAAGATGCCCATACACACATGGGAGAATGCTGAAATATACCAAATACAGACTCAGAACCAGGCAAAGCAATATGACCGACGAAAGGAAACCCGGAAGAAATGCCTCATAAATGATTGAAACTACCACAGTGGTGTGACTCTCTCTCCGAGCCCACCATGTATCTGTTCACATGTACTATAGTCTTTTTCCCTCCTAATAAACACTGTTTCACTACTTTCCATCTCTATGTGGAAATTCATTGCTACACAGCTGATGGGCCAGGGCCTTATCACTGGCCACTGATTCTGGTGGTCTAGTGGCCAGGATTTAGTGCTCTCACTGCCACCGCCTGACCTCAGTCTCTGGCTGGGAGCTGAAACCCTGCTTCAGGTCGCTGTAGGCCAAGGCCACCTGAGATCGAGAAGACAGGAAAGGCCTCAAAAAGGAGGTGATGTTTACAGCTGAGTCCTACAGGATTAAGTTGTAAATGGGTGATATAAATCTGGCTGAAGGGACAGTATTAACAGAAGAAAAGATCAAAGGTTTGAATGCAAACATTCATCAGGTCAGAGTTGTTGGAATGTCAAGGGAAAGGCCTAGATATTTAGGATCTGCTGCTAGAGAGGTGGAGTTGCAGGTGATCAGAGGGTCTTGTTTGTGATACTGAACCACCATTTCTGCTGGGAGTGAATTGGTAATGTTTGCATTTAGAAGGGTTTTGACAAGGCTTTTGACAAGATTGAAAGGGGAAAGAGCGGAATCAGAGTGGAATTAAGGAGATGACTGTGAGCTGGTTAAGGAGAAGTGGGTTAGGGCAGAGGCTGTCTAGAGGGGAGGGGGGGGTGAAGGGTTCTTTGGGAAATGAAGTTTTCAGATCTTGACATCTCATTAAGTGATGGGCGAGGGACAGGAAGTGGTCAAGGATACCAACAAGTTTCTAGCCTCGGGGGTGTAGAGAGAAGGATTGAAAGCAAGTATTTGCAGACAAACTCAACATAATACATTCATCTGATTCAGTGCTGCCAACTCCCTCAGCCCCTCCCCAGTGGGCCACAGCCCTGGGGCTTGTCCGGTAAGCTCGTGGGCCACTGGTCAGAATTCAGGGTCTCCCAGGGACTGTCCACTCCTTTCCCAATTCCACAGTCACCCTGCTTCACCATTCTGCAACCTCAATAATAAATGCAGCCACTCCAATACACTGTCCAAGAGCAGGAAAAGAAGAGAGGCGAGAAAGAGAAAATATTTAAATACATCTTCTAATTTTTTTAAATGAAGAAGTGTTAATATTCCAGTAAGACGGGAAAAACAGATGGGGGCTACAGTCACATGGGTGTAGATCACGACTATAGCCTCCTTCTTGGTTGGAGTTCTTGGTTCAGGGGGCTGACTCCAACCTTCATTCCTCAGGACTCTGAACCCTTACTGAGGATCCAGGTAGAGCAGTGGTTTCTTCTGCTAGCCTGTGTTACCCAAAAAACCCAGTCCAGTTCTTGGTCAAGCTAAAAGACATAAAAGCCAAAGAGCAGGAGACGGATTTATTACTTACAGCACAGTAAAAGAGAACACCAGGGATCTTTCCCAAAACAGAAATTGGAGAATTTTTTAACTAAGGATACATGCACATTCACGAAGTATCCACAAAAATCCAAGCCTGCGTCAATTGAAGTCACAAGGGTCAGAAAATGTCAACATCATCACCTCTTAGGTTCCAGTTGATCTGATGGTTTGAGCGCTTCAGGCTAATTTTTAGAAGTGAAACAGAACCTGGAAATCTTTACAACTGATAAATTATCTTTACTATGGCAACTTCTCTGTCCTGATAATAGTCATTTGTTTTTGCATTCTTCTGTTCCTTAAGATATTTGATTCATGAGACCTGTCCAAAGGCAAGCACTGTGACCAGGTTTAGATCACAAAATAGCTCAGGCCAAAAACGGCTTCTCTTATGTCAAGACGGCCACCCCTGGTTCTCTGGAGACTCCCTACCTATCATTTTATACATTTACTCAGGGCTCAGTGCCCCAGGGGTTCTCTTGATTCCACCTATACCCTTCTGACCCCCTAAGATATGGTGACAATCATAGAACCTCAAGATCAGTGATGGGCCCAACACCCTGACTCCCTTTTCTGTCTGTTTTCCTAGTGCCAGAGGAGACTTCAGTGGCTGAGGGCAACCCCAGCTTTCACTTGGAAGGAATTAGTATTTTGTGCCCTGGTGGCAGCATTCCTTCCTTCATATTAGGAAGTTCAGCAGAGGAGAACTTGGTGTTCTGAGGGTGCATCATTGAAGTAATCTGAGCCACCCCTCTCCAGTTCCACCCCACAGATTCCTGAGCCTTTTGACTGAAAGGAAGGCCCTGATGGATGTTGTTACCGGTTCAGGTCAAAGCACATCCAGGAGCCTTCCTCACAGCCCATCTTTGGAACACGATGATACCACACTGGGCCTTCACCAGACCAGTCCTCACTCTGTGAGCCCACCAGCATCCTGATGATGGACACATGATGAGACCAGCAAAACCCTAGGGACCATTGCTTCACCGAATGGAGGAAGAGGGCAGTGAAAAAGCCAAGCAGGGAGGGTCAGAGGTGTAAGGACTCCAAGCAGAGATGGAATCACTGAAATTCTGATGACCCTGAGGAGTAAAATCATGCCAAGCCAGGAAAAGGGGCAGGAGGGATGCCCTTGAACTCCTGATTTCTGGGTCAGCTAACATCCAATGAATGATTCCCAAGTTTCAAATTCTCTCTCACCTTTCTTCCAAACTGCACATTCACCAGAGGCTCCCAGAATGGGATTCCCAGGCATCAGAAGGAGGAGAGGGGCAGAGGGGACAGATGACTAGTTTATTCCGGACTCAGCTCCTAGGACTGCCTGCAGCTTGAAATCCTGCCTAGTGGATCAGGCAGCTTCACCTGCCCCCGACCCCCGCCTCCAAATGCCCTTCTGGATGTCACTCCCACACCTCTAGGGAGTGGAGTGGGGGTGGAGTCTTATCTGCATGGCGTGTTGGGGCCTCAGGCAGAGGGCAATTACCCAATCTGGACCTCAGGGCCTCTGGGAAAGTTAGTCAAAGCGCCTGCTGCCTCCTACCAGTTCCCCACCTGAACCTAAGACCCGGAGGCTAGACCAGCTTTGTGGCTGTATTATTCCACCTGAGCTGTCACACAGGGCCTCCTGCTTAGGAAGGCCCTTGCTTGGTTTAACACTCTGCTGCCTCCATCTCGAAATTCTTAATTTTTGACTGCACGTCCTACACTTTGATTCTGTCTTGGATGCACAGATTACGTGTCCGGTTCTGTGTGGGGAGACAGAGACCTCCGCCTAGTGGAGGAGGCAGGACACTTATCCAGGAGCAAGGTTTAAAGTGGGGTTTAAATAGCGTCGAAATGCTTGTACTCCTGGCCCTCCTCCCCCATTTCTGAGGGTTTGAAGCTGGGGGCGGGCCGGTAGTGGAGGCGACTCTGCGGTAGTTTCTCA
The DNA here is from genome assembly GCF_049115385.1 of Moschus berezovskii. Classification (NCBI taxonomy): domain Eukaryota; kingdom Metazoa; phylum Chordata; class Mammalia; order Artiodactyla; family Moschidae; genus Moschus; species Moschus berezovskii. The sequence goes on from NC_142479.1 coordinate 49,442,871, forward strand.
GCATCCCCTTGGCCCCTTTGAATTTTCTCTATCAGACCACGGAAATGGGTGAAGTGGATGACATCACCCGCAGCATCAGAGCTGAGGACAAACCAGAGAGGCCAAGAGAGGAGAGAAAGGCCTAGAAGAGCTGCAGACTCTGCCCACTCCCCCATGCTGTCTAATCAGATGCAAATTCTTTAAGAGTCTACCTTCTACCTCCCTCACACATTCCTCTGTTTAGCCCTTTGCTCCAACAGGCTCGCACAGAGCTCCCCTCACCCTGTCCCCTCCACCCCCACCCCTAGGCTGCTGTGTTTCTCTGTGGCTGCCTTGCTTACCTCCTATAAAACCAAGCCAAGACTTGTGGGTTTAGCGCCAAGGCCCGTCGTCCCACACCGTAGGGTTGGGCAGGAGGGCCCTGCTTACCCTTGAGGCCTCAGCTCTCCCCACTGCTCCCCCGACCTGTCCCCAGGGCTCCATCAGTGGAGCTTTTCTTAATTCCTCCACCAGCTCATGCTGTGCTTGAGATACTGTCTATATCCAGCTAATTCAGATAGAGTCACACGCTTTCCCATAATCTCTCCTTTATGACTGAATGAATAAGTCATTCAAAATTAGGTAGTTCATGGAATCCCCTCCAGCAGTTGTGAAACAGGAGGGGAGGGGCAGGGTACAACCTCTGAAAGAATGACATAGCCCAGGGGCACAACATAAATTAGTTAGAACCAAATGGGTCCAAGATGGCAGAAGAGTCAACTTGACTAGATCCTGATCCTCAGTATATGCTCATTGTAACACAGCAGCAAGCTAAAAGACACACCCAGAGGCACCATCACAGTTCCAGGGTCAACCATTAAAGACCAAAAAGCGGGCAGTGGCCTGACCCCTGGAAATCCCCGCCCCTTCCCCAAAGTAACTGGAATGATTCTTTCACTCATTAGCCTATGAAATTACCCAGCTCAGAAAAGCTAATCACACCACATTTCAGGGCTACCACACTCACCCTCTGCGATGGCCCACACTCTGTCTGTGGAGGGTTTCTCTCTGAATAAAATCCACTTCTTACCTATCACTTTGTCTCTCACTGAATTCTTTCTGCCATGAGATACAAAGAACCTGAACCTCAGTAAGTCCAGTCACTAAGTGAGTGAGTCTAATGAAAAAAATCACAGGTTCAAGTACCCAGCAGGGTTTCGGCTGGATTTGAGTCCTGGCCTCCTCAGTTCGAGTGTCAGACTAGGTTTTGGCTGGGTTCAAGTACTGGCACATGGGTTGAAGTCCCAGTCGGAGGCAGATAGTTTCAGTCAGGACTTTGTACTCCCACTTCAGGGGCATGAGTGCCCTCCCTGGTAGGGGAACTAAGATCCCATGTGCCATGCAGCACAACCAAAGAAAAGAAAATTAGGTAGTGTAGGATTTGAGAGGTGTCAAAGGCATGCTGACACTGTTTCCACTGCTTCCCCATCTATGATGCTAAAGCTGAAACTCCAATACTTTGGCCACCTCATGCGACGAGTTGACTCACTGGAAAAGACTCTGATGCTGGGAGGGATTCGGGGCAGGAGGAAAAGGGGACAACAGAGAATGAAATGGCTGGATGGCATCACCGACTCTGTGGACATGAGTTTGAGTGAACTCCGGGAGTTGGTGATGGACAGGGAGGCCTGGCTTACTGTGACTCATGGGGTCACAAAGAGTCAGACACGACTGAGTGACTGAACTGAACTGAAAGGCATGCTATGAGCAATCACTCCCTCCTTTTCTCCTAGACTCCTTCCTGGAGAAACCAATGTTAGCCACTTATCAAGTGTGCTCTTAGAGATCTTTTATGCATAAGCAAGCCAACACATATAAACATTCTCCCCCTTTTTACACAAATGGTAGCCCTTACATACTGTTCTGAGCTTTGGTCTGGATTTCTCTGTTTTTAACCTTACCTAGATGGATTTCATTTACTTTTGTGTCCACATGTACCCCCGAGCCTATAATCTTTCATTTTACTCTCTTTTATTTTATATTTTTATTTTTTAAAATTTTATTTATTTGGCTGTGCCAGTTCTTAGTTGTGGCATGCAGGGTCTTTGATCTTTAGTTGTGGCATGTGGGATCTAGTTCCCTGACCAGGGATCGAACCCAGGCCCCGGCACTGGAAGCAGGGAGTCTTAGCCACTGGACCACCAGCAAAGTCCCTCATTTTATGCTTTTAATCTTCCATTTATTAGTCAAGTTTCAAGCTCCTTGAGGGCAGGTATCAAGTCTTTGTTTGACTTTTTTGTTTTCCAGCACCTAGAACATAGTAGGTACTCAACAAATGGGCGTGGAATAACTGTGTGGCTCTACTTTATAGGCTTACTACGGGCCAGGCATTGTGTGTTGAATACACACTATGTCCTGTACAAATGAATAAACAAGAATGGACAGCCCTGGGCATCTAGCATAAGGAGTAGGCAGGCCTAGGCACAGACCTGACTTCCCTGGAGGTCCCGAAGCTCTGCTGGTCCCTCTGCTGGTCACTCCAGGCAAGGACATCCTGTAGGCAATACGTTCCAGACAATGCTGCCCTTAGGGGCCCTTCACAGCAATAAAACCAGGGGGGTGGGCTCCTTAGACTGTTGGAGAGGCGGAGAGAGTTCTCCCCTCAGATATTGGGACTGGAAAGTGAGGGAATGTGGGGCAGGGGGTGGGGTTGTCTCAGCAAAGCTGAGCTAGTAGGGGAAGGAAGAGAGGATGGTGGTGGGTTCAGAACCATTAGTGAGTAGTTGTGATACCAACTTAGTAGATTGTGATCAGCTTAAAAAAATAATAAATAAAAACCATAGAAAATATCAGAGTGTACTTTTACACGGAATAAAGGTAAATATTGTTTCTCAAACTTCTATTTCAGCTTCGTGTGTGTGTGAAGTGGTTGGCAATATAAAACACCTTACTGAGGATCTTGGTAGAAACAAACAAATGGTGACAGTCACCAGAGAAATGATGAGATAGGTCCTGGTGAGTAAGTCCTGAGTGGGGACAAGGATTCACAGCAGAATCAAACCTTAGGGTGGAAGGCAGGGCATCTCTATCTCAATGCAGCATCTTCCTATACCCCTGAGGCAAAGACCTTGAGCTCCCTGACTCCAGCTTCCAGGCACCAAAAGCTCAACATTTCTCAAGCCTGTTCCACTGATGGACAACTCAGATTGTTAGAAAGTTCTTCCCACACGCCCCTTTAACTTCCACCCGAGAGTGCTCATTCTTTCTGCCTCTGTTACAACCAAAACCAGGAATAACTAGGCAAATAAACTGACAACCAACTAGTGTCCTCTAAATTTTATTTTCCTTCCCATATGAGCATTATTCTTTTCTCAAGAGTCTGAGTTTTTATCTTTCTGGTTATCTTTCTAGCTGTTATCGTTACTGAATCTATCGTGGATGGGACACAGAGAAAAGGACTTTTTGCTTACAATTTTACTAACTCTCACAGCACTGCTAGGTAAAAGGCACTGTTATTATCCTTTTACGGATGAGGCACAGAATATTGTTTCCAGCTTTATTAAGATATAATTGAAATATAACAATGTACAAGTTTTAGGTGTACAGCAGTAATGACTTTATATATTATATACTGCCAGATGATTATCACAATAATTTTAGTTAACACATTTATCACCTCACATAGTTACCATTTCAGAACATTTAAACTTCTTACCCAAGTGCAGTCACCCAGTTAGCAGCAGGATAAATTTATCAGTGCTTTTGTGTGATCCCTAGAATGGAACCTGATCCTCTGAATATGGTTCAGATGGCTCAGAACAGAGAGAGGAGCTTTATCCTAACTCCCTCTCTGTGGACAAACTTTGATCTCAGATTCCTCATCTATGACCCGGACACAAACACGTCTTTAGGCAGGTACTTTTTGACTTTTTTGTTCATAGACTTGTTTTTTATTTTATTGAAGTACAGTTGATTTACAATGTTAATTTCTGCTGTATAGCAAAGTGATTTAGTTACACACAAATATACGAATACATTCTTTTTCATATTCTTTTCCACTATAGTTTATCACAGGATACATTTTTTAAAATAATTTTATTTATCTTTGGCTGTTCTGGGTCTTCATTGCTGCACAGGCTTTTCTCTAGTTGCTACTAGAGCTAGTCTCTAGTTGCACTGTGTGGGCTTCTCATTGTGGTGGCTTCTCTTGTTGAGGAGGCGTGTGGTCTCTATAGTTGCTATTCTGGGGCTCTAGGGTTAAAGGCTTAATAGCTGTGTAATACGGGCTTAGTTGCCCCACTAAGGCATGGGGGATCTTCCCAGACCAGGGAGCAAACCCATATCTCCTGCATTGGCAGGAGGATTCTTTACCACTGAGCCACCAGGGAAGCCCCATCACAGGATATTGAATATAGGTCCCTGTGCTACACAGTTGGACCTTGTTATCATTTTTTGGCTTTTTAAATTGAGAAATATAACACAGGTTCAGGACAGTACATACAACATAATGTGCATTTTAACAAAAATCTATAAGTGAACAATTTATCTAACTTCCACCCAAGGACAAAAAATACAACAGTATCAGTACCCCTGGAAGACTGCTGGTGGCCCCCTTCCAACCACAGCCCTCTCTCTTCCCCAAAATATTCCATACCTTCACTTACATGTGAATTCCTTCTTTGCTTTGCTGGGTAATTTTACTGTTTAAGTTTGCAGCTCTAGACAATCAAAAACTTTTTCCTGTTTAGAAATTTTAAACAAATGGAATAATTTATTATTTATCCTTTCCTACCTATCTTCTTTTGTTCAACAGGTTTTGAAACAATTATTCATCCATTTTGTTGCATGGAGTTGTCCATTTGTTTTGTTGCTGTGTGATGTCCCATTGTGTGGCCTTACTGCAAATTATTCATCCATTCTACTGTAGGTGGACATCTGAGTTCCAATTTTGGCTATCATGTTGACAAAAACACTCTTACACATGTCTCTAAGTGCACAGAAGCAAGCATTTCTGTGGCTATATGTTGCTGTTCAGTCACTAAGTGGTGTATGACTCTTTGTTACCCCATGGACTGCAGCACGGTAGACTTCCGTGTCCTTCACTATCTCCTGGAGTTTGCTCAAACTCATGTCCACTGAGTTGATGATGCCATCCAACCATCTCATCCTCTGTTGTCCCAACCCCTTCTCCTCCTGCTCTCAATCTTTCTTGGCATCAGGGTCTTTTCCAATGATTTGGCTCTTCACATCAGGTATTGGAGCTTCAGCTTCAGCATCAGTCCTTCCAATGAACCCCTGAAGAGTTGATTTCCTTTAGGATTGACTGGTTTGATCTCTCTGCTATCCAAGGGACTCTCAAGAGTCTTCTCCAGCACCAAAATTTGAAAGCATCAATTCTTCCATGTTCAGCCTTCTTTATAGTCCAACTCTCACATCCATACATGACTACAGGAAAAACCATAGCTTTGACTATACAGACCTTTGTAGGCAAAGTGATGTCTGCATTTTAATACACTGTCTTGGAGTAAATACACTGTCTAGGGCTTCCCTGGTAGGACAGATGGTAAAGAATCCACCTGCAATTTGGGAGACCTGGGTTCGATGCCCGGGTTGGGAAGATCCCCTGGAGAAGGGAACGGCTCCCCACTCTAGTATTCTTGCCTGGAGAATTCCATGAACAGAAGACCCTGCAAGGCTAGAGTCCATGGGGTCACAAGGAGTTGGACACGACTGAGAGACCTTCACTTCTTTCAGGAGTAGAACTGGGCTTCCCATGTGGCACTAGTGATAAAGAACTCGCCTGCCGATGCAGGAGACATAAGAGACTGAGGTTTGATTCCTGGGTTAGGAAGATCCCCTGGAGTAACACACGCCAGCATCCTTACCTGAAGAATCGCACAGACTGAGGAGCCCCCTGAGGTGGCTACAGCCCATAGGGTCACAAAGAATCAGACACAACTGAAGCGACTTAACACACACACGCACAAAACTGCCAGATTATAGGGTATGATATCTTCAACTTCTCACCAACTTACATATCTCTGAGAATTCACAGTATTCCATAATCTCGGTAACATTCAGCTTAGTCGCTCAGTCATGTCCGACTTCAGGCAAGAATACTGGAATGGGTTGCCTTAGCCCTCCTCCAGGGCATCTTCCCAACCCAGTGATGGAACTCTGGTCTCCCGTGTTGCAGGCAGCGGATTCTTTGCCATCTGAGCCACCAGGGAAACCCAACATTCAGCATAGTCAATCTGGTAAGTGTGTAATAGTATCTCACTGGTCTTTTAATTTGCATTTTCTTGATGATTGATGCGTTGCATCATCTCATGTGTATTGGTTATTTTGGATTTCCTTTTTTTTTATGAAGTGCCAGTTCAAGTGTTTTGTAATTTTCCAGTAGGTTTCTTTTTTTCTTATTGAATTTTAGGATTTTTTAATATACTCTAGATACAAACTGTCAGTTATGCATTACAAATATATTTTCCTTTTCTATGGCTTAATTTTTCACTTCCTTATTGGAGTCTTTTGATAAGAACATAGAATATCATATTAATATGGTGATATATATCAAGCTTTTAGAATCTTTTGTGTCCTAAGGAGACTTTCTCTACCCTGAGGTCATGAAGATAGTCCCCTGCGTTGTATTTCAAAACTTTCTTTTTTTTCACATTAAAGTCTATAATTCATCTAGAATGTATTGCTGTGTTATTGTAAACTGGGAGGAATTTGATTTCATGTTTTTCCATATGGACACTCATGATCCCAGAATAATTTATTGAAAAAAGGCCCTTTCCCACTGCTCTGTTGTACTATATTTATCATAAGTCACTGTCCAAGTATATGTGCATCTGTACCTGAGCTCTCTATTCTGTTCTACTCGTACGTTTGTCTTTCTCTGCCCTAGTATCACACTGTCTTAATTCCTACAGCTTAAGAGTTGATAATAAACTTTAATATTTGATTGTGCAGGTCCTCCCACATCTCATGCCTAGGTATTTTTGAAGTTGGGATCGCCATACACACAAATCCATTCAAATGTTTAAGCAGTGTGTGGGATGGGTTGGGGAGGAACGGTGCTCAGGATGAGAGAAGGGAAGACCAGAGAGAGTATTCTGTTTCCATGGCATTCTCCCAAGGGCGGGACCACATAATCACAGTGCCAGTCACCCTGTAGGGAGAGCACAAGTGCGTCAGCGGGCTCCCTCGTCACTTATTCCCGAGAGACAGACAGCTCTTAAAACCCAGATACCAACCCAGAAGACAACACTCCATTCCCTTCTCTTCGCGGCTATCCCAGAGGTACAACCTTTCCTGCAAATCACGTGCGCGTGCCCAGCACCCAAATACCGACCCTGGGCAAATTCTCCAAAAGAGATTCGCTCCGCCTTGTGGGCGAATCCCACGGAGATCCCTATCGTCTGCTTGGGAGAAACAGCCCATCGATACGACGAGAAAGCGCTAGCAGACAGCCTGACCGGCCGAAACGGACTGAAGAACGGATTCCTTGACTTAGGGATTTTTTTTTTCCACTGAAAGACACAAACAAGCTCGAAGTCTACTGCCCGTGTGGCGGACAGACCTATTTCAGTATCAGACCGACTTCCGGGCGGAGCGATCCCCAAACACACGCCTCACCCTCGGCTCGCTCGGGCCTTTAGTGCCCAGCGACCAGAGCAGAATGTTTGGCACGTTAGCCAATGGGAAGAAGGATTCCGGGCAGCTTGCGCGGGCAGGGGGCGTCTCCCAGCCCCGAAGCCTGCGACTGATCCCCGCCGGAAGCAGGGTGCTGGAGACCCTCCGGGCGCCTTTGGCAGTCCCTGCGGGGTAGAGTCTCGCTCCGAGTCCCACAGACACGCTTACTTTTCGGCCCGGGCTCTTGCGCATGCGTGCGGCAACCTTCAGGCCGACCCTGAAATGAAAGCATCTTGGGAAAGACCGAGGGAGCCTAAACCGCGGTCCGATGGGTCACTGGAGAGAAGGCAAGGCACGAGATAGCCACCACCGCCGGAGGCCTCCAAAATAGGAGTTGTAGAACCAAAAGGTTTGGAGAGGTCCCACCGAGATTTGAACTCGGATCGCTGGATTCAAAGTCCAGAGTGCTAACCATTACACCATGGGACCTGCTGGCTGCTTTAGGCGGCCGGGAGTCTCCTCAAGCCACATAGCGGGCGAGTGGGGCTGCCTTTGGAGAGCAGCAGTAGATGCCCAGTGTCCGCCGGCGCTGAACTGGGGGCTCTGGGCCCCGAGCCGCAGGAGCGGGCCGAAGCGGAGTGGCGAAAGGGCTTCTGCATCCCCGGCGTCCCGTACATTCCCGGTCCCGGGGTGTCATTTCTTGTCGCCTCTCTCTCTCTGCTCTCCCGCAGGGGTCCTCACCGAGTTTGGGGAAGCACGGAGTGCGGCAGGCTGGCGGGTTCGGTCTTAGCAATGATGGACTTGAGAGGGCCGGCTCTGATCTCCAGCTCACGAGCAGGAGGCTCGGCGCTCCCATCCTGGGCTTCTTATTGTTTATTTATTTACACGAAGGGTGCGCTGGATAGGTTATCTTGGCGGAGCCGGGAGGGAAGCCTACTGGCGCGTGGGACGAATGCGGCTCAAGGCCCCGGTGCCCCGAGCGCGAATCGCTGCCAGGAAGTGCGCCCCACCTGGTTCCTTGGCGTTCCACGTGGCTAGAGCGCCAAGAAATGAGCACAGAACGTCTCACTTCCATTTCCCTCTCCTGCTACTTGGTGGATGGTTCCTTCTAACAAAATTAGAAGCAGATCAGTGAAAGACAGTCGATTTTGGACTTTCTTTTTAGTTAAGGTGTAAATGGATAATGTCCCTTAAAGTCGATCTCGCGACAGATAATTTTATAGGCCGTTTGCTCAGCAGTTTCACTTTTGGAACTTTATCCTTAGGGACTACTAGGATGAGTACCAGTTGGTCAAGAATGTTCTCAGCTGTGTGGTTTATAATAGTAAAAAATAAAAATAAATGTCCATGGTGTGAAAATTGATTAAATAAATATTGACAATATCTATACAATACATCGGAGAAGGCAATGGCAAGCCACTCCAGTACTCTTGCCTAGAAAATCCCATGGATGGAGGAGCCTGGTAGGCTGCAGTCCATGGGGTCGCTACGAGTCAGACAGGACTGAGCGACTTCACTTTCACTTTTCACTTTCACACATTGGAGAAGGAAATGGCAACCCACTCCAGTGTTCTTGCCTGGAGAATCCCAGGGGCGGGGGAGCCTGGTGGGCTTCCGTCTATGGGGTCACATAAAGTCGGACACGACTGAAGTGACTTAGCAGCAGCAGCAGCAGCATACAATACATACTGTGCAAGAATTTAGGGGGAAAATTATTGTATTGGCATGAAAAGATACACTGTCCTAAACAAACCAAAACAAAACTCTGCCTACCAATTAGTGTGTATAATAAAATCTCAGTTACACACAAACAGAAAAGCAGAATGCATACAGATACAATGAATATTTGCCCTGGGCCATATGATTTCTTGAGGGATTCAACACTGTATGGGGCTGGGTGACAAGCAGAGCTATGCGATATACTCAATCTCCAGGCTCCTGGCTGCCAGAGTGAAAGTGTATGTCCTTACCCTAGCCAACTGGATTTAGAATCCAGAAGCAGGAACATTTTAGAACTTAGCTGGCTGCTCAGGGTGGCTGTGACCCCGAGTCTCAGAGGCAGTGATGGCAGCCATGCCATGTCCACTGGCAGCGAACGCAGCGTCCTTAGTAAATTGTCCAGGATCCTGACCTTGGCAGGTTCCTGGTTGCCTAGTTTCCCTTTATTCTTGCCCGTCTTTCTGAGTTTGCTTTCCTCTGCTGTTATGAACTAAGATCCTCCTAATAAGCCCCTTTTCTACTTAAGGAACCTAGAGTCCTTTTCTGTTACATATAGTCAAGAACCTGCCTTAGTCCAAATCCAAAAAGCTCTCTTGATGACAGTTATCGCCTGGGAATAAATTTATGAAGGCCTTTTTTTAACTCTTGTATATTGTTAGAAGAAACATTAATGATTTTCCTTTTTGAAGAAATAACCAAATTCCCCTTGAGTTTCTATGGTGAGATAAGGGTATCCCTCTCTCGAGGCTGGAGTGATGTAATATCAACTTGACTTAACATCAAATGACTTGGGCAGCTCTGGACCTCAGCCTTCCTGTTCTAGTTTCTTCTTGCAAGGGTTCAGTACAGGCTAAAGTGTATTGCAATTAATTTTTCAAAAGCTACTGCAGAAAATACTAAAGGGTGATGATTATATCCTTTGAAAGTATATGCATAGTCCCTCTCTCCAGTGTGAAGGAGGATTGATTGTCCTCCTATTTCCATTTCTCCCTACTCTACTCCCTAGTTCTTCCTTTTCAATTCCCTCCACCTTCTTTCTCAGCTTGAACAAAACCTTACCAGCCCTACTTTCTCATTCCCCAGGGGCTGTAAAAGAATCATCTCTCTTACAACTTTTGTCATGACTCATTGGAATGATAAGAAATTGTGTTCTGTGGCCCAGTCTCTCCCATCTTCTCTCCCTCTCCTCCTTGGTCAGGCTATGAATTCCTTGGCACTTGCTTATCTTTGAGCGTGGCTAGTGTTCTTGCTTGGAGAATCCCAGGGACGGGGGAGCCTGGTGGGCTTCCGTCTGTGGGGTCGCACAGAGTCGGACACGACTGAAGCGACTTAGCAGCAGCAGCAGCAGTGCCTTAACAGACATGTTCCCTGAACCCCATTAGAGGGCACAGGGTAACTTAGGAGGGAGAAACAACAATCTAGTTTTGTGTTCAGAGGCCCTTTAGCATCACACATACAAACACACTATATATTTATTTTTAATATATATATTATACACTTTAAAAACATATATAGTGTGTGTATATATATATAAATGATAACAGAGACAACATGTAATCTCCCTGCCCCAGTATAACTAGTTTCTTTTAACCCACTGTGTGTGACATCCTAAAGATGGCATCTCATGACATCTTTGAGGATAGACTCTCAAGCCTCCACAAGGTGGCTCCTGAGCTAGGGGATTTGAGGGCTCTGCTGGAGGTGGGATTAGCGTAACTTCAGCTATAGCACCTGTGACTGAGGGCTAAACTGGGGCAGAATGTACCCCAGAAAGTACAATGAGGCCAGGGTTTAAGAAAACAGGGGTGAAGTCCAGGATTAGTAACTTTAAAGATATTCTCCCATTTCTTATGAGCCTGTAAATGAACAGACCATGGAGTAGGGACGATAATGCTTTGAGTAGTCAAGGTGGAAAGTATTCATATTCACTCTCAAGGCTGTGTTCAGTCTGTTTCTTGTAACCATGCTAGGATGCTCACAGTTAACTGGGGTAGAATGAGCCTTGATCTTTTTCCTGGCCACCCATGATAGGTGAGATCTGCCACAAGTCACTATTTTGCCTTGAGAACCCTGATTATGCCAGGGAAGCCACCAGTGCCGACTTGTGCAGGGCGACATGCCCTGTGTCTCCACTGGCCACATCCCAACCCCTCCTGTCCAGCCTCCTGCTCTGAGCCTGGCGTTCCCCAGGCTCTAATGAGGAAATCTGAGCCACTTCATTTTTTCTGGCTGCCCTGGGTCTTCATTGCTGCATGTTGGCTTTCTCTTGCAGCAAGTGGGGGCTACTCTCTAGCTGTGGTGTGCGGACTTCTTTTTGTGGTGGCTTTTGTTGCTCTAGGGCACGCGGGCTTCAGTAGTTGTGGTTCCCTGGCTCTAGAGTACAAGCCCAATAGTTGTGGGACATGGGCTTAGTCACTCTGTGGCTTGTGGGATCTTCCCAGATCAGGGACCGAATACATGTATCCTGCTTTGACAGGTGGATTCTTCACCACTGAGCCACCAGGGAAGCCCTCCACCTCACTTTTTAAAAATCATTTTATTGAGATATTATCTATGTTAAGAAAAGTGCACATACCTTTACTGAAGAAATCAATTATTTTTTACAAATGTATACGAGTAAAGACTCTGCCTGCAACGCAGGAGACCAGGGTTCAATCCCTGGGTTGGGAAGACCCTGGAGAAGGAAATGGCAACCCACTCCAGTATTCTTGCCTGGAGAATCCCATGAACCGAGGTGCCTGGCAGGCTACAGTCCATGGGGTCACAGAGTTAGACACGACTGTGCAACTACCACTTCACTTTTGCTAAAACATTTTTTCAACGTTCATCCATGTCATTTTATATACTAGCAGGATGTTTTCCAGTGCTGAGTATTCCATTCTATGAATATACCACAGTTTGTTCATTCATTTTTCAGTTGACGGACATTTGGGTTTTTTCCAGTTTGAACCTAATGTATCTGGATCCTTTGTCAAATATTTATACTGAAGATATTTTCTTCTAGTCTATGGCTTGTCTTTCTACATTCTTAATAGTGTCTTTTTGGAAATTTCCTGGTGGTACAGTGGTTAAGACTCCACCTTTTCACTGCAGAATGCCTGGGTTTGATCCCTGGTCGAGCAACTAAGATCCCACAAGCCACACAACCAAAGAAAAATAGTGTTTTTTGTTTAGCAGAAGGTTTTCATTTCAATCAAGTCAAAATTATTCTTTTTATTAGTACCTGTGTTCTTGCATGCAGAGATCAGGGATATTTCCAAGCACATGGGATACAGGGGCTTGTGCAGTTATACAGACTACTCAATTACATAATGAAAACTTTGATAATATCTTGGTAAAATTTAAAGAGGTTTGAGGGATATAGGTTTTATATAGCAGACATGTCTGAAGCTGGAACAGGGAGGCTGAAGGACAGAAAGGTGGCTGAAGCATCCAGGCAAAGGATTAAGAAAAAGAGCTGTATATAGACAAGAAAACTGTGAAGGTCATTAGGTGTAGGTTTGAGCAGAAAAACTGGAGTAGACAGCAGTGACTTCTTTGGAAGCTGATCCTGAAATTGTTGCTGGGATCTGGAACACAGACTATGGGCCTAGCAAGACTATATCAATAATGGCAAATGGTAGGGAAAAAACAGGATGTTGGCATGTGTTTGTGATTTCATGCCGTCTTCATGATGGTCCTATGAGACAGAGGAGTTTTAGGCTGAGGCAGCCTGTTTTAAAGCAAGTGTACTATGGCTCTGCTAAGAGTGGCTTGCAATCCAAATTTACTGGCTGTCCTGTAACATGGAACCTTCAGGACTAGAAAAGCTGAAATCTCCCACCCAAGAGAAAGCACCAGCAGAGACAGAAGACCTAGCCGGAGACCAACTGGAGCAAAAGCCTAGCCTATTACACTGAAATGCTTTTACCCTGAGGAGGAAAAACCTGGGGGCGAAGAGATTATAGATGGTCTCTCTGTACCTTAGATGCCTGTAACTTAGATGATAGCATCACGGCAAAGGCCAGGTGTGGAGACCTGTGGTTACCAGAATGGATTTCCTAGTCTCCAAGGCTATGTCTAGACAAGGTGTCTGGACTGAAATAAAAGAAAAGAATTGCTAATTCCGTAAAAATCTGACTGATAACAGCTAGTGTGTTTTAACTCCGGGGGCCAATCCTGGGCTTGTGAACAGCACTAGCAGGAAGTAGGCAGTTATGGCTGTGGAGGCCTCAGAAAGGTCACCCTACCCAATGCTCACTCAGACGGGGAACAGGAAGGTAATGGACTGGGTGGCTCCTCTTAGAAGAATCTGGATTCTTCTGGGTGGTGCTAGATGGGCTAAGAAAGGCGCCCCCTCCACTGCCAGGGCTTGGAATCCCTAACGCCTATTCCTGTCAGTGACAGGAAACCTGTGGTCTGCTCCACCTCTGGGCTTCAAACTATAGACGAGACAGTTTAAGACAGTTTGGGTCAAGTTTCTGGTACATGCAGACAAATGCATTCTCATAGATACCCTTTATAAGTGGCTTGTATATATTGTTGGTCAATTGATAATCAAAAAACAGTTGGGGAGATACCTTCCTGAGTCAGGGAGAGTATCCAAAAGGAAGCAAACCCCAGTCCCATTTCTACTTCAGTCACATGAAATGGACACACCTCATGTATGCAAGAAAAAGGCCACTAACCCAGTAGCCAACAGGATTCCTCTTTCTGACACTCAAAGAAATTTTCCTTTCTAGAGCTGGGGAGTGGGACTAAGTAGAGGGGAAACGGACTGGACCTGAGCTCCCCCTGGAGGCCCACACAATTATTTGCACCAATTTGTCCCAGGCTTTGCAGGTGGCGCTAGTGGTAAAGAACCCACCTGCCAATGAATGACAACTAAGAGACACAGGTTCAGTCCCTGGGTCAGGAAGATCCCCTGGAGGAGGACATGGCAACTCACTCTAGTATTCTTGACTGGAGAATCCCATGGACAGAGGAGCTACAGTCCACAGGTCGAAAAACATCAGATACGACTGAAGCAACTTAGCACGCAAGCATGTCCATCAGTCCAGGAGTTTGTTATTGGTTTGATCCAGGCTGCTCTTGGATCAAATTGTGTCTGAAATTCAAGACTGTAGGGAGGCCCAGGCAGGGGTTATTCTCTATGACCTGATTTTTGCTTCCAAACTACCCAAAGAGAAAACATTTTATTTATGCCTGTTTTGAAAACACACAGATACACAGAATAGTTGTATTATTTAGGACACTTTGCTTGTAAGTCACAGGAACCAACTCAAGTTAAGAAAAAAAGGAGAATTATAAGGATATAGTGTTTCACAAAACGCCAGGCAGGACCATAGCCAGACCTCAGGAAAGAACCAGGAGGCTGCCAGAAGTCCCTCATTTCAGCTTCTCTTTGCGCTTTTGTTGAATTCCTTTTCTCACTGCAGACTAGCCTTTTCTGCTCCCCAGTCCAAATAGCATACGGGAGCACTCTGCTGTCCAGTGACCCACTTGATGTTTTCAGATCCAATTCACATTCCAAGAGCGACAGTCGGCTTGGGTAGTGGTTCAGCTTCTCTTGGTCCAATATAGTAAGACCAGGATGTGGAGTCACACAGTCTCTGGGAAGTTGATCTATTACTAGAGAAATTTTCTTGGAGAACTGGCTCATGGTTTAAGCAAACATCCTCCATTTTAAGAACTCCTCTTGGAGTCTTGGCTGGAGTAGAAGGTTCCAGATCTTGGGAACAGGGATTCCTGGAATCTACTGATGGTAACTGCAGCACATCACAACAGTCCCTGCTGGAGGATGTTGAAAGATGCTACAGTTGCCATGACCTCTATCTCCCTGTATCAAGAATGCAAGAGACCTACCTGGTGGTCCACTGGTTAAGACTCCATGCTTCCACTGCCGGGGATAAAGTTTTGATCCCTGATCAGGGAACTAAGACCCCACATGCCATGCTGCAAGCAATTCATGAGGAAGACAGACTTTTTTGGGGGGGAGTGGGAAACAGGCCTGGGACAAATTAAATATGTCTCAATATTTAAATATTTAATGTATATAATTATATTTATCATTATTAATATAATTAATTTTGTATATAATTATTTTTATACATGTAAAAGCTGTAATAACTAAAGCTAGCAAACTGTTAAAGTAAATGTTTCCCAGATAGCTCAGTTAGTAAAGAATCTGCCTGCAATGCAGGAGACCCTGGCTTGATTCCTGGGTTGAGAAGATCTGCTGGAGAAGGGATAGGCTACCCACTCCAGTGTTCTTGTCTTTCCTTGTGGCTCAGCTGGTAAAGAATGTGCCTGCAATGTGGGAGACCTGGGTTTGATCTCTGGATTGGGAGGATCTCCTGGAGAAGGGAAAAGCCTAACTCCAGTATTCTGGCCTGGAGAATTTCAGGGACTGCATAGTTCATGGGGTTGCAAAGAGCCGGACATGACTGAGTGACTTTCACTATCCTCTTACCTTGACAAATTTATCTTTAAAAGGCAAAATCCAAAATATTGTAAAGCTGTGGTTTTTATAGTTAAAGTTTTGAAAACTTAAGCATGATACAGCTAGAACCACATGTATAAAATTAAAGAGTAATGAAAATTACCTATTTTAAAATGTTCTTAAGCCACACACACAATTGTGAACAGCACACTACTTTTCTAGTACTTTTGTAACCATGCATTGAAGGGCGAGAAAATACACCTAGGTAGTGAGCAAGACTTTATTGTTATTTGTTTTGAGAAGAAGAATTTGGCAAATTTAAAAATGTGTCTTTTTCTTTTACCTAAGCACTTTGCTGCTCAAATCTTACCTACACTTCAAAGCACTGTCCACAGACTTTCAGTGCATTTGGATGCAACTGTCTTTTTGTTTTGAGAACACAGGGCAAGAGGAATAGAGAAGCATTTCTCTGGGGCCTGGACAGTGTCTAGTCTCAGAGGAGATATTTAGGGAAACAGGTTATGCTGTCCTGGTGCTGAGCACTAGATCCTGAGTGACAGAGATGCCCATCATGAGTAAACACATGTGCCTGTTCTTTTCCTTCAGTTCTATTGAGATATAATTGACCAACAGCACTGTATAAATTGAAGAAAGTAGGGAAAACCACTAGGCCATTCAGGTATGACCTAAATCAGATCCTTTACAATTATACAGTGGAAGTGACAAATAGATTCAAGGGATTAGATCTGATAGACAGAGTGCCTGAAGAACTATGGACGGAGGTTCATAACATCATACAGAAGGTGGTGATCAAAACCATCCCTAAGAAAAAGAAACACAAAAAGGCAAAATGGTTGTCTGAGGAGGCCTTACAAATAGCTGAGCAAAGAAAAGAAATAAAAGACAAAGGAGAAAAAGATATCCATCTGAATGCAGAGTTCCAAAGAATAGCAAAGAGAGAGAAGAAAGCCTTCCTCAGGGAACAATGAAAAGAAATAGAGGAAAACAATAGAATGGGAAAGACTAGAGATCTCTTCAAGAAAATTAGAAATACCAAGGGAACATTTCATGCAAAGATGGGCACAATAAAGGACAGAAACGATATGGACCTAACAGAACCAGAAGATAATAAAAAGAGGTGGCAAGAATACACAGAGGAACTATACAAGTTCATTAAGATCTCTTAATGACCCGGATAACCACGATAGTATGATCACGCACCTAGAACCAGACATCTTGGAGTGTGAAGTCAAGTGGGCCTTAGGAAGCCCACTATCACTTTGATTATCACTATAATCAAAGCTAGTGGAGGTGATGGAATTCTACCTGAGCTAACTCAAATCCTAAAAGATGATGCTGTTAAAAGTGCTGCACTCAACATGCCAGCAAATTTGGAAAACTCAGCAGTGGCTACAGGACTGGAAAAGGTCAATTTTCATTCCAGTCTCAAAGGACAATGCCAAAGAATGTTCAAACTACCGCACAATTACACTCATTTCACGTGTTAATAAGGTATTGCTCAAAATCCTTCAAGCTAGGCTTGAGCAGTCTGTGAACCCAGAACTTCCAGATGTAAAGCTGGATTTAGAAAAGGCAAAGGAACCAGAGATCAAATTACCAAAATCCGCTGAATCCCAGAAAAAGCAAGAGAACTCCAGCAAAATATCTACTTCTGTTTCATTGAGTACGCTAAAGCCTTTGACTGTGTGGATCACAGCAAACTGTGGAAGATTCTTATAGAGATGGAAATACCAGACCACCTGACCTGCCTCCTGAGAAACCTGTATGTAGGACAAGAAGAAACACTTAGAACCGGACATGGAACAACAGACGGGTTCCAAATTGGGAAAGGAGTACATCAAGGCTGTATATTGTCACCCTGCTTACTTAACTTACATGCAGAGTACATCGTGCAAAATGCCGGGCTGGATGAAGCATAAGCTGAAATCCAGACTGCCAAGAGAAATATCAATAACCTCAGATAGGCAGATGACACCACCCGTACGGCAGAAAGTAAAGAGGAACTAAAGACCCTCTTGTTGAAGGTGAAAGAGGAGAGTGAAAAAGCTGGTTTAAAACTCAACATTCTAAAAACTAAGATCATGGCATCTGGTCCCATCACTTCATGGCAAACAGAAAGGGAAACAATGGAAACAATGACAGACTTTATTTTCTTGGGCTCCAAAATCACTGCAGACGGTGACTGCAGCCATGAAATTAGACACTTGCTCCTTGGAAGTAAAGCTATGACAAGCATATTAAAAAGCAGAGATGTTACTTTGCTGACAAAGATCCGCATAGTCAAAGCTATGGTTTTCCTCTAGTCATGTATGGATGTGACAGTTGGACCATAAAGAAGGCTGAGTGCCAAAGAATTAATGCTTTTGAATTGTGGTGCTGGAGAAGACTCTTGAGAGTCTCTTGGACTCCAAGGAGACCAAAACAATCAATCCTAAAGGAAATCGACCTTGAAAATTCATTGAAGGACTGATGCTGAAGCTCCAATACTTTGGCCACTTGATGCATTGGAAAAGACCCTGGTTCTGGAAAAGATTGTAGGTAGGAGGAAAAGGGGACAACAGAGGACAAGGTGGTTGGATGGTATCACCAACTCAATGGACATGAATTTGTGCAAACTCCGGGAGATGGTAAAGGACTGGGAAGCCTGATGTGCTGCAATTTATGGGGTGGCAAGGAGTCGGACACAACTGAGTGACTGAACAAAAACATCAACTACAACTGTTTAAGTTTAAAATGTAGAGCATAGCAGCCGCCATTTCTTCTGCCTTCAGTCTCTGGATCTTTTGTAAAACTTAGAACAGCGCTATGTTGGGACAGAGCATCCGGAGGTTCACAACCTCTGTGGTTCGTCGGAGCCACTACGAGGAGGGTCCAGGGAAGAATATACCATTTTCAGTGGAAAACAAATGGAGGTTACTAGCTATGATGACTTTGTTCTTTGGGTCTGGATTTGCTGCATCTTTCTTTATAGTAAGACACCAACTGCTTAAAAAGTAATCCATGAGACAGATAGGAAGAGGAGCATATTAAGAGGTGCAGTCTCTTAAAAGGATCAAACCCTTGAACTCAGCATCCTAGATATGTTTGTAAATAAACTTATGGCATAAATCCTTAAAAAAAATTAAAAAATAAAATGTAGAGCATAATGATTGGACTTCCATATATCATGAAATGATTATCACCATAAGTTTAGTGAATATCTACCATCTCATATAGATACAAAATTAAAGAAATAGAAAAATAATATTTTTTCTTGTGATGAGAACTCTTAGGATTTACTCTCTTAACCATTTTCATGTATGACATAGAGCAGCATTACTTATATTTATCATGCCGTACATTGCAGCCCTCGTACTTACTTATTTATCTTATAACTGGAAGTCTACACCTTCTGACCACCTTCATCCAATTTTCCCTTCCTCTACCCCCTGCCTCTGGTAACCACAAATCTGATCTCTTCTGTGAGTTTGTTTGGTTTTTAAAATAAATACATGCGTCTGTGATATGCCGAGTTCTCTAAAGCACAGGTAGGGGTTCATCTTGCCTGGGTCTAAGCACAGTACTGAATGGAGCAAGCCAACATCGTCTCCCTTTATAGCTATGGTATTATACACAAAATACATATACTATTATAGTAAATGGTTATGCACATTAGTTAAAGTTATAAAACTTTTGCAACAGAATCCTTATGACATATGCAATGAAATGAGGTATGTGCTTTATTCTGTTTGGGAGAACAAAAATATTATGGCCAGTCTGTATCTATATCTGCTGCTGCTGCTGCTGCTGCTGCTAAGTCGCTTCAGTCGTGTCCGACTCTGTGCAACCACATAGATAGCAGCCCACCAGGCTCCCCCGTCCCTGGGATTCTCCAGGCAAGAACACTGGAGTGGGTTGCCATTTCTTTCTCCAATGCAAGAAAGTGAAAAGCGAAAGTGAAGTCGCTCAGTCATGTCCGACTCCTAGCGACCCCATGGACTGCAGGCTACCAGGCTCCTCCATCCATGGGATTTTCCAGGCAAGAATACTGGAGTGGGGTGCCATTGCCTTCTCCAATCCATATCTGAGAAATGTTGAATTGAAGTTAAGTCAATTTCTTCACACCAGGACTTCTCAGAGCCTTGAATATACTAATATGAATTGTGACTGTCAAAGAGGGAGATAGAGCATGCAGTATATTTTTTAATTATTTGACTACCAAAACATTTGTCATGAATTAATATCTCACACATTTTTCAGAGATTCTGAACTACCGTGGCTGTCTTCAGTAGGAAAGAGTAGAAACAAAAAGGCAGCGCAGCGGTGGGAGAATCCACTGACTCCCAAGGTAACAGAGAAAACCCGTGTCATCACGATGGCTCCATTCTGCAGATGACGTCAGTCTTGAGTAGTAAGCAACTGATCTTAAGGCCCTGGAATTTAGTGGCTTGGCCACTGCGCTTACAAAGTATCTCAGCACAAGGTCCAAGTTCAATCCCAGGCATTCTGTAATGTGTCTTTATGGTAGGTATCTGATGCCAGGGAAAGTTTTACTCCAGCAGTGAGTGGACTACCCCAGTGAGCTCTGCCCTCCACCTTCCTGCATCCTATCCATGTGCTGGACTTCAGGCGAGCTGACTCCACAGAGCCCTCCTCACCTGCATGGGCCCTTGTGAGTTCTCCCCGCTCTGATCCTCTGAGCCTGGCTGCCCAATGCTACTAGTGGAATGAATTGAACCAGGCTGCCACTTCCTCAAGGTAAGGACTCTGGGTTATTCATATTATTTGAGTCCACAAAGTAGGACCAAAAAAAAATTTGTGGATGATAGTTGATGCTGGAGATTATCTGTGATGTAATACCCACCAAATAACCCTCAAGGACCCAGAAGGATACCAATCCTTTTGATCCTTTTGAGCCAGCATACCAATCCGTCATGTGCTCTTTTGCATGATATGATGTGAAACAAGAGTTGGACACGACTTAGTGCCTAAACCACCACCACCACCACTATATGTACAGTTCAGTTCAGTTCGACTCTTTGTGACCCCATGAACTGCAGCACGCCAGGCCACCCTGTTCATCACCAACTCCCGGAGTTTACCCAAACTCGTGACAATTGAGTCGGTGATGCCATCTAACCATCTCATCCTCTGTTATCCCCTTCTCCTGCCTTCAATCTTTCCCAGCATCAGGGTCTTTTCAAATGAGTCAGCTCTTTGCATCAGGTGTGTACAAGTGTTTCACAAATGTAAGAAATCAAACAATAATTATTATTAATACAACCTCTATTGCCCTGATCAGTGATTGGTCCATTTCTAATGATCTACAGTAACTGAGCCAGACCCATCTGCCCTACTCATCTTATCAGGAGTTCACATTTTCATAGCTTATCCTCCAGTTTCTCTGTTTTAGATACTTGCAACTGGCTGGCCTAGCACTTTGCCGACGCCTAGGCATCTTTATGTGGCACACTGGAGACGGTTCTTGAAGTAGTGGAGAGCTAGCTTGAACTGGACCTTATTATTGGTGTTGGCCCGGTATATGCTGTAGGTCTTCTCCAGGGCTGCCAGCTCTGGGTCCTCCACTGAAGAATGGGGCTGGTGACCTATAATCACATCTGAGCAGGACCCCACGAGCAGGCTCCCGAGCCCATCAATAAAGAACTCTGCCAAGAGAGGGGAAGCATGAGAAGGAAATGTGACCTTCAAGCCACAGACCCAGGGCCCTACTGCAGGTCCAGAAGGACAGTCAGGGGGAGGGGACATGGTTTACACCCTTGGGGCGGTTCCACCCATGTGGAGCCACCTGCCCGAGCTAATGAGTTGGAAGGACAGACAGTGATATGGACAGATTAGCTTCCAACGGGACGGAACTGTGGACTCCAGGACTGAGGACAATTTAAGACGGGAAGTTCACCAGCTGCAGTTACAGAGGAAAGGAAGTCTGGAAATGCAGGAGCAGCAGCAGGTAGGGGCCAGAGCTGTAGGGAGAGGAAGGGGAAGGGTATCTCAGAGAAGTAGGAACAGCCTGCGGGAGGCAAGAAGGCAGAGAGAGTGGAGGGAGGCAGGGGAAACTGTGGGCTCCCCAGTCTGGGGAGAATGGGCAAGCTGCCTGACCTGTGGCAGATGGCCTTCCCTCCCTCCCTCCCTGGGGGAGAGCGGACTTCTGAGGTCAGTCCACAGCCCAACTCCCTCTTCCCTCTCCCAGCCTCCCCACCTGAGTGAGCCACTCGCTTCAGGCGGGGGTCAAAGCCAACTCTTTGGAGCCGCTCTGTGTGGGCCAGGAAGAAGTTAACGACACCGCTGGTCACCACGCAGTTGGGGAAGCCGTCCAGGGGCTGGAAAGATCCTGTCCGCCGATGGAGACAGTCCCCGTTCTTACTGTGCTCCAGGAACAGCTTAAACTGGAACATATTTCCAAGCACACTGCCACCTACCTAGCCAGTGGACAGAGAAATCTGCATTAGAGAACAGACGATATCCATGTAGCCCCTGCCAGGAAGCCTTACTGGATTGAACCTGTTATGACAAGAATCACACCCTTTCTCTATCTACCCTTCACACTAGGCCTACACCAAGTCCAAAGGGCAGACAACTCTGCTGTGCTTACCCTCCTGCAAGCTCACTCTTTCCAGATGGCTCGCTCCCTTCTGACAGGAGAAGCAGTGTTTGGATGCAGGTGAGAGGCAGCCTGCATATGCAAGGGTCCCTATATGGACTTCCTGCAGCCAGCCGTCTGTCTCAAGCTCCTTCCTCCCATTCTCTGTTCTTGGCCCACCTCTCTGCGCTGTCTGTCCCTGCCTTCATGGGAGATAAGTGCATCTCTATGTTGGAGCCTGGGCAAAACAGGACAAGCAAGAATATCTGTTCCTGAACCATCACAATCCCCCAGAGGGACACAGCAGTCTGTTGTCTGTTGTCCCCTGTTCTTTCTCTCCTCCTCTTAGTAAATGGACTGAGTTTTGATGGACTAAATTAAGGTCTAGCTACTATCCCACTAAGGTTGAAAGTTTCCCACTTCCCTCACAAGTTTTGACCATGTGTTTAAGTCCTGGCTGAAAGGATGTGATTTAGAACAGATGCTTGCTACTTTTATAAATATCACACTCTTAAAAGAAAACGGCTTGTCTTTCAATTCCCATCTTTCCCCATTTCTTCTGACCATACAGCCGAGGACAACAAAAATAGTCGGACAACGGGGAATGGATCTGGTCCAAAATGCCTCTGGAAGGAAAGTCCAGCACCAGCTCTCATTACAGGGGCAGGAACTACACCTTCTATGTCATTTACGCGACTCTGATTGGGTCTCTAGAGACATCTTAGTCAAGCCAGATGCTTTGGGGACTGTCCGCTTGGAGTAAGAGATAACCATGGTCACTGTGCTACTTCTTATCCATTTTCTTTCTTTTTAACAGGTTTTGCTTTGACATATTAAAATCGCATATTTTGAGGTTATAGATCTTGTTGTTTTGATAGATGTATACATTGAGAAAAGATCACTGCACTCAAGCTAATTAACAGCTCCATCATCTCTACACAGTATAGTTATCTCTGCAAATTTCAAGATACAACGTAGTGTTATTAATTATTGTCACATTTTTCTTCTCTTTCCTGTATGTGAATGGATTTTTGATGTTTTTGTTATTCTTTTTAATCTCATTAAGGCTACACGTGCTTTCACAGCTTCGTGCCATTTGCATGTTTCTAAGAGTGTGTGACAGAACCCGAGCCCTGCTTGCCCTCTCCCACCCCTGCAGGGAGGAAGTTAGAAGTGATGCATAAACGCGACATTTCAAAGACGGAACAATGGTGCGTTTGGGGATGGGGGTTGATGTAATTTGCTCAAAGAAAAGTAAGAATGGAGGCAGAAGCAGAACTCGCACATCTGACTCCCACGTGAAGGTCTCAGCCCCGGCGGCCCCACCCCTCCTCCTCCGGCCCCGCCCTCTCCTCGCTCTCTCTCCCCGCCTCCCCTGAACACCTCCCTCCCTGCCCTTCTCCTTCCCTTCCCCTCTGGCTTGTCACACAGCGGAGACAGACCAGCAGCTCTCCCTTACCACATCCAGTTCGGTCTTCTCTAGGACATCCACCAGCACCTCAATCTTGGTCTTGTCACTGAAGAGAAAGTCATCGTCCACCCAGAGAACGTATTTGGTGGTGACCTGAGATATGGCCAGGTTCCTCCCAGCAAACCAACCCTGTGAGTAGAGTGAGGTTAGATGGTGGTGGCCTGCCCTGCTACCTATCAGCGTCACCTGGCAGCTTTCTCAGTTCCCAAGAGCCACGTGGCACTGCCCTCCAAACAGTGGTCGGGAAGCTCTAGGTTAAAGGGAGTCCATGCCTCAGAGACACTGGGAGAAGGACAGGGGCTCTCTGAGACCAAGAAAGGTGGGAGCGTCCTTCCTTGGCCCTGTGGCCAGTATGGACTGATGGAATTCTTTTCACCTGACAGAGTCTCTGGGGCTCTCAAGCCCTTTCCCCTCATGCAGCCTGGAAGCTGTTGCAGGGGGAGGGCACTCTGGTGTGTATCATGTCCACCTCCTCCTTTGCTTGAAGGAGAGTGAGTGGAGGAGATGCATCAGAGAGGGAGAAATGACAGGGAGGAGCGGTTTCTCTGCTCTTGGACCTGCAAGCCAGAAAACTAGACTGTCAGACACCGCAAATCACTTAGAAGCATCGCAATCAATTTCTAAACCACGCATGAGAAAAGGTGGATTAACCACCCTGTTAATGCAGAAAAGGGAAAGTGACCTGAAATCTCTGTGAATTTGAAGTCAGCAAAAGGACTCAGAGGAGAATCCCACACCCTCCCGCCAGGATCTTGCTGCCTTGCGAAATCTACTGAAGCTGGCCCCTCCGGGGTAAGGACCTGACTCTGACTGAGGCCTTCTTGTCCCAGGATTCAGGTGTCTCCCCACCCGGGAGGGACATACCTTGCCGAAGGGCATGGTGTAATACTCCACATGGCTGTCATTAATTTTCAGGGGCTCCTTGCTGTCATCAGCCACGATCACGGTCAAGTCCGGGTAATACTCACGAATGCTCTGGAGCATGGTCATGAGCTTGTGGGGACGGAGGAAAGTTTTGGTGGCAATGGACACCAGGTTTCTGAGCTTCCTCTCTAAGTAAGAAAGGGTAGACATCAGAGTTCTGTCTTTGGGAAGCCTCACTGTCTTGACTTGAGCCGTTCTGAGGGTTTCTCTATATCACGACCTCTCAAGTGTTTGTGGACCTCAGGCCTCTTGTATACAGTCAGTACTTAATAAGAGTTCATTAGTTGGATTAGAAAAATACATTTAAACATACCCTATTTGTTTTTCATGGCATCTGGTTCCATCACTTCAAATAGATGGGGCAAACAGATGGGGGAAAAGTGCAAACAGTCTTGGACTCCAAAATCACTGCAGACAGCGACTGTATGAAATTAAGACACTTACTCCTTGGAAGAAAAGCTATGACAAACCTAGACAGTGTGTTAAAAAGCAGAGACTTCACTTTGCCAACAAAGATCTGTATAGTCACAGCTGTGGTTTTCCAGTAGTCATGTACAGATGTGAGAGTTGGACCATAAAGAAGGTTGAGCACCGAAGAATTGATGCTTTCAAATTGTGGTGTTGGAGAAGACTCTTGAGAGTCCTCCCTTGGACTGTAAGGAGATCAAACCAGTCAATCCTAAAAGAAATCAACCATCAACACTGAATATTCATTGGAAGGACTGATGCTGAAGCTCCAATACTCTGGCAACATGATGCTAAGAGCCAAGTCATTGGAAAAGACCCTGATGCTGGGAAAGAATGAGGGCAGGAGGAGAAGGGGGTGACAGGATAAGGTGGTTGGATGGCATCACCAACTCAATGGATGTGAGTATGAGCAAGCTCCAGGAGATGGTAAAGGACAGGAAAGCCTGGCGTGTTGCAGTTCATGGGGTTGCAAAGTGTCAAACATAACTTAGCGACTGAAAAATAACAATAATGATTTGTTTAAATTTTGTCTGTGTTCTATTCTAAAGTCTTTTTCCTGGTTCTGTTGGTTCCATTCTGCTGTTTCCTACTGTCTACCTGGACGTTTCATTTTATGCTTGCCTGTGTGTACTGGGCTTGTATCCGCTTTCACGCCAGGAGTTGAAATGCATAGAGCCTTGCCCATCAAGGGATTAGCTGTGTAGAGTCACAGGGCCCAGGAAGAGGAGAAAAGCTCTAAAGGACTTGAGACCTGCCCTGTCATCGCTGCACTCCTACAGAGAAACTTGCCTGATCTTTATCCTCTGGAAGATATAAGTGGAAAGAGGTCCACTTGGAGATCGGAAGGGGGTAGACCAGGTTGTATGATTTATAGAAGTAGCTGGAGAAAGGATAGCCTTTCTATGGAAAAGACCCTTAGGTCAAACAACCGTAGCTGCTGGTGTGTTTAGGAGATCTAGCCAGAGAATGGAGCCATGCCAGTTGATAGGCAGGTGGGTCATCTGGTGGGGTGGGATCAGCTGGAGTTAACACATGCTGAAAGTCACACCCCACCAACTGTGCATGAGTGCAACAGAACCCCACTGCAGAGCCACTTTCTCAGAATGACAGAAATCAGAGGTCATTCCAGACCCCCTTTTTTAATACATGTTGCACCATTACCCAGCTCCTCCTGAGTCTTTGGGAGTGAGTGCGAATAAGATAGGAAGACAACAGTACAGTGATTTCAGAAAAAGACTGGCCTTGGGCGGAACAAGCCTTGCAAACTAAAGAACAAAGGCCCTTGGGGTCCAAGTCCCGGGAGGAGAAACCAGGATCACAGAAATAGAAGATTAACGTTACCTCTGGTCCACTACTGAGTATACCTAGTTGCTACAAGACAAGAAGCTCAACTGTAAATTTTAACCATGTATGTTCCTGGGCTTTCTTGCAGAAAATTCTCAAGCATTTCTTCTCATGCACAGAAACAATTCTCTATTCCTGACAGCCATCATGCAGCTACCTGCTGCTGATCCAAGAAATTTGATGATTTCTGGAAATTATCAGTGATCATGAGACAAACCATCCCTTTTGCTATAAAAGCAACTCACCCCATTTCACCTAGGGAGCTGGCATTTTCCCTGCCTTCTCTCTTATGCACAGACTATCTCTGTGAATAAAAGGCTTTGCACGCTGAAGAGTCTTGTGGAAGTGATATTCATTTCTATGGTATGGTATGAAATCTGGTATGATGTGGTATGGAATCTGGAAAGGGCTCAGTAACGGAAAGAGTTACGTAAATCATGTTCAAAAGCATGTTGAATGAAAGCTCTACCTTTTCTCTTCTCAGGCCATGTGACAAGTTTGGTTCTTTCATTACAGTAAAGAGAGAATCAAGAGCCTAAGTTACCACAGGAGGCAGTCAAGGTGGGATACTCCCGGCCAGAGGGGTGGTGTAGCATTCTGCTTTGAGATTCTTTATTGTTCCAAACACAGAGCAAGGATAAAGAAATATGCAAAGACAGAGCCATGTTCAAAAACAGATGACGCTTCTTCCAAGGAACAGGAATCAAAAGCAGTGAGCAGAGCTGAAGCTGGGTCTGCTGCAATCTGGGGTCAGAACAGCAGAGGCTGGGAGGCAGAGTTTGAGTGTTAATGGAATAAAAGTGTCTCATGAGGTATGTGGGTCTACAACCAGGCTTTTTGCTAGAAACCATGGACTGGAGCCAGGCTGCACTCCCTCCAGCTCTCACGACATACTACCCGCTGGGCAAGGAACCTCAAAGAGCCATCATTCCCAAACACACCTCTGGGTTCAGAGATGACAGCACCTCACACAGCCATGTCCTGTGCCAAGCTACCCTCAGGCCCAGCAACTGGCTCTTCGGTGATGCCCATATCACTAGGGGACAGGGACCCCAAGACTATAGTATATAATGATGGACTGAGAATCTGGGGCAACTGTAAAGCTCTGGGATGGGAAGGAATCAGGAGAGAGAAAGAGGGAGAGAGGAGAAAACAAAACAAGCTTGAAAAGCCTCGTATTCAAGATGAGCCACCAGCAAAAATCCCAAGACATTCAAAGAAAACTAGTTTGAAAGAACAACAGCCGGCAAATCCACCCTGTACTAGAAGTATCCACTCTAGATAGACAAACAATAGACAAATCTGAAAGGGACTTAAAGTGAGAATGTTTAAAGTCTTTAAAGTGATAAATCACAGAATCACATATATGAAAAATAAAATATGAAACAAAACAGGCATAAAAGAAATGAGAATATTAAGATATGAAACCAACTTAAATTATTTAAGATATACACAAAGAATCAAAAGGGAGACATGATTTAAGATATTCAAAAAAATTTTAACAAATTTAAGAAAATATGGACCTAACAGAAGCAGAAGATATTAAGAAGAGGTGGCAAGAATACATAGAAGAACTGTACAAAAAAGATCTTCACAATGAAGATAATCAAGATGGCGTGATCACTCACCTGGAGCCAGACATCTTGGAATGTGAAGTCAAGTGGGCCTTAGAGAGCATCACTACGAACAAAGCTAGTGGAGGTGATGGAATTCCAGTTGAGCTATTTCAAATCCTGAAAGATGATGCTGTGAAAGTGCTGCACTCAATATGCCAGCAAATTTGGAAAACTCAGCAGTGGCCACAGGACTGGAAAAGGTCAGTCTTCATTCCAATCCCAAAGAAAGGCAATGCCAAAGAATGCTCAAACTACCGCACAATTGCACTCATCTCACACGCTAGCAAAGTCATGCTCAAAATTCTCCAAGCCAGGCTTCAGCAGTATGTGAACCGTGAACTTCCAGATGTTCAAGCAGGTTTTAGAAAAGGCAGAGGCACCAGAGATCAAATTGCCAACATCCTCTGGATCATGGAGAAAGCAAGAGAGTTCCAGAAAAACATCTATTTCTGCTTCATTGACTATGCCAAAGCCTTTGACTGTGTGGATCACAATAAACTGTGGAACATTCTGAAAGAGATGGGAATACCAGACCACCTGACCTGCCTCTTGAGAAACCTGTATGCAGGTCAGGAAGCAACAGTTAGAACTGGACATGGAACAACAGACTGGTTCCAAATAGGAAAAGGTGTACGTCAAGGCTGTATATTGTCACCCTGCTTATTTAACTTATATGCAGAGTACATCATGAGGAACGCTGGGCTGGAAGAAGCACAAGCTGGAGTCAAGATTGCCGGGAGAAATATCAATAACCTCAGATATGCAGATGACACCACCCTTATGGCAGAAAGTGAAGAGGAACTCAAAAGCCTCTTGATGAAAGTGAAAGAGGAGAGTGAAAAGTTTGGCTTGAAGCTCAACATTCAGAAAACAAAGATCATGGCATCTGGTTCCATCACTTCATGGGAAATAGATGGGGAAATTGTGGAAACAGTGTCAGACTTTATTTTTGGGGGCTCCAAAATCACTGCAGATGCTGATTGCAGCCATGAAATTAAAAGACACTTACTCCTTGGAAGGAAAGTTATGACCAACCTAGACAGCATATTAAAAAGCAGAGACATTACTTTGCCAACCAAGGTCCGTCTAGTCAAGGCTATGGTTTTTCCCGTGGTCATGTATGGACGTGACAGTTGGACTGTGAAGAAAGCTGATCGCCGAAGAATTGATGCTTTTGAACTGTGGTGTTGGAGAAGACTCTTGAGAGTCCCTTGGACTGCAAGGAGATCCAACCAGTCCATTCTAAAGATCATCAATCCTGGGTGTTCATTGGAAGGACTGATGCTAAAGCTGAAACTCCAATACTTTGGCCACCTCATGCGACAAGTTGACTCACTGGAAAAGACTCTGATGCTGGGAGGGATTGGGGGTGGGAGGAGACGGGGACGACAGAGAATGAGATGGCTGGATGGCATCACCGACTCGATGGACATGAGTTTGAGTGAACTCCGGGAGTTGGTGATGGACAGGGAGGATTTGCGTACTGTGATTCATGGGGTCGCAAAGAGTCGGACACAACTGAGTGACTGAACTGAACTGAACTGAAGAGAATTCTATGAACAACTCTATGACCAAAAAAAATAGATAATTTATGTTAACTTTAAGACAACTTTATAGAAAGATTTTAAAATTTGACTCAATGTACATATAGATCAATAACCATTGAAGCAGTAGAGCTGTTAATTTTAAATTTCTTCCCTTTCTCTCACTCTTTCCCGTTCACATTCCCACCCCAACCACCTTCCCCAAACCTTGGACCAAAAAAAAAAAAAGACCAAAGGACAGACAAGTTTTAATAAAACCCCAAGAGACATATTATTCCTATTTTATTACAATTCAATTCATTTCAGCAAACAGTGAAAAAAGGAAAGGTATCTAACTTGTCTTATGAGACTTGTATAATATTGATAACAAAACTGAGCAAGGACATTACAGAAAAAGACAGTCTCAGTTTTGAATACAGATATAAGAATCATCTATATAAAATAGCAACAAATTTAATTCCACATTTAATCAAATAACACACTGCAGTCAAGATGGGTTTATCCCAAAAATGCAAGAACAATTTCAACAGCAGAAAATCAATGTAAGTCTCTTCATGAACCCAGTTAAAGGAGAAAAATTATTTCAGTGGGTGCAGACAATTTCTTTGATAAAATTCAATACTTATTCGTATAAATATGAAAACTCTCAGCAAGGAAATAGAAAGTAGAAATAGAAAAATTCTTAGAAACAGAAGGAAAGAAGGAAACTTTCTTACCCTGACACATCTACCACACTCCTACCCAGCAAACGAGAACAGTGGTATAACATTAGAATGCTCTTAAAGTCAGGAACAAGCAAAAGTGTGTGCTACCTCCGCTATTATTCAACACTACTGAAGATTTTACCAAAATGCATTAAGACAAGAAAAAGAAACAAATGACAAGAATTGTAAAGGAAGAGATAAAAATCACTATTTGTTTAACAGACTCTATATGTTAAAAAAAACACTAATATGTGTGCAAGAAGGATGCCTATTAAGTCCAACATTCAAAAATCACTAATGTCCTATATACTAACATCAATCAAAATGTAGAACAAAATCCAATTTATAAAAGTAAAAAAAATAAAAATAAACTACCTAAGACCAAATCCAATAAAATGTACAATTCCTTTACAAATAAAACTACAAAATATATTACTGCAGAACCTATGAAGAGGCTATGACATGAGAATATCGCATGGAGAGATATATTCATGGTTGTGAATTTCCAACTTCATAAAACTGTCAATTCCTCTCTAATTAATCAACACATTTTAGAAAATTCTAACCAAAATCTCAAGGCATTTTGGAGGATCTTGATGAGCTGATGCTAAAACGCTAATGAAAAAGTAAATGACCGAAAAGCTAAGAAAATTTCACTAAATAAAGTACAGTCATCCTGCAATACAGAATTTATCTGCACTAGATAGAAAGCCTCTTATAAAGCACATGGAAATGTAAAATGAGCCCCAGGATACAGATCAATGCGACCCAACAGAGACTGGTTCAAACCCCTACATGCAAGAAGCTGTGTGTGTGAGGGGCTGGCTGTTCAAGCGGGACAAGGCTGGACCACTTGGTCCGTGGTGGTGGGACAATAGGCTCTCCATGTGTAAAATATTAGGTCCCTATCACATGCCACGCATAAACATAACTTCTAGGTGGATTAAGTATCTAAATGTGAGAAACAAGCATATGTAACTTTTGAAAAAAATACAGGAGAATATCTTTATGGCTTTAATGTAGGGAAGAATTTCTTGAATTAAGGCAAAAAGGCAAAAGCTAGAAAAAAACAATGAATCAGTTTTATTAAAGGATAAAGTTTTATAACACAAAAGACCCCAGAAGCAAAACCAAAAGACAAGCCATGGACTGATAAAAGGCCAGAAACTAGAATTTTATGCCGTACAATGTGATAAGTTTTATGAAAGGTTCAAAAATGCATTGTACCACACTGTAAGCTCTGTGTGTGCACCTGTGTGCAGGAGTAGAAGTCTGCATATTAAAGTGTGCAGAAACCAGGAAAGGAATGGCCATGACTGCTGGAAGAAGGAAGGGAAACAGGACCGTGGAGATTTCCATTTTATGGGTAATACTTCGCCTTTAAGACAAATCTGAAGCCAAAAAAGTTTTTTTGTGATCTTCTTGTGCTGATTTCTTTTATTTTCGAGATAGTTATGATGATGTTAAGCACATACTGTACATTCCTCTCTGCAGATATTTAATCCTATTGCTTTTAAATAAGTTATATTTTTAATAGAATCTATCTGAATACGATACATTTTGAATATATAGGAAATATCGTCAAAAATGCCAACTAGCTCAAAATTCCAAATATACTGAAAGTTACACCATGAAAATACTTCTTCCCATCTCTGTCCCCAACATTTTGGTTCCTCCCCAGGAGTTTAACAGGTATTACTAACTTCTTGTTTATTTTTCTATAATCAAGCAGCTATGTCTTCTTTACCCCTTTCTTTTTACAGTAGCTTACTTTTCACTCTTTTCTGAACCTTGCTTACATCCTGTAAAGCATTTTGTATCAGTATAAAAAACACTTCCGGCTCATGTTTTCCTCCTCTGTCCTTCTGAATGTCATTGCATGGCATTTCATTATACCCATGGACCACACTTGATTTAACCCCTGGTGACTCAGATGCTAAAGAATTTGCTTGCAATAAGGGAGACTCAGGTTCAATCCCTGGGTTGGGAAGATCCCCTGGAGAAGGGAATGGCAACTCACTACAGCACTCTTGCCTGGAGAATCCCACGGGGTCACAAAGAGTCAGACATGACTGAGCAACTAACACACACAACCATTTTTAAGGTTTTTGTCATTGCAAACAATGCTGCAATAAACACCCTCAAACAAATGTCTTTTCACACAGATGTAAGCATCTATAGGATAACTCATACAAGTGGAATCGCTGACCCAAAGTGCATATACATTTAAAATGTTGCCAGACATTGCTAAGTTGCTCCAGAAGGGTTGTGTCAATTTACATTCCTATTGGCAGTTTAAAAGAATGTTTCCTCACTACTCCTCCAATACTTTTTGATACGGATGTAGTTTTCATTTGCACTTAGTGTGAGACTGAACTTATATTTTAATGACAAAGTATTCTTGAATTTAACTTTTTGTGAACTGGATTATTCTTCTCTTATTTGTTCTTTTCCTACTGATTCACAACATCACTGACTCAGTGAACATGAGTGAACAAACTCCGGGAGATAGTGAAGAACAGAAAAGCCTGGCATGCTGCAGTCCATGGGGTCACAAAGAGTCGGACATGACATGACAACAACAACCTACTTTATAGGACTACAGTGAGAATTTATTTGGCCACACTGTGGAGCATGTGGGACCTTAGTTCCCTGACCAGGGGTCAAACCAGTAACCCCTGCACTGGGAGCATGGCATCTTAACCACTGGACAACCAGGGAAGTCCTCACAAGTGCTCTTAAGTAAAATTAGATCTTTGACTTTGTGTTGAAGGTATTTTTCCCCCAGTTTGTCCTTTGACTTTGCATACGGTAGGTTTCTGCCCCCAAAAATTATTAAAAATTGGGAATTCCCTGGCAGTCCAGTGGTGAGGACTCCACGCTGTCACTGTTGAGGGACCAGATTCAATCCCTGATCAGAGAACTGAAATCCCACAAGCCATGTCAGTGGCCATAAAAAAAGAAAAACCATTAAAAATAGTTATGTATTTTATGTTTCCAGTCTTTTACGGCCTTTGGGTTTTGTATCACATTTAGAAAAATCTTATATTCCAAAGCTATTTTTAAATTCCATGTTTGTTTTTTTCTCTAGTTGTTGTTTAGTTGCTAACTCGTGTCTAACTCTGGGACCCCACGAACTATGTAGCCTGCCAGGCTCCTCTGTCCATGGGATTTCCCAGACAAGAATACTGGAGTAGGTTTCCATTTCCTTCTCCAGGGGATCTTTCCAACCCAGAGATCAAACCGGGGTCTCCTGCTTGGCAGGTGATTCTGAGCCACCAAGGGAGCCCTTTTTTGAATACTTAAATTAGGATTTGCTCTATTAGGAATTTATCTTGATGTGAGCTGTGAGATATATTCAACCTGTCATTCTCCACATAACTACACAGTTATCCCACATGATTTCTTGAATAATCCATCTTTTCCCCCTTTAATTTGAAAAATTACCTTTATCATATAGTAAAATTTCAACTTGTCTATTTCTAGATTTCTAATTTGATGCTATTGATATATCTAATCCTCCTCCAGTACCACTCTGTTTTTATAATTATTCTCCTACTCTGTCTCAGAGGGGATCCCTTCTGAATCTCATCAGTAGTCTATAGGACCCACTATGGAACCCCAGGGACAGGGCCTTACCTGGTCCAGGGTCATATAACTTGGGCATAACAGGAAAGCGGATGGTCACTGGAAACTTGGCCACTAAGGAGTTGGACTCCAGACTCACTGGAGGGAGAAATAAGGTCAGAGTTGTGTACTGCTTCTGGGTCACTCCCCATGCTGCCCAGGAAGCCAACGAGATGGGGGAATGAAAGATTAGTGGAAGGAGATTGAGGACAGCACAGAGTCTGCAGCGTTCGAGCTTCTGACTCACTGTGTGTCCCTGGGGCAACCCGTTGACTGCCTCAGAAACTCACATTTCTTCCCCGTGAGGCTCTGGAGGGTGAAGTGGGCTTGGAATCAGAGGGATGGGTTAAGTTCGACTTTGTTATTTATTATCTGAAATACCTTGCGTACATCATTCATCTCCTTTGCCATCTATAAAACCGGGAAAACTCTACCTGCCTCCTTTGACCTCTCAGGTCACTCTGTGATAAGAAATATTTGAAAACCTGAACGTGGAGGGAACTCTCCCCCTAGTTTGTGTTCATGGGAAATCTGTCCCACAGTTCATTTAGTGTGTGGGGGGCTGTCCTGGGAATGCATCCTGTGGAGCTGCTCAGAATGGGAAAGAGTGCCTTTAATTCATCCAGAAAGAAATTGGGGCTGCCCTTAGCGTCAGCAATTATTCTCCCAGGAATTCTGGGGCTGGGATGGGAGGAGGAAGACAAAGCTACTGTCCTCCCAACTACAGGTTTCCTCACATCCCCACTTTCCAGTTAGTGCCCAGGACAAGACACTGGTGCCCAGACTGCACCCTCTCTACTGCAGCTGAAATCTTCAGCTCTGCTCGCTGCCGAGAATGAGAAACGGAGCTGGGTACACAGCACGAATGATGTGCCTTCATGGAGAGACGAGCGGGCATTTTGCCTGCCCTGTGGGGTCAATGGCAACGGGGGGTTATTACTGGATACATTAGCTGGCAAGTTCAGTGTTTAGAGTTAGAGATAGGAGCCAGGGAGGCAGGCTTCTGGGAGGAGGAAGCCTTTGAGGGCTGGCAGTGTTTTTCTGGGTCCCTAAGCATTTTGTCATCCAAGGAGAGGCTCTCACCCACATCCACCCTGTTGTGCTGGTACTCTGTGCTGGTATATGTCACGTGCTGGAGGATGAAATTCAAAACCTTCCGGCTACTGGTCAAAATGGTCAGCTGCTTCTGGCTTCTGCCCTGCACCACACTGTCTGGGGTGTCAGCGAGGGTGTTCAGTGTCCCCAGAGAAGCTTTCAGGGTGACCTAGGGTGGATGAGACAGCAAGAATAAATGCAAAGAATAGTACATACTCAGAATGGCCAGCAGGGGACAGAGCGCATAAGGATGAGAGGATAGACAGTGCCCCTGAAATTTAGGGTCTGTCTCTGCAGGAGTTACTGCCTCAGCTTCAGTAAGGAAGAATCTAGTCCTGAGACCTGGTGTGTTCAAGGGACACTTCTGAAACATTCTTAACTCTTGCCGTGCAGGATACCATTTTTTTTTTTACTAGTTTATTTTTATTGCAATTATTTTTGCCTGTGCTGGGTCTTTGTTGCTGTGCGTGGGCTTTCTCCGGGTGCAGCAAGTGGGGGCTACTTCGTTGCCGTGGTGGGCTTCTCACTGCAGTGGCTTCCTCGTCGTGGAGCACGGGCTCAGTAGTTGTCGCGCATAGGGCTTAGCTGCCCCGAGGCATGTGGGATCTTCCCAGACCAGGGATCAAGCCAGTGTCCCCTGTACTGCAAGGCAGATTCTTAACCACTGGCTCACCAGGGAAGCCTCAGGATACCATCCTTAAGGATTTCTTCCTACCCCTGCTGGCGACTCCTTGAATTCAGTTTGCTAATTCCTCCTCATCCATCAGACCTCCAAAGAGAGTTTTTCAGGGCTTGGTTCTGAGTCCTTTTCCCTTCTTAACCTTTCTCATTCCAGTTGAGCTACTTCAAATCCTAAAAGATGATGCTGTGAAAGTGCTGCACTCCATATGCCAGCAAATTTGGAAAACTCAGCAGTGGCCACAGGACTGGAAAAGGTCATTTTTCATTCCAGTCCCTAAGAAAGGCAATGTCAAAGAATGCTCAAACTACTACACAATTGCACTCATCTCACACACTAGTAAAGTACTGCTCAAAATTCTCCAAGCCAGGCTTCAGCAATACGTGAACTGTGAACTTCCAGATGTTCAAGCTGGTTTTAGAAAAGGCAGAAGAACCAGAAATCAAATTGCCAACATCCGCTGGATCATCGAAAAAGCAAAAGAGTTCCAGAAAAACATCTATTTCTGCTTTATTGACTATGCCAAAGCCTTTGACTGTGTGGATCACAATAAACTGTGGAAAATTCTGAAAGAGATGGGAATACCAGACCACCTGACCTGCCTCTTGAGAAACCTGTATGCAGGTCAGGAAGCAACAGTTAGAACTAGACATGGAACAACAGACTGGTTCCAAATAGGAAAAGGAGTACGTCAAGGCTATATATTGTCACCCTGCTTATTTAACTTACATGCAGAGCACATCAGGAGAAACACTGGGCTGGAAGAAGCACAAGCTGGAATCAAGATTTCTGGGAGAAATATCAATAACCTCAGATATGCAGATGACACCGCCCTTATGGCAGAAAGTGAAGAGGAACTAAACAGCCTCTTGATGAAGGTGAAAGAGGAGAGTGAAAAAGTTGGCTTAAGGCTCAACATTCAGAAAACAAAGATCATGGCATCTGGTTCCATCACTTCATGGGAAATAGATGGGGAAACAGTGGAAACAGTGTCAGACTTTATTTTTTGGGGCTTCAAAATCACTGCAGATGCTGACTGCAGCCAGGAAATTAAAAGACGCTTACTCCTTGGAAGGAAAGTTATGACCAACCTAGACAGCATATTAAAAAGCAGAGACATTACTTTGCCAACAAAGGTCTGTCTAGTCAAGGCTATGGTTTTTCCAGTAGTCATGTATGGATGTGAGAGTTAGACTATAAAGAAAGCTGAGCGCCAAAGAATTGATGCTTTTGAACTGAGGTGTTGGAGAAGACTCTTGACAGTCCCTTGGACTGCAAGGAGATCCAACCAGTCCATCTTAAAGGAGATCAGTCCTGGGTGTTCATTGGAAGGACTGATGTTGAAGCTGAAACTCCAATACTTTGGCCACTTGATGTGAAGAACTGACATTTGAAAAGACCCTGATACTGGAAAAGATTGAAGCAGGAGGAAAAGGGGACGACAGAGGATGTGATGGTTGGATGGCATCACCGACTCAATGGACACGAGTCTGAGTAAACTCTGGGAGTTGGTGATGGACAGGGAGGCCTGGCGTGCTGCAGTCCATGGGGTCGCGAGTTGGACACGACTGAGCGACTGAACTGAACCTTTCTCACTAGAGGTGTTGGCTTTAATACCATTCATATGCTGATGATTTGAAGATGCACATCTTTAGCTCCAATCTCTGCGATCCAGCTGATTGCTCTGCTAGGAAGTTTCACCATCTTCAAAACTTGAACTATTGATTGTTTTCGATAAACCTGTTTTCCACCCCACCATGGTTTTCCTTGCTTTGTGAACAGCACCTTTAACACTCAGCTGTTGAAGTCCCCAGCAGAAGTCACTCCTGTCCTGCTGTTTCCCTGACACCTGCAGTCAATCTATGAGTGAATCCTGTCGGGTCCACCGTCAACGTGTAGCTAAAATCCATTTGCTTCTCTTTATCCCCACTGTTATTCTCTTCCCTTCCCTTCTTGTCTTCTGCAACAGCCAGTTATCTTTAGGAAAAGTAACCTGGATAACTTATATGCAGAGTACATTATGTGAAATGCCAGGCTGAATGAAGCTCAAGCTGGTATCAAGATTGCCAGGAGAAATATCAACAGCCTCTGATATGCAGATGACAACACCCTAATGGCAGAAAGCGAAGAGGAATTAAAGAGCCTCTTGATGAAAGTGAAAGAGGAGAGTGAAAAAGCTGGCTTAAAACTCAACATTCAGAAAACGAAGATCATGGCATCTGGTCCCATCCCTTCATGGCAAATAGAGGGGGAAATAATGGAAACAGTGACAGATTTTCTTTTCTTGTACTCCAAAATCATTGCAGATGGTGACTGCAGCCATTAAATTAAAAGATGCTTGCTCCTTGGAAGAAAACCTATGACAGATCTAGACAGCATATTAAAAGGCAGAGACTTCACTTTGCCTACAAAGGTCTGTATTTTCAAAGCTATGGTTTTTCCATAGTCATGTATGGATGTGAGAGTTGGACTGTAAAGAATGCTGAATGCATTCTTTACATGCATTTGAACTGGTGCTTTTGAACTGTGGTGTTGGAGAAGACTCCTGAGAATCCCTTGGACTGCAAAGAGATAAAACCAGTCAATCCTAAAGGAAATCAGTCCTGAATATTCATTGGAAGGACTGATGCTGAAGATGACGCTCCAATACTTTGGCCACCTGATGCAAAGAGGAAAGTCACTGGAAAAGACCCTGATGCTAGGAAAGATTGAAGGCAGGAGGAGAAGGGGACGACAGAGGAAGAGATGGTTGGATGGCATCATGAACTCAATAGACATGAGTTTCAGCAAGCTCTGGGAGATAGTAAAGAACAGGGAAACCTGGTGTGCTGAGGTCCACGGGGTCACAAAGAGCTGGACATGACTGAGCCACTGAACAACAACAACCTGGATAACGTCATTCCTGCTGAAAATAGTCAATCAACAGATACTTTCTGAGATCCAAACTACAGGTACTGGGAAAAGAGTAGACAGACTTCCTGACTTCCTGCCTTCGAAAAGTTTATGTTCTAGTGGGGAAGAGTGGCAATAAGCATATCATGTACTTCGGGTATGATAAAAGCCATTAGGAAAGTAACACAGTAGAAATGACAAAGGTGGGGGAGGGAGGAGGGAGGTGAGGGTACTTGGGAGCGAGGTGGGCAGAGGCGTCCTCTGGAGAATAGAGCAGCTCCATCACCGCCCATTCCAGCCTCTCCCTGGGAAAACTAAAACCACACATCCCAGACTCCTTTTCAGTTAGGGTTCTGGATGCAATTTGCATCTCACCCCTCAGACATACTTGCAGAGACCTTAACTTGGAGCTATGTTAAGTAGCGAAAGAAGGACAGGCCACGGAGCATCCACCTTGCTGGTGCTGACACAAACAGAGGCAACACAGCCCAGCTGTGGCAGCAGCTACCCTTGAGCTGAAACCAGCAGGAGCCTTGGTGGTCATTTTTTTGGAAGTCCTCCCTGGAACGTTAGCCACCCCATGGCTGGATAATTCATGACTTTTATAGGTACCCTTCCCCCACTCCCCACCACGGACTCATGTCTAATATTTAATCAGGACAGAAGTTCTGTCAAGATCTGAGACCAGTCACCACTGGGGGAAGAAAGCATAGGTAGTGAGCCAAGGACAGGATGTCAAGAGCTAAAGGAAGCTTGCCTTATAGATGGGAGCGTCTGGTCCTTCAAACTGGAGACCTGGAGGACACAAGGAAAAGGACAATCAACACCATTTGAGAGGATGCCTCGGGCTTCCTGATGCTCTCACCTTCCTGTCCAACTCCTACATGTCGCTCCAGAGTCATCCCAAGTGTCACCTACCCAGGGTGTTTGCTGACCACTCCCCACTTCCCAGGGCTCCATTAGATGGTGTCCCATGGTCCTCTTCAAACTCTGGTGGTTCTAAAGCCTCTGCTGCCCACCATCAGTTTTGGATGGGTGCTGTGAATTAATCCAGTCCCTTCCAGATATCTCTGATACTGAAGGGAAGAGAGCAATAGATAAATAATGGATCATCCATATATGAGTTTCCCTAAATAGTCAAATTCAGAGAGACAGAAAATAGAATGGTGGTTGCCAGGGGCTAAAGGGGAAAAGGGAATTAATGTTAAATGGATACAGAGTTTCAGTTGTGAAGGTGAAAAGTTCTAGAGATGGATGCTGGTTGTAGAACAATGTAAATAAACTTAATGAACTGGACCCTTAAAAATGGGTAAAATGGTAAATTTTATGTTACATGCATTTACCCACAATAAAAAAAAAGAACTATGCGAAATGGCAAATCACTTTTAAATGACTATTCAAAAACACTAGCAATTTATCCCAAATGTTTTTTACTTTAGCATCTATCTCTGTTCTTATAATATGACTAATTCAAGTTCTAATTCAAACATATCCTTCCTATGTGCTCTTAGATAACTTACTAAACTCATCTGTGAGGTTGGCAAAATAATATTTACCTCACAGAGAAGTGATGCTGAACTATCTAGAAGAGTGTGTAAAAACTACTCATGGAGGGGAGTTTTAACTGGCATAGACATCCTTTTCTTATGCACTCCGTGGAGACGGGCTCATGCTTTGATGCTGGAGGACACCAAGCAGTCCATTACGCCCTAAGATTCCTCGAGGCACCTAGGTTTCTGTCCTCTTCTACGTTATCTCAGATCCCCATGGAGGTCACAGCTACTAAGGGTGATTCCCAGTGATGGAAAGAGTGAGACTAACGTTAAATGAAATCATATCAAGCTTTGTGCATTGTGCTGGATACGCAGCATGAATGACTGTTTCCTTCTGCCCCCACCTTTTGCTTGAGAAGGAATAAGAAGAAAGTTGTTTCAGTCTTCTGAATGGAGAGGTACCTACCTGGGATGGGAATTGTGTGCAGGGGCATCACCTCCACCCCGTGGATCGGGTACCCAAAGGGGAGGTTGGCCTGAGCCAGCAGGGGCGGTGGGCGAGGCAGCCCTTCTCTGTAGGGAAACAAAACCATTAGCAGCTACCTTGACACCTGTCCTGGTTAGTTCTTACAGTGATGTCTGTACCCAGAGCTTTGTGCTGCCAATAGGGAGGAATCATTCATAGATGGTCCCAATCTGCCCTCCAGTCTCTCTCCTTTATTCCTGCTCCTCTCTCCAACCTCTAACTCCACAAAGAATCGAAGCAGATTACAACAAAGCACATTCAAATCAAAACCACAACTAGCAGGACTTTCCTGGGGATAAAGAATCTGCCTGTCAGTGTAGGGGACTCAGATTTAACACCTGGTCCACATGCCAAAGGGCAACTAAGCCCATGTGCCCCAACTACTGATTCACACTCCCTAGAGCCCATGCCACCGCAATAGGAACCCCACGCACCGCACGTAGACAGTAGCCCCCACTTCACCGCAACTAGAGAAAACCCCATGGAGCAATGGAGAACCAACACAGCCAAAACAAAACAAAAAAAGGTGAAAGGGAATTCCTTGGTGGTCCACTGGTTAGCACTCTCAAACTGCTGATGGTCCGGGTTCGACCCAGACCATCTAGTTGGGGAACTAAAATTCCACAGGCCACCAAGAACGGCAGAATAATAACATGATAGCACTCAGCGTTTGCAGCTATTACTGAGGCATCATCACTGATGCAATGAAAACGAACTTGGGCAAACTTCAGGAGATGGTGAGGGACAGGGACGCCTGGCGTGCTGCAGCCCATGGGGTTGCAGGGAGGCCTGGCGTGCTGCAGTCCATGGGGTCGCGAAGAGTCAGACACGACTGTGTGACTGAACAACAAAAATTCCTGAGGCAGCAGGCATCCCAGGCAATAAGAGTGGCACCACCAGGCTCCTTTCCTGGGAACTACAGACAGCATCTAGCATCAAGCTACTGTAGCTTTGGCATCTGTGCTTTATCTCTATTTATTTTGTGCATTCCATTAGCAAGATGCATCCAGAGGTAACTGTTTCTTTGCTCTACACCATTTCATTTTATGAAAAATTTCACAGAAACTGTCTACATTCAGACAGCAAGGGAAACTTGTATCTGTATAGAAGGATATTGTTGTTGTTCAGCCCCTAAGTCATGTCTGACTCCTTTGTGACCCCATGGACTGTAGCCCACCAGGTTCCTCTCTCCATGGGATTTCCCAAGCAAGAATACTGGAGTGGGCTGCCATTTCCTTCTCCAGGGGATCTTCCCAATTCATGGATAGAACCCGGGTCTCCTGCATTGCATGAGGATTCTTTATCGCTGAGCCAGCAGGGAAACCTGTCTGTATAGAGGGCTGTGTGTGTGTATGTTAGTTCCTCAGTTGTGTCCAACTGTTTGCGACCCCAAGGACTGTAGCCCCCCAGGCTCCTCTGTCCATGGCATTCTCCAGGCAAGAATACTGGAATGGCTTCCCATTTCTTTCTCCAGAGGATCTTCCCAACCCAAGGATCAAACCCAGTTCTCCTGCATTGCAGGCTGATTCTTTACCGTCTGAGCCACCAGGGAAAACTCCTGAGAAACCAGGGCAGCCCATATAGAAGGTTACCTTTGGTATAAAAGAAATATTCTCAACCACAAATAGGATTAAGAAAGGAGGAGGGAAGAATTAGTAGTAAATAGAAAGAAAACTAAACAAATGAAAGAATGAGACAGTTAATTCCAGGCAAACTGAAATATTACATACAAAAGGAAATGTAATTATAGTACAACAACCTCAGATAAGCAGATGATACCATTCTAATGGCAGAAAGTGAAGAGAAACTAGAGTCTCTTGATGAAGGTGAAAGATCAGAAGAGTGAAAAAGCTGGCTTAAAGCTTAACATTCAATCCCTTGAAGGAGGGCATGGCAACTCACTCCAGTATTCTTGCCTAAAGAATCCCCATGGACAGAGGAGCTGGGTGGGCTACAGTCCATGAGGTCACAAAGAGTCGGACACGACTGAGTGACTAAGCACATACACACACTCACACACACACAGAGTTTTTCCTGTAGTTATGTACAGATGTGAGACTTCGACCATAAAGAAGGCTGAGAGCGGAAGAATTGATTCTTTCAAACTGTGGTTCTGGAGAAGACTGTTGAGAATCTCTTGGACCGGAAGGATGAAATCAAACCAGTCCATCCTAAA
The DNA here is from genome assembly GCF_049115385.1 of Moschus berezovskii. Lineage (NCBI taxonomy): Eukaryota > Metazoa > Chordata > Mammalia > Artiodactyla > Moschidae > Moschus > Moschus berezovskii. The sequence continues at coordinate 49,485,761 of NC_142479.1, forward strand.
GGAAATCAACCCTGAATATTCACTGGAAGGACTGATGCCGAAGCTCAAATACTTTGGTCATCTGATGTGAGGAGCTGACTCACTGGAAAAGACCTCGATGCTGAGAAAGATTGAAGGCAGGAGGAGAAGGGGACGACAGAGGATGAGATGGTTAGATAGCATCACCGACTCGATGGACACAAATCTAAGCAAACTCTAGGAGACAGTGAAGGACAGGAGAGCCTGGCATGCTGCAGTCCACGGGGTCACAGAGAGTCTGACACGACTTAGTGACTGAACAACAAACAACAACATATGGCTTAACTGGGCGTCACAGTCATTCAGTCATACAATGGAAATATTAAATGTCGAATTAACCAAAAATTATGTGGCGTGTGGAAGTGCACAAGAGGAGAAGTCAAGAACTGAAGGGGGCTCTGTGTTCATCTACTATAATAAGTAAAATGGATAATGTCTAATGCTGAGAAGTTTGGAGTTAACGGTATAAGTATTTTACTTAGAAATATGGTGGTAATTCCAGAGGAAACAGCTCTAAATGTTAGATGAGAATAGTGGCCTCTGAGGAGTAGGACTGGGAAGTAGGGAGCGGGGTTAGGCCTGTTAGTATCATTTGCCTTGAAACAGTATACACATATTATTTGACTTTTTTAAAATGCTTTTAAATTAAAAAAAAAAAAAGGAAAAGAAAAGAACAGAAGACTCCGTACTAGCAGTGACAGCTAGTAGAGTGTGAAGAAAATTGGGGAACCCACTTCTATTCTCACTTTGTCAAACCACATTCTATGCCCCAATTTCATCAAAGACTGCACAGAGGGGAGTATCTCTGGCAATTATTTGACCACATCCTGAAATGTCTGGGTTTTTTTTTTTTAAACAGAACAGGAACTTAGCTGGTGGTCCAGTGGCTAAGACTCCTCATTCCCAATGCAGGCAAAGGATCTGGGTTTGATCCCTGGTCAGGGAATGCTGCAACTGAAAAAAAAAAAAAGAATCCCACATGTGGCAACTAAGACCCCACACAACCAAATAAATAAATATAAATATTTAAAATAAAAATAAATAAAGCAAAACAAAGAACTTCAGTTGGGTTCTCTGGGAAGCAGATGCCGAGCAGCTTTTGAGGACATAGTGTTATTGGGTAACAATTCCAGGAAGCATGGGCAGAGGCAGGGTGAAGGGAAGAAGCCAACAAGGGTGAATTATGAGCTGAAGGTGCTTCCGTGGGCAGTTGGGCTCAGGCCTGAACAGAACCCATCCCAGAGTTCTCCTAACCACGAATAAGACAGCTGGGGTGTTTATCCACTAACTCCTACCCACCATCAACTGAGGGCCCCCCAGAGCTGTTCATTCCCAAGTGCTGCCCCGTTTCTGGCCCATCCCAAGGAGGCCAGCACGCTTCCACAGCAGAGCGGGTCTCGGTGCGGGGGCGGGGGGTGGTTGCAGGCGTGTGAGGTGAAGAGCTGTCGGTGTGGAAGGGAAGGTCCGTGAGGGCAGAGTGGACGTGCGCGGGAACAGGGGGAGCACTGGCGTCCTGAAAGGACTGAAAGGAGCAGAACCTGCTTTCCCTTTGTCCAGGGCTGATGTTTCTCAAGAAGGGGCTGGGATGCACTGTACTGTGTGTCCTCCAAGAGGGAAAAGGAAGGAGAATTGAGGGGCAGAGGAAGCTGAGTGAGAGGGACCATCCACATTAAACACCCTCCCTTCTAAGGCCTGGGATGGGAACACCCTTCCCTTGTATAGTATGAAGGAACATATAGATAGAACTACTACTTGTTTTTTTCCACACTGCTGCTCTTTCAAGCTCCTTTATTCGTTGTTGCCTGGTGTGTGTTTGATGAAGTGAAGACAGGACCACCAGCAGACAGGGGTCTGCTGATGTTGTTTTCAGTCACTCAGTTGTGTCTGACTCTTTGCAACCCCATGGACTGCAGCACGCCAGGCGTCCCTGTGCTGCATCATTCCCCAGAGCTTGCTCAAGCTCATGTCCTTTGAGTCGGTGATGCCATCCAAACATCTTATTCTCTGCCGTCCCCTTCTCCTCCTGCCTTCAATCTTTCCCAACATCAAGGTCTTTTCCAATGAATCAGTTCTTCCATCAGGTGAAAGTATTGGAGCTTCAGCATCAGTTCTTCCAATACACATTCAGGACTGATTTCCTTTAGGATGGATTGGTTTTATCTTCTTGCAGTCCGAGGGACTCTCAAGAGTCTTCTCCAACACCACAGTTCAAAAGTATCAATTCTTATTCTTCGGTGCTCAGTTTTCTTTATAGTCCAACTCTCACATCCATACATGACTGCTGGAAAAACCATAGCTTTGACTAAACAGACCTTTGTTGGCAAAGTGATGTCTCTGCTTTTTAATACGCTGTCTAGGTTAGTGATAGCTTTTCTTCCGAGGAGCAAGTGTCTTATAATTTCATGGCTGCAGTCACTATCAGCAGTGATTTTGGAGCCCAAGAAAAGGAAGTCTGGCACTGTTTCCATTGTTTCCCCATCTATTTGCCATGAAGTGATGGGACCAGATGCCATGATCTTAGTTTTTTGAATGTTGAGTTTTAAAGCAACTTTTTCAATCTCTTCTTTCACCTTCATCAAGAGGCTCTTTAATTCCTCCTGGCTTTCTGCCATTAGGGTGGTGTCATATGCCTGTCTGAGGTTATTGGTATTTCTCTCATCAATCTTGATTTCAGCTTGTGCTTCATTTTGCGTGATGTACTCTGCCTATAAGTTAAATAAGCAGGGTGATAATATACAGCCTTGACATACTCCTTTCCCAATTTGGAACCAGTCCATTGTTCCATGTCCGATTCTAATTGTTGCTTCTTGGCCTGCATACAAGTTTCTTGGGAGGCAGGCAAGGTGGTCTGGTATTCCCATCTCTTGAAGAATTTTCCACAGTTTGTTGTGATCCACACAGTCAAAGGCTTTAGTATAATCAATGAAGCAGAAGTAGATGTTTTCCTGGAATTCTCTTGCTTTTTCTATGATCCAACAGATGTTGCAATTTGATGTCTGGTTCTCCTGCCTTTTCTAAATTCAGTTTGTACATATGGTAATTCTGAGTTCACATACTGCTGAAGCCTAGCTTGAAGAATTTTGAGCATTACTTTGCTAGCATGTGAAATGAGTGCAGTTGTGCGGTAATTTAAACATTCTTTGACATTGCTCTTTTTTGGGATTGGAATAAAAACTGACCTTTTCCAGCCCTGTGGCCACTGCTGAGTTTTCCAAATTTGCTGGCATATTGAGTGCAGCACTTTCACAGCATCATCTTTTAGGATTTGAAATAGCCCCACTGGATTTCCATCACCTTCACTAGCTTCGTTTCTAGTGATGCTTCCTAAGGCCCACTTGACTTCACACTCCCAAGATGTCTGGCTCTAGGTGAGCAATCACACCATCGTGGTTATCTGGGTCATTAAGATCTTTTTTGTACAGTTCTTCTGTGTGTTCTTGCCACCTCTTCTTAATATCTTCTGCTTCTGTTAGGTCCATACCCATTTCTGTCCTTTAGTGTGACCATCTTTGCATGAAATGTTCCCTTGGTATCTCTAATTTTCTTGAAGAGATCTCTAGTCTTTCCCATTCTATTGTTTTCCTCTATTTCTTTGCATTGTTCACTTAAGAAGGCTTTCTTATCTCTCCTTGCTATTCTTTGGAACTCTGCATTCAGATGGCTGTATCTTTTCTTTTCTCCTTTGTCTTTTACTTCTCATCTTTTCTTAGCTATTTGTAAGGTCTCCTCAGACAACCATTTTGCCTTTTTGCATTTCTTTTTTCTTGGAGATGGTTTTGATCACTGCCTCCTGTACAGTGTTATGAAACTCCATCCATAGTTCTTCAGGCACCCTGTCAGATCTAATCCCTTGACTCTGTTTGTCACTTCCATTGCATAATCGTAAGGGATTTGACTTAGGTCATATCCAAACGGTCTAGTGGTTTTCCCTACCTTCTTCTATTGAAGTCTGAATTTTCCAATAAGGAGTTCATCATGTGAGCTACATCTTCAACTCTGTTAGCCTTTGCCCTGGTTCATTTTGTACTCCAAGGCCAAACCTTCCTGTTACTCTAGATATCTGTTGACTTTGCTTGTTATCTAGGTATCCTACTTTGGAATTCCAGTCCCCTATGATGAAAAGGACATTTTTGAGGGGTGTTAGTTCTAGAAGGTCTTGTAGGTCTTCGTAGAACTGTTTAACTTCAGTTTCTTCAGCATTAGTGGTTGGGCATAGACTTGGATTGCTGTGATATTGAATGGTTTGCCTTGGAAAAGAACAGAGATCACTCTGTCATTTTTGAGATGGCAACCAAGTACTACATTTCTCTTTTGTTGACTATGAGGGCTACTCCATTTCTTCTAAGGGATTTTTGCCCACAGTAGTAGATATCATGGTCATCTGAATTAAATTCACCCATTCCTGTCCATTTTAGTTCACTGATTGCTTAAATGTCGATGTTTACTCTTGCCATCTCCTGTTTGACCACTTCCAGTTTACCTTGATTCATGGACCTAGCATTCCAGGTTCCTAGGCAGTACTGTTCTTTACAGCATTGGACTTCACTTTCACCACCAGTTACACTTCTGCTTTGGCTCAGCCTCTTCATTCCTTCCGGAGCTATTTCTCCATCTTTTCCAGTAGCATATTGGACACCTGCCAACCTGGGGGGTTCATCTTTCAGTGTCGTATCTTTTATCCTTTTCATACTGTTCATGGGGTTCTCAAGGCACGAACGCTAAAATGGCTTACCTTTCCCTTCTCCAGTGGACCACATTTTGTCAGAACTCTCCACCATGACCCATCCATCTTGGGTGACCCTGCACAGCGTGGCTCATGGTTTCACTGAGTGAGGCAAGGCTGTGATCCGTGTGGTCAGTTTGGTTAGTTTTCTGTTTGGTGAGTCTTCTGGTGAAACAGCCAAATTTCTAGGTTGAATACCTGCTAGTTACCCCTTGATGGTGTCAGCTTTGCATGAAGACTTTCTTCCGTCATGGCCGCCAGGCAAGTACAGCAATTCCAGGCATAGATTCCAACAACAACACCCAGAGTAAGAACATTTATTTATCCTTTCAATCCCAGGGTCGGGAAGATCCCCTGGAGGAGGAAATGGCAACCTGCTCCAGGCCTGGAGAACCTCATGGACAGAGGAGCCTGGTTGGCTGCAGTCCATGGGGTCCCCAAAAAACCACCTGCCAAAGCAAGGGGACACAGTTTCCATCCCTGATCTGGGAAAATCCCACATGCCTTGGAGCAACTAAGCCCCTGAGCCACAACTACTGAGCCCACGCGCCTAGAGCCTGCGCTTCACAGCAAGAGAAACCACAACAACGAGAAGCCCGTGCACTGCAACTAGAGAGCATATCCCCTGCGCTCCACAACTAGAGAAAGCCCACTTGCAGCCAGAAGACCCAGCACAGCCAAAAAAAGTAAAATTTATTAGAAAAATCACAACCAATGAAAAGAAAAAAATAATTAGGTCATATCCGTCAAGCTAGTTTTTTTTGGAAATACCAAAGTCACATCGAATTTCCTGGTAGCCAGGGTACAAAGTAATTGACAATCAATGTTCTGGATTTATTATCAAAAGGACAAAGCAGACCAACTGAATGGGATCAAACTTCCTGGCACTGAACTAAAAAATAAAATATGTAACAAACTTTATCTCAGAGTTGATGATGTCTCAATATGTACAGAGCAAACACAGTGACAATTTTCAGATAGTTCTGTTGTCAAGGACATAACACTAACCTTCAGTCAAGGATATAGGACAACCCAGTGATATTGACTATTTGAGGGACTAAGGTAATACAGTTGAAATATAGGCTTCAGGGATCCGCTTAACCATGGAAATCATTGAGATTACCTGGAAGAAAGATTAGACTGCTTAAGTACGAGAACATGAAAAAGCCAAAATTTAAAAGAGGAAAGAGACAGAAATAAGAAATTAACAGAAGAGGAAATACAAATGGCCAGTAAATTTATGAAACACATTCAGTTTCAATATTAATCATGGAAATGAAACTTTACGAAAACAACAAGGCAGACTTCCCTGGTGGTGCAGTAGATAAGAATCTGCCTACCAATGCAGGGAACAGAAGTTCCATCCCTGGATCGGGAAGATTCCACACGCTGTGGGGCAACTAAACCTGTGAGCCACAACTACTGAACCTGTCTGAATCTGTACGCCACAACTACGCAACAAGAGAAGCCACCCGTACGCTGCAACAAAGAGTAGCCCTCACTAGCCGTAACTACAGAAAGCCCCACACAAAGCAACAAAGTCCCAGCACAGCCCTAAATAAATAAATAAAATTTTTTTAAAAAGAGGACTTCTCTGATGGTTCAGTGGTTAAGAATCTACAGAGGATATGGGTTCAATCCCTAGTCAGGGAACTAAGAACCCATGCCGTGGGGTAACTAAACTTGAAAGCAGCAACTACTGAGCAGGCACATTGTGGAGATGGTGCGTCTAATGAATAAATAAAAACCAGCACCTTTTCCTTGAAGTTTTAAAATTTGATAATAACGAGTGTTGATTAGGTAGAGGCTATATATATAAACAGGGCTTCACAGGTGGCGCTAGTGGAAAAGAACCCGCCTGCCAATGCATGAGACTTAAGAGACATGGGTTCCATCCCTAGGCTGGGAAGATCCCCTGAAGGAGGGCACGGCAACCCACTCCAGTATTCTTGCCTAGAGAATCCCATGGACAGAGGTGCCTAACGAGCTACAGTCCATAGGGTCGCAAAGAGTCAGACATGACTGAGCGACTTAGCCTGCAAGCATGTATATAAACAAGGCACTACATTTACCAACTCTTCATGAAAGTGTCAATTAATATAGGTCCTCTTGAAGGCAATCTGGCCATATTTACTAAAAGCAGAAATAAGCATATCCTGTGGTTGAGCAATTCAGATGCTATAGTTAGGGGGAGAAACCTGCAATTGTCAACAGTAGGACATGCATATAAGGAGGTTTGTTTCAGCACTGTCTGAAATGAACATCCTTATACACATCTTAATAAATGAAGGAAAGAATGCAAGTACAATGTAATATTATAAATTATGAAATTGTAATCATGAAATTTTATAAAAATCAGAGTATCTTTCAATAGGGGAATGGCTTAATAAAATTCAATGCATTCACACTCATAGCTGTAAAGCAATTAAAAAGAACAAACTAGATGTATCCTGGTGGCTCAGAGGTTAAAGCATCTGCCTCCAATGCGGGAGACCTGGGTTCGATCCCTGGGTCGGGAAGATCCCCTGGAGAAGGAAACGGTAACCCACTCCAGTATTCTTGCCTGGAGAATCCCATGGACGGAGAAGCCTGGTAGGCTACAGTCCATGGGGTCGCAAAGAGTCGGACACGACTGATCGACAGAACAGAACAGATGTATAGACACTCTTAACATATCAGAGTCTCCTGGTGCTTCTCACCTCCTCTTTTGTGAAGCAGCAACAGGAGACTCAGAGCTGACCCACAAAAATCCCAAGGAAGGAGTCAAAACAGAACTGGCAATCGTGTGGTTTGAAGGAGGCGGGCCGTTTGAGATGTAGAGGCACATACCACTCAACAAACCAGTGGAAGTTTATGTGACTGGCAGGGTTTGTCCATGAGGCAGATCAGACTCTGATTTGATGGGCAGCCAATCAATGAGAAAGACACACACAGCTGGATATAGAGGCTGGAGATACCATTGAAGTGTCCCAATAGCAGACAGGGGCTGTCCACCAGAAAGGAAACCTGCTGCTTTGTTCCTCCAGACCGAGGAGCCATTGCAGAAATCAGAAAAAACTGCAATTTGGTTCTACCACCTCCTGATCACAACAGTATTGTTTTCTTTATTCTTTCATTTTCCCCTTCCCCATTCCTGGTGTGTGTGCACATGCATATTTATTTATTTGTTTGCTTGTTTGTTTGTTGTTGAAATGAGGGGATTGTGGGATCTTAGTTCCCCTACCAGAGATGGCACCTAGGCCGCTTCAGTGGAAGTATGAAGCCCTAACTACTGGACCACCCAAGGAATTTCCACATGTTGAATTTTTAAAAACTAAATAGCCAACAGTATGTTTTGATCAACATCAAATGGAGATGGGGTGGGGGAATACTGGTTATGAGAAAATATCCCTTTCTCCATTAGCAGCAGGCTCACTAATCTCTTGTCTTTATATCCAGTAAGTTATTTGGCTTTCAATGTTTAACACAACAAGATAAAAGTCGCTGCATACTTTGATCTATTGGAGAATTTTATTTTTTAAATTTTATTGATTTGGCTGTGTCAGGTTTTGGTTGTGTCATGCAGGATCTTTGTTGTGGCCCATGGACAAGGACTCTCTAGTTGGGGTGCATGGGCTCAGTAGTTCTGGCAAGCGAGCTTAGCTTCTCTGCAGCATGTGGGATCTTAGTTCCCTGACCAGGTATTAAATTCATGTCCCCTGCATCGCAAGGTGGATTCTTAACTGCTAGACTGCCAGGGAAGTCCCTCTATTGAAGAATTTTAATGTTTTTCATTTATCATTGTAAAACCAAGGATAATTTTATAATTGTTTATACATAGCTGTTACAGGTAGAACAATCTGTATTTAAGGAAGGATGAATTACTAGAAAACAAATGAATCTTGGATAGTATTCCACCAAGTCAAACATCTTGTTGTTTGTTTTTGTTTATTTCTGCCTGTGCTGGGTCTTCACTGCATTGTGGCACCTGGGCTTAGTTGCCCCATGGCATGTGGAATCTTCCTAGACCAGGGATCAAATGCATGCCCCCTGCAATGGCAGACAGATTTTTAACCACTGGACCATCAGGGAAGTCCAAAAATCTTATCATTTAAATAAACTTCCTGTTTAAAATGGGAAAAAAAATCATTGATGGAAAAAGCACATTTCAGAGTGATTTGTTCTTATGGTACTAATTACATTAAAAATATACAACTAAGCCCTAGAGCTGCAACTGATGAAGTCCGGGCACCCAGATCCTGTGCTGTGCAACGAGAGAAGCCACTGCGGTGAGAGGCCTGCCCACCACAGTCAAGAGCAGCCCTCACTCACCGCTACCAGCAAATCTGGAGAACTCAGCAGTGGCCACAGAACTGGAAAAGGTCAGTTTCCATTCCAATCCCAAAGGCAATGCCAGCGAAAGTTCAAACTACAGCACAATTGCACTCATCTCACACGTTAGCAGAGTAATGCTCAAAATTCTCCAAGCCAGGCTTCAACAGTACGTGAACGGAGAACTACCAGATGTTCAAGCTGGATTTAGAAAAGGCAGAGGAGGCAGAGATCACATTCCCAGTATCCGTTGGATCATAGAAAAAGCAAGGGAGTTCCAGAAAAACATAAACTTCTGCTTTATTGACCATGCCAAAGCCTTTGACTATGTGGATCACAACAAACTGGAAAATTCTTCAAGAGGTGGGAATATTAGACCAGCTTACCTACCTCCTGAGAAATCTGTATGCAGGTCAAGCAGCAATAGCTAGAACCGGACATGGAATGGACTGGTTCCAAATTGGGAAAGGAATACATCAAGCATGTATATTGTCACCCTGCTTATTTAACTTATAGGCAGGGTACATCATGAGAAACACTGGGCTGGAAGCACAAGCTGGAATCAAGATTGATGGGAGAAATATCAATAACCTCAGATATGCAGATGACACCACCCTTATGGCAGAAAGTAAAGAAGAACTAAAGAGCCTCTTGATGAAAGTGAAAGAGGAGAGTGAAAAAGTTGGCTTAAAACTCTACATTCAAAATACGAAGATCATGGCATCTGGTCCCATCACTTCATGGCAAATAGATGGGGAAACAATGGAAACAGTGACAGACTTTCTTTTCTTGGGCTCCAAAATCACTGCTGATAGTGACTGCAGCCATGAAATTATAAGACACTTGCTTCTTGGAAGAAAAGCTATCACCAACCTAGACAGCATATTAAAAAGCAGAGATATTACTTTGCCGACAAAGGTCTGTCTAGTCAAAACCATGGTTTTTCCAGTGCTCATGTATTCATGTTAAGAGTTGGACCATAAAGAAAGCTGAGCACCGAAGAATTGATGCTTTTGAACTGTGGTGTTGGAGAAGACTCTTGAGAGTCCCTTGAACTGCAAGGAGATCCAACCAATCCACCCTAAAGGAGATCAGTCTTGAATGTGCATTGAAAGGACTGATGCTGAAGCTGAAGCTCCAATACTTTGGCCACCTGATGTGAAGAACTGACTCAGTGGAAAAGACCTTAATGCTGGGAAAGATTGAGTGCAGGAGGAGAAGGGGACGAAAGAGGATGAGACGGTTGGATCATCACCGACTAAATGAACATGAGTTTGAGTAAGCTCTGGGAGCTGGTGATGGACAGGGAAGCCTGGCATGCTACAGTCCATGTGGTTGCAGAGTCAGACAGGACTGAGCAACTGAACTGAAATGAACTGAACTGCAACTAGAGAAAGCCCGCACAAAGCAACAAAGATCCAGTGCAACTAAAAACAAATAAATATATATATATATACAAAACCCCAGCAGTACGTATTTATATATGTATACACACACATAAATATGCGATCATGTGTGCTTATCTGTGTAACGATACGAGAATTATATGGAATAACATCTTTTCTATTACACAACACCCCCAGAAAAATCTCTACTTGCTGTTACCAAAAAGTTGTAGAGTCCCCCATTCCTCTCGGTGTGCTGGGACAGAAAGTCTTTGGGGAACCTGACCTTGGCCAGACAAGTTTGTACTTGCTGAGGTTGAGAGACAGGTTTCCAGCCTGAAGATGCCAAATGACACTCAGAGGAAGAGAGTGTGTGAAACAGAGAATGTGGAAGCAATCTTTGTTAACTGGTGTGTTTTGCTACGAACAGGGCTAGGAGGATCTGGGTAGGCCCTTACCATGTCTTTGTCCAGGCTCCCGGCCTAAGAGTTGGTTGGTCCCATTCAGCTGATATCTACCTGAATGCAGTACCCAAATTCTGACAGCTTGGCTTATGTCTGTATTGACACATTAAAAACCCAGGGCTGAGTCTTACCCATCCCACAAGTTCCAGACCTGCCCCACTCCAGCAAGAAGCCACTGGACTGTCAGCAGTGTGGAAAGGAACAGTGAGACAGCAGATAGAGTTTGTGCATCTGAGAGTAGTTTATCCAGAGTGTAATTACAACTGAGGTTGGGGGGTGGGGAGTCCCTCAGACTGGAGTGGGAAACGAGTCCTTGAAGGACTTGGGTGAGGAGAAAGACAGTGGTAGCCTCAAGCAAGATGTTTCTTTCTGAGGGGATTGAATAGCAGAAAACTCTTCCCGGAGTTGGGCCTCTTGGATACCCCTAAATTGGTAGCCAGCATACTGGCCACTGAATGCAGGTACCTCAGTGATTTGGCCCAGTCCACTGTCCATCAGGAAGCTTGGACACTGTGTGTGAAAAGGGCTTGTGAGGCAAAATCACTTGCCCACCACAAAGAGACACAGAGCCATTGATATTCACGTGTAATGGTGTGGGAGAGCCGGCCCATACCCACACAGTGCAGTCAACTGTTGAATTTTCAGGAATTTTGCAAGCCAGCTTTTAAACACAGTCATTAAATTATGGGAACACAGCTGAAAAGCAGTCAAAACTCACCACTTCCTAATTATTTTACTACATCTTCCTATTATCTCTGCTCTGGAGGTTATTTTCATCTATTGTACCTGAATGGTGGAGATATTTTATAACTGGAATCCAGTGATATCTTGTCCATTGCTTGAAATCACCCACAGTGTGACTATTGAACCACAGAAATTAGCAAATGCTGCAAGCTACTATCAAAAGCCCACTGTTAAACACTTACCATCACTGTTCAGCCTTCTCCCTTCAACACATATAAACACGTCTCCGCACACACACAATCGCAGAAACACCCCCTCCTCATTTAAACACAAATGTCACACACTGTACGAACCGTCCGCATCTTGCTTTTTTAACTAAATAAACGAAGGGAGCTCTTTTCCCTTTCTTTTTTAATGGCTGAAGCTTCATCCTCCAAATTGCTTTTCTTCCCTCAAGGAGTGAGCCAAACCCAGAGCTCGGTCTAGAGTCACACATCTTATTCATTCCTTCCTTGACTTGCCCAGCCTTGTGCTAAGCCCAGGACAAAGAGGTCAGTAAAGGCCCTTTCTGGGAAGGGTGAGAACCCAGAGCCAAACTCCAGTAACTAGAATACAAGGTCATTGGTTCAGTAAAAGAGGTCAGGCCAGCTTGAATGTCACCTTCTTCCTGAATGTTCTTTTTTTAATTCTCAGACCTCCCTCCTAAACCCTACTACATCCCTCCCTCTGACTCCTACTATTATTGAGCTGGGGATGGAACTCTTGAGTTCCATGCAATTTGCTGAAAACACTCCTCAGGCCACAGACTGCCCATGTGTACTCAATGCTGGGTTCCACGCACCCAGATAATGGCGGTACAGGGAGGCTGTAACTCAGAGAGTAGCCACTTGACTCCAGGGGAGGACACACGCTATACTCCTCTATAACACTATAAGCTCATTGAGAGATATTATTTAGATCAGATTGATCTTTGTACCTGACTCAGTGCCTTGCCTTGTGCTGAGTCTCCCCATCCAGCTACTTCCTTACCGGCCTGAGACCCAGTTCACGTCAGTTATCATTATTGGGCTGTGTTTTTGTTCATACCTGAATTGCCAGGTATAATACCAAGAGAACTGGGCATTTCAAACAGGTGAAGGAGGGGAAGGTGAGAACATGCCTAGGCCTTGGCCCTTCCTGTTTGGAATCTGTTCCTTCTGTAACCCCTTCTGCCCAGCTTCCTCCAGACGAGCCCTCACTCCCAACTAGTACCTCCTCTGATCCCTTCCTGTCCCCATCTTACAGGCTCCAATATCTTCAAAGCTCCCTTCCTGCTCTGCCTTCCCCCACCATGCACCGTGCACTCCTGGGGCTCTCTCCTGAGGACTCTGTGACTTCTCTTTTTCGGCAACCCTGTGCCGTCCCAGACAGAGATGGAGCCGTCTTATGTGTTTCCCCTCCCACCATCCACTAATTCTACAGATGCCTGATAGCCCTGCTCTGTGCCAGGAGCTAACAGTCCCTGAGCACAGGGACCTCACAGACAGTGACAAACAGAGACCAGGAGGTAAAGAGCAGGCTTTCCTGGCAGGAGGTAGGGTGTTACAGGGGCCCAGGGCCAGGGTACCCGTTCTGCATGTGTCAGAGTTTACCATGTCATATGTCTATTTACATCTTTTTCTTACCTCTTTTACTACCCTATAATTTCACTGAGGTTGTTAAGGCCTTTCATGGATCAGCTTACTAAATGTCAACCCGAGGCCCTATCACTATTCCACCTGGTACCTATGGCCCCCCATCGAGGAAGTTAAACTGCTTGCCCAAGGTCGCCAATCTGAGACATGGAGGACACAGCCAGTCTGCCTCCCTTGGCGGCACTGTTAACTACTGAGCCCCACGCTCCTCGCACAGCCTCGCACAGGGCTCAAACCCCAGCCAAGATCACCTGCACACTGCACTGGCTTCCTGACCTCCAACACTCCCTTCTGCTGCTCTTCCATCTTCCGGGGAGTCTTCTGTTTGTATTGAGTCTGGGGTAGCGGCACATTCTTGAAATCAAACCTGCAAGGGCGAAAGTCCCCTTTTCCCTTCCTTAATTGAAGACTTAAGCTCAGTCAACCTAGCAGTAAAGCCTGGGGAATGGTCATCAAAGCAGCACATACAACTGTCGTAGCAGTAGAAACTGTTTACTGTCTTCCCAGCACCTCAACAGATGTCCCTGCCTTCCCTTTACCTTTTCTCCAGTTTATCCTCCACAGAAAAGCCACAGTGGTATTTTACATATGGGAGTATCTCATAGAATGGGCTGGTGGTGGTAAAGAACCTACCAACACAAGAGATGTAAGAGACACAGGTTCAATTCCTGAGTCGGGAAGATCCCCTGGAGGAGGGCGTGGCAACCCACTCCAGTATTCTTGCCTGGAGAATCCCATGGACAGAGGAGCCTGGCAGGCTACAGTCCATGGGGTCTCAAAGAGTCGGACACAACTGGACTGACTTAGCATGCACCCATCTCATGGAATAAGTTGCCAATTTTAAAAACTGTTCAAGGGTTTCCCTGGTAGTACGGTGGTTAGGAATCCACCTGCCAGTGCAGGGGACATGGGTTGGATCTCTGGTCTGGGAAGATTCCACATGCAACAGTGCAACTAACCCTGTACACAACAACTGAGCTTGCACTCTAAAGCCTGCGAGCTGCAATTACTGAAGCCCATGCGCCCTAGAGCCCGTGCTCTGCAATAAGAGAAGCCACCACAATGAGAAGTCCAAGCACTGCAACAAAGAAGAGCCCCGCTCACCGAAAACAGAGAATGCCTGCTGCAGCAACGAAGATCCAGTGCAACCAAAATAAATTATAAACAAATAAAGAAAAACTGTTCAATTCTTTGCATTATCCAGAAAGTGAAATGCACACTCCACCTGCTGGCTTACCATGGCTGTCACCAATGGCCTCTCTGGGCTCATACCTCCAGCCTCCCCTTGACACGCTAGGCCACAATGGTCCTGGCCTGCTTTCCTGTCATGTAGGCATCAAGAAATCCGTTTTTCTGTCATGTAACCCACCCTGGCTTTGGACATTGTTAATTCTTCCTTCTGGAATGCTCTTTTATGGGGGATCGTGATAGACAATAAAAGAAATACAAATCAGAGTTCAAGGTCACCTTCTTTCATTGTTCCATTAAACTTTATGCCATCAACCATGATATTTTAATTTACCTCCCATAGCTCCAGTGTTCTTGCCTGGAGAATCCCAGGGACGGGGGAGCCTGGTGGGCTGCCGTCTATGGGGTCGCACAGAGTCGGACACGACTGAAGTGACTTAGCAGCAGCAGCAGCAGCACTTATAAAATCCACTATTTAGGTTATTCATGTGTTTGGTTTCTTTTTGGCTATGCTGCATGGCACGCAGGATGTGGTCTTAGTTTCCACATGTGCCCCTAAAGTGGAAGTGTGGAGTTTTAATCACTGGACCTCCAAGGAAGTCCCTCTTAATGTATCATGTACTGTCCATGAAGAACTATAAGAATGATTATGTTAATAATAAACCAAGCAAAACAGTAGGTAATATTTTTGCAGTGCTTCTATATGTCAGGCCTTTTATGAGTTACTAGCTCTTTGCATGTGAACACAGTGTTCCTGACAAATAAACCTATGAAGGAGTTATCACTGTTACAGTTTTTTATATGAAGATACTGAAGTCTGTGAGGTTAAGTAACTTGCCATCTAGCCTGTTCCAGAGTTCAAGTCCTTAAATGCTATTTTTATTATAGCACGCTTTCCACTGAAACTCATAAATGATTCCTAGGGGAGAAAAGAGAAAAGAACCTGCCCAGCCATTCTGTGCTCCCCTGGTTCTTGATTTCCCTACAAATTCTCTCTTAATATAAGCTAGCCAGAATCTGTTTCTACTGTTTTCAACCAACAATCCTGGTCAACACATCCCAAAGGTTTAACTCTGGGCTATGCACACAGCAGAGGGACAGTACATTCTCAACATATAAATGAACCAGATAATGCAATGTGGTTGAGATTAAAGGCTCTGATGGCCTGGGTGCATGGAGGCTGTGCCACCAACACTGCACTTTTCAGTCTTTTCCTTCCTTCGCTCTTTATTATGAAATGCTTGAGACATGTCAAGTATCTTGGGGGTTTCTTGGTTTGTGTGCTTGTCATTGGCCTCACAACGTAGCTTGTAGCCTCTTCGTTCCGCAACCAGGGATCAAACCCAGGCCCCAGCAACGAAAGTGCCGAGTACTAACCACTAGACTGCAAGGGAATGTCCAAGTTTTATAAATCGCTACTGAAGGGCTATTTCCTCAGCTGTCTTTACTTGGTTTATTCTTAGTAGTTCTTTCCAGGGATCCTGCAAGAGTGGAAGTGCCTTTCTTCTCTCCCTGGCCCTACACCCTCAGGAGAGGGCGGGGAGAGTTTCCACACTACCTCAGGGCCCAAGAGCCCGCGTGGTCTGCATTACCTCCTCTGAAAGTGTTCGAATTCAGCTTGTCTCCTCATTTTCACCGCAGGGAGGTCAGTCTGGCCATAGGCATTCTCAAAGTTATAGCTTTCCTGATGCTTCCAGGCTTCACATTTGCACTGGTTCTTCGGGAAGAGCCTAAAACAATATAAGGACTAAGATCACAGACTGGGTGGGCTGGTGGGTGAGGCGGGCACTTGAAGGCGATCCCAGTGTGCTGATTCCCCCAGACTCTCCTTTCTCACAACCACCAGCCAGGTCGGGTTGAGACTCTAGAATCCCAGCAGGAGCCATTCCCAAAGACACAGCGAGAGGAAAGGATAAGAAGGCCCCATCTCAAATCCAACTTACAGTAACCAAAGCAGACATGTGGCAGGAGGATGGATAGGAACTTGGGATTAACATACACACACTACT
Source organism: Moschus berezovskii (assembly GCF_049115385.1). Taxonomy (NCBI): domain Eukaryota; kingdom Metazoa; phylum Chordata; class Mammalia; order Artiodactyla; family Moschidae; genus Moschus; species Moschus berezovskii. The sequence goes on from NC_142479.1 coordinate 49,502,216, forward strand.
AAAATAGATAACCAACAAAGACCTACTGTATAGCATAGGGAAATCTACACAATATTCTGTAATAACCCACATGGGTAAAGAATCTGAAAAAGAATGAATATATGTACATGTATAACAGAATCACTTTGCTGTACACCTGAAACTAACACATCATCGTGGGTCATTACACTCCAAAAAATTATTTTAAATCATAAAAAATAAATTTTGTAATAAAAAAAAAAAACCCTCTCTTGAATCATCTCCTGCACCAAATTTCTACTTAAGATCCCACAGGCCATGTGGCTTGTGGGAGCTTAGTTCTCTGACCAGGGATTGAACCCAGGCTCAGCAGTGAAAGCTCCAAGTCCTAACCACTGGGATGCCAGGGAATACCCTAAACGTCTTTATTTTTTTTTTAAATAATTTTCATTTATTTTTGTTTGGTTGTTGCTGGGTCTTCATTGCTGTGCAGGCTTTCTCTAGTTGCGGCCAGCGGGAGGTACTCTCTAGTTGCGGCGCAGGGTCTTCTCATTGTGGTGGCTTCTCCTGTTGCGGAGCACGGGCTCTAGGCACATGGGCTCATTAGTTGTGGCTCACAGGCTCCAGAGCACTGGCTGAGTAATTGTGGCACAGGCTCAATTGATCAGCAGCGTGTGGGATCTTCCTAGAACCAGGGATCAAACCCTTGTCTCCCGCATTCACAAGCGGATTCTTTACCACTGAGCCACCAGGGAAGCCCTCTCCAAACTTCTTTAAACCTGAGAGTCGCAGTGGCATCTCAGTTCCACCCACCTGAAGAGGAGGCCAAAGGGACAGAAAGGCAACATCTTTCCTATAGTTTGGGTTAAACGGGCCCTCCAAAACCACAAGGGACTTTGCTGGGTGTTGTAGGGAACAGAGTCTGTGCCCTGCAGACCAAGATCTTTTCTGGTCCTGTAGCTTGGAAGCACATTCACAATCAGCACAGGTACAGGAAGGTAGGGAACTGGCTGTAAGGTGGGCACAAATAGGATACTGTCAGCCACAGGAGGAGGGAGGGAGAGGTCAGACCAAGGGGGAATAACTGGCTATCTCACCAGATTCCATCGTGGGTAAAGAGGCGCTTGACATGTTCCTCAGGGAGAAGCTTCAGCATTCCGGCAGCCAGACTAGGCTGAAGGAGTGGTGCTTTGTAGCTGCTGGATTCTGAATACAGGTACACACTTCTGAACATAAATAACACAATGCCCAGGGCCAAGAATGAGACCGACATCTTGAGGATCCACAGACATCTAGAGCTGTTAGGACACAAAAGGGCAAATGCTGTGTAAATCTATTTTCCTTGATTACATGAAACATAAAAGGACCTGATTGTATAATATAGATGGGAACAGTAACTGCAGGGAAAAGGTCAATTAAACCTCTATCTTCTACTACTTACCAAGACTGATTTCTGATAAACAGAAAAGAAAAGAATCACGTTGCAACAGACACTCAGAAAAATCACAAATAAAAGAATGTGCCAAAACCCAAGGAGCGGGAGGGGAAGAGTAAGGCTTGCAGCATTAATGTCAACATAGTTGAATTTGAGGGAAAAAAAAATTAAATGGGGCCAAAAGGATCACTTACTGTGATCACATGAGTGATCTACACAAACAGATGTAGATCATGTAGCGGTCATGAACTGTATCCACTAGATAACAGCATTATTTAAGCAAAGAATGGCAGAATATGGGAGGAGAAAGATTACAAATCCAAAGGTGGAAAGGTGGTCATGGATTCTAACATTCTCATGTCTAACACTCTAACATCTCATTCCCTAACAAATCAAGTCTCAGAAATATATAAAGCAAGAAAGCAACTAATTTTTTAAAAATTTATGTATTTTATTTATTTTGGGTTGTACTAGGTCTTCATTGCTGCAGGAGGGCTTTCTCTAGTTGCGGCGAGTGAGGGCTACCCCTCACTGCAGTGTGTGAGTTTCTCCTTGCGGTGGCTTCTCTTGTTTCAGGGCATGGGCTCGAGAGCGAGGGCTCAGTAGTTACGGGTCCTGGACTCTACAGCACAGACTCAACAGTTGTGGTGCAGGGGCTTAGTCGCTCTGCAGCATGTGGAGTCTTCCCGGACCAGGGGTTGAGACCACATTCCTTGCATTGGCAGGCAGATTCCTATCCACTGTACCACCAGGAAAGTCTGCAGCTAAATTTTAGATCTCATATTCTGTTAAAGAGCATTTAGGACATTTACAAAAGTTGGCCACTTATTTGAACACAAAGAAAACCATAATAAAATAGAAATCATTCAGATTATACACTCCACACACTGACAAGTGCAATCAATATGTAACTGATAGGGGCTTCCCTGGTGGCTCAGTGGTAAAGAATCTGCCTGCTAATGCAGGAGACAAGGGTTTGATCCCTGGTCAGGGAAGATTCCATATGCTGTGGAGCAATTAAGCCCGTGCACCACAACTAGTGAGTCTGTGCTCTAGAATCCAAGAGCCACCGCTACTGAAGCCTGCATGCCCTAGAGCCTTTGCTCTGCAACAAGAGAAGCCACCACGATGAGAAGCCCACGCACTGCAAGGAACGGCAGCCCCTGCTCACTGCAACTAGAGAAAAGCCTGCGAAGCGAAGAAGACTCAGCACAGCCAAATATAAATAAATCATTTAAATATAACCTATAATAATAGTAAGCCCCCTCTTCCACAACATGGAAAAATTTTTTTAAAGCTTTCCAAAGCAACAGTTTGAGTCAAGGACAACATCAGAACAAAAAGATAATGAAGATACTACATACAAAACTATGCAATACACTAAAATTATGCTGAGTGGAAATTTTAAATTTAAATACAAATCTCTGATCACAAGACATAAAATTAATAAATTAAACAAGTTTGAAAATGGATAACAAAATGAATCTAAGAAAATTAGAAACAAGAACCTAATAACAATCCAAATGGAAAGTGGCAAATTAGAAAACATCTAAAATGGAATAATTATTAAACCCAAGCAGGGAGGAGACAACTTTTGAGATATCTGCCTACTTAATAACCTCCCTGCTCTAAGACTCTTCTCCTGCCGGACCCACAGAGGTCACACCTATGAGCTAGTTGTATCACAAGATTCTCCCCTGACCATTGGCTGACTGGACCAAAGGCGAACACCTCTGAGCTGGGCCAATCAGCCAGAATTTCTTTCCCAGGAATTGGTAAGCAGAGGCCAGCTAAATCTGGCCTCCTGAATTGAGAATAGAGGAAAGGAGAGAAGGAAGCGAAGATAGAATAACATAAGAGACACAAGGAGAAGTCTAGATCTTGAATACCTAGATGAAAGAGATGATCTAAACAGATCCACTAAAGTGGGGAAAAAAAAAAACCAAGGAAGTTGTCAAAGGCCTCAACAAAATCCAAAATTCCTATTTCATAAGTAAACAATTCCACACCAATTTACAAAAACTAGTTTTACAGTGATGCAAGTATAAGTACTGAAGAATAATGCTGTAAGTATGCTAAACAAATAGCAGAGTATAATGGTATCCTAAATGAAAGATTCATCACTAATAAATGAAGTTCTTCTAGGAGAGCAAGGATGACTCAATCCTATAGTGTGGCTGAACCACTCCAACTTTATCCTAGGCCCACAGTCCTACCTCTTTTCTTTTTTTATTTTTAAAGAATAACAGTGTCATCAAGTTCATTACATAATTTTCAACCCAACAGAAAGAAACAAAACAGGAACAACAGAGGGATGTGGTCTTGGCCTTTTTGACGGTTTGGTTCTTCTCCTTCTGCTAGCAGGAAATGAAACTGTGTGTCATTGAATAAAAACAAAACAAAATGAGGAGAAAAAAATTCTCTGGGCAAATGACTTTCCTTGTATTCCATATAATTTTTCCTCCTTAAACTGTTACCTGCTCCCCTTTCTGCAAGACTGAGCTTTAGCTTACTCACAAGAAGTGTGCCTAAGCCAGGGGAGTCTCCTATCAAGTTTTCCCCTGGCCTTCCTCTGACATGAAAACTGAAAGAATGCCTTTTGCTGATGTGAATGGTTAATGGTCATGAGAACCTCCCCTCCACACACACAAAGGGAGTGAAAAACATCCATTTCCCATTGATATGGATGTGATTCTCCCTACTAGTCAGATTTTATTTTCAGCTTTGGTCCTTTAAATCTCCTTTACCCTTTTCTGCAGCTTTGAATGCCTCTGGATCATCTGCCAGCTCCTGCCCATGTGTAAGTCACCCACAATAAACTTCATAATAGCTCTTCATGCAGGTGCCTGTTTTGTTTTTGGGTCTCAAAGTTCCTTCTCAGTTAGGAGGATATTATTCAATATCTCTGCCTTCCAATAATTATACAATTTATTAATAAATTTCACCAAGTGGAAATTCAGGTCAGGAGAACACCCAAAATGATTATATTGACAGATGATTTTTGAAGTCGTTCAATAAAATTATCCATCCTCTTTAAAAAATTTATTTACTTTTTAATTGAAAGATAATTGATAAATGATCAGAATTTTGTTGGTTTCTGTCAAACATCAACATGAATCAGCCAATGCAGGGGACTCAGTTTGATCCCTGGTCGGGGAATTAAGATCCCACATAGTGATGGGCAACTAAGCCCATGCACCACAATTACTGAGCCTGCACGACACAACTAGAGAAAGCCCCCACGCTGCAACAAAAAACCAGCACAGTCAAAAGAAAAAAAAGAAAAATAAACTAAAAATATAGCTACCGTACGATCCAGCAATCCCACTCCTGGGCATTTATCTACACAAAACTATAATTCAAAAATATATATGCACCCCTATGTTCACAGTAGCATTATTTACAATAACCAAGACATGGAAGCAACCTAACTGGCCATGAATGGATAAAGGTCTGGTACACCTTTATACAATGGAATATTACTCAGCCATGAAAAGAAAATAATGCCATTTGCAGCAAATTGGATGGACATAGAGAGTATCATACTAAGCAAAGTCAAAAAGAGAAAGACAAATACTATATTATATCACCTATATGTATAATCTAAAGTACAACACAAATGAACATATCTACAAAACAGAAACAGGCATAGAGAACAGACATGGTTGCCAAGGGAGGGAGGGTGAGGGAGGGAAGAACTGGGAGTTTGGGATTAGCAGATATACACTATTAGAATGGATAATCAACAAGGTCCTACCCTATAAGACTGGGAAATATATTCCATATCTTGTGACAAACCATAATGGGAAAAATATGAAAAAGTATATACATATATATATATAACTGCAGCTGCACAGTAGAAACTGACAGATAATCAACCATGCTCCAATAAATGTTTTTAAAAAGGGAAGCACCTGGAAGAAACGATACTACACTAACAATTATGAGCACACCTAACATCTGGATCTTGGTTTACATACAGCATTCCCCTCTAAAGAAAATCAGAGCCCCTTGCAGAAATGGCTGATTCTGGCTTTTGGTGAGGAAAATGCAAAGCAAGTCTAGAATATCCTGTGATGCCAGAAGGGAAGGGGGCTATCTAAGAAGACCCCAGTTCTAAGAAAAAGGAGCCAGTTTAAACGGTCTTCTACCAGCCATATTTGAGATAGTTGATACAACAACAAGAACAATGACTATAATTAACTATAACATATTAAATAAAATAAAACCCATAAAGTTAATAATACTCCAAGGGAAAAATGCAAGGGGTGATCAGGGTACTTAAAAAAAAACTTTAAAATTATAGACAAAAATCCCAAGTACATACAAAAAATAAAAACAATAAAATGAATTTTATTATACCCATTACCTACCTTCTACTCCTGGACAAAATGGATTTATCTGTTTCTTCACCTATTCCCTCACTTCTCAAATCATTTTGAAGAAAATCTTGTCATCACATCATTTCATCAGTAAATATTCTATCTTTGAAGGGTAATGTGGCAGTTATGTGCTCAGATGAACCGCTGGAATTCCCTTCCCTCTGTAATGCCAGGTTAGGGATGGCCACAGAGAAACTTGCATGAGATTCAGAGGCAGTGCAGACGCTGGCAAGTTCCAACCACCTGGTCCTCTTTCCCTCAACTCTGTGTCCAGCCCTCCTTCCCAACAGCTGGGCCTGCTGACCAGCTATCTCAGGTTCACTATACGAACTTTCTCTGAGAACTCACAGTAGTGTAACCATGAGGAACAAACAACCTTTCATATACTTCTCCAGCCGCTCTCTTTGTGGCTGTACTCCAGAAAACAGATGTTTCTGAATTCTTCCCAGTTCCAGCTCATTCACCTCTGACAAGATGATTGGTGACTTTTCTCTAATTTTATTTTTTGCACTTGTCCCAAAATTGTGCTAATTCCTATAATAAATTTCTTATTGTGCAATCCTCATTGAAGTTCTGCTTCTTTGCTTAAAGCTTGGGGGATTCAGATAAAGGTTGTGTACAAACACCCAATACCATTATCAGCTAAAAATCTAACAATCAGTCTTTATTACCATCAAATGTGCACAGGGTTCCCTTCTGTCTTTTTTTTTTTTTTTACAGACTGAAATAAGTCGGTGGGCTTCCCTGGTGGCTCAGAGGTTAAAGCGTCTGCCTCCAATGCGGGAGACCCGGGTTCGATCCCTGGGTCGGGAAGATCCCCTGGAGAAGGAAATGGTAACCCACTCCAGTATTCTTGCCTGGAGAATCCCATGGACGGAGAAGCCTGGTAGGCTACAGTCCACTGGGTCGCAAAGAGTCGGACACGACTGAGCGACTGAACGGAATGGAACGGAACGGAAGGCATACATATGGAACCTAGAAAAATGGTACTGATGAACTTATTTGCAGGGCAGGAAGAGACTCAGACATAGAAAACAGACTTGTGGACACAGCGGAAGAGGGTGGGACTAACTGAGAGAGTAGCATTTGACATATATAGACAACCACCCATAAAATAAATAGCTAGTGGGAAGCTGCTGTATAGCACGGGGAGTTCAGCTTGGTGCTCTGTGACAACCTAGAAGGGTGGAGTGGGGTGTGCTGGGGTGGGAGGCAGGCTGAAGAAGGAGGGGATATATGTATACATAGAGCTGATTCACGTTCCTGTACACAGAAACTGACACAACACTGTAAATCAATTACAATCCAATTAAAAATAGAATCAAAGCAGAATCTAAATAAGATGCATACATGGGTTGATATGTTTCATCAGTTCCTTTTAATATACACCATTCCTCTGTTTCTCTTCCTAGAAACTTACTTGTTTAAGGAACCATGTTGTTTATCCTACATAATTTGGATTTTCCACATCTGGACTGTGCTCATTTCAGCCCCCCGGGGCCATGTTCCTTTGTTCCCTGAAATTCCTTTAAATTTGTAGTTAGATCAAGAGCCTTGATCAGATCCAGGTTTGATTTCTGAGAAAATCCCTTCATCGGTGATGGTGTGTGCCCCTCCATCAGAGAGGCTAGGTGCAGCATCTCTCTTTTGCGGAATATCAGTAGGCATTTGTTGACTGCCCACATCACGGGTTCTGAGTATTCTGGGGCTCAGGATCTCTATTTTTTTAAAAATTTGTTTTTGATGTGGACCATTTTTAAAGTTTTTATTGAATTTGTTATAATATTTCTTCTGCTTTATATTTTGGGTTTTTAAGCCATGAAGCACGTGGGATCTTAAAGCCTCCACCAGGAATCACACGCCCTGCACTGAAAGGCAAAATCTTAACCACTGGACTGTCAGGGAAGTCCCTGGACCTCTTTATAATCTTAAAAATTACTGAGGACTCCCAAAGAGTTTTTGTTTCTGTGGGTTATATCTGTCAATGTTTACCATTTTGGAAATTAAATTTGAGGACTTTTTAAAAGTACGTATTAATTTAGAAATAACATAATAAACCCATTAAAAGCTAACACAACATATTTTTATGAAAAATAATTACATTTTTCCAAACAAAAAGTAGTGAGAAAAATGGCATCATTTTACATTTTTGCCTATCTCTGTAATATTTAGCTTAATAGATAAAATTAATCCTTATATTGTTTCTGCGTTCAATCTGTTACGTTGTTTGGTTGAAATATGTGAGGAAAATACAGCCTCACACAGATATATAAGATAATTGTGGATATTCATCTTTGATACCATGCCAAAAATCAAGAAGTAGTAGTTAAAAGGTTAGCAGCAACCTGGAATCTAAAACCATATCAATGAACTTTTTTCATTGGTATGATTTGGACTTTGAATGGATCTTTCACCTACACTCGATTTTATAACACCATGCATCATTCATATGGAAAACATTGGTTCACTGAGCTATGCTGATCTCCCAAATGCATTTTTAATGCAATACAGAGAATTCATTCATTAATATCGACACCAGTCTCATCAGAAATGTCTCTAAATAATAAAAGTCTCAAACTCATTGCAGTAGAAATAAGTTTTACAAAGTTCTAATTTTTTGGAAAGCTTGAATTTTATGATTGGTAACAAATACTACCAGTTGTTTTCTTTAAATGGACAAGATCACTTAGTTAAAAGATATCTACCAAAAACAGAAGTCTGAATAACCAGCTTATTCTTCATTTTTATTCATTCTTTAAACAAAAAATATTTCAATTAAAAAGCAGCTAGTTCAACTTGAGGACAGAAATCAAAGCAAGATCCTCTTATGATCCCCCTCCTAGAGGAATGGAAGTAAAAACAAAAATAAACAAGTGGGACCTAATTAAACTTAAAAGCTTTTGCACAGCAAAAGAAACTATAAACAAGGTGAACAATGCTCAGAATGGGAGAAAATAACAGCAAATGAAACAACTGGCAAAGGAGTAATTTCCAAAATATACAAGCAGCCCATACAAGTCAATACCAGAAAAACAAACAACCCAATCAAAAAGTGGGAAAAAGACCAAACAGACATTTCTCCAAAGACATACAGATGGCTAACAAACCCATGAAAAGATGCTCAATGCTGCTCATTATTAGAGATATGCAAATCAAAACTACAATGAGATATCACCTCACACCAGTCAGAGCAGTTATAATCAAAAAGTCTGCAAACAATGAGGGAGAGGGTGTGGAGAAAAGGGAATTCTCTTGCACTGTTGGTGGGAATGTAAGCTGATACAGCCACTATGGAAGTCGGTGTGGCGATTACTTTAAAAATCTAGAAATAAAACCACCATTTGACCCAGCAATCCCACCACTAGGCATATACCCTAAGGAAACCAAAACTGAAAAAGACAATGTACCCCAATGTTCATTGCAACGTTATTTACAATAGCTAGAACATGGAAGCAACCTAGATGTCCATCAACAGATGAATGGATAAAGAAGCTGTTGTACATATATGCAATGGAATATTCCTCAGCCATAAAAAGGAATGCATTAGAGTCCGTTCTAATGAGGTGGATGAACCTAGAGCCTATTTATACAGAGTGAAATACATCAGAAAGAGAAAGATAAATATTGTATACTAACACATATATGTGGAATCTAGAAAAATGGTACTGATGAGTTTATTAGAAGGGCAGCAATGGAGAAACACACAGAGAGAACAGACTTATGGACATGGCAGGGATGGGGAGGAGGGAGTGGGTGAGATATATAGAGAGTGTAACATGGAAACTTACATTACCATATGTAAAATAGATAAGCAATGGGAATTTGCTATTAGACTCAGAACTCAAACAGGGGCTCTGTAACAACCTAGAGGGTGTGATGGGAAGGGAGGCTCAATAGGGAGGAGACATATGTATACCTGTGGCTGATTCACATTGATATTTGGCAGAAAACAACAAAATTCTGTAAAGCAATTATCCTTCAATTAAAAAATAAATTTTTAAAAAGTGGTTATGAAAAAAAAGCAGTTAGTTCAGCTCCCTGCTCAAATTGCACAAGCACTTTTTCTCGAGGCAACAACTGCACTTCAGTCTGTAGTAGAAATATTTTACTGTTCATCAAAAGATATATTTAAAATTGTTTGTTTTTTCTTCATGCCACATGCAGGATCTTCATTTCCCCACCAGGGACTGAACCCTCACCCCCTGCAATAGAACTACAAAGCCTTAACCACTAGACTGCCAGGGAAGTCCAAAAATGGTATTAAAAAAAAAAATCAATTGATTTAACCATTTCATCAAGGATATTCTGAAGTTTCCCCTGAGTGTGGTGGGAAGAATGCAACTCCCACCAGTTCAAGCGAAGGTACCAGTAGCAGTTTTCCATCACTGTCCCTGCATCATCAGTGTCAAAGTCAGCATAGTGAAAAAGGCAATTAGCATCTTAATACTATCATGAAATAGTTCTGACCTTACAGACTCCCTGAGGAGGTCACTGGGGCCCTCAGGAGTCTCTGCCCACAATTGAAGAAGCCCTGCTCTAGCCTTTTCTTCTATAGGGATGTCAGGGTTTTCTCTCCCTGATTTTAGAAGCTCCAGATGTTCCTGTAACAGAGCAGGAAGAGCACAGCCCTTAGCAGGTAGCCGTTGTTGTGCCTTATTACTCTGACCCGTTACTAGGCATCAGGTCTTTCTCAGCCATTGCCTCAGTGGGCCCTGCCCACAGCAACCAACCATCAATGAGTGACCCTTTGTTGCCTTGCTCAGCTATTGGTCAGGGCCGCAGTGTGCCCCGCCCAGTGGTACCTGTCAATCACTGGGGAGGTGATTGAGTCAACAGGCAGTGGTGCGGTGGTCATCAGGTGGAGAGTGGCTTAAGAGAAAGATTCAGGCCTTCTACTGGAGGCCCTACAGCTTACCCAGACTTGGGTCAGAAGGTAAGTTGGACAGCCCAAGGAACAGACTGGGGACTACGTCCTGTAGGGCTCCAGAGCTCTCACTAAGGCCCCTTCCACTAGCCTTGGCTCAGCCCTTGAGGCAGCAGTGAACCTCTCCCCCATCTCTGTCTCTGCAACCTAATAGAAGGGGCCCTCTGTGTGAGTTGCAGTCTGGGAGACCTGGTCTCCCCATTTGGGTGGCCTGAGCAAACTGAGGGCCAGTTGGGTTGGATGCCTGGCTTCCTCAGGGATGACAGCTGGGCAGGATGTGGGAACTTGGTCCTGAAAGAGCTGCCAACTGAGATCTGCCTCCTCTCAGCCAGGACTGCGGCTCTGGGGTAAAAGTTGTGCCTTGGGACTTTGCCCTTTCTTGTCAGGACAGAGAATAACATTTATCTGGTAGAGATTTACAGGAACATGATTACCTCACTATGACCAGACCTCAAGAACAAAGGCTCTGACACGGAGAAGTCTGCAACAAGTAACCACGTGCATCCCTCACCTTTTGCTTTTAAAGAGACTTGCTGAAAGCTTTCAGTAACTTTGGGGTTCTTAGGGCATCAGCCACTCATCTCCTTCTATGAATCTGTAATAAACCTTTCTCTATTCCAAACTCTAATGTTGAATATTGATGGACCTCACTGTGCATCAGGCATCAGTTCAGTTCAGGTCAGTTCAGTCGCTTAGTCGTGTCCGACTCTTTGCGACCCCATGAACCACAGCACGCCAGGCCTCCCTGTCCATCACCAACTCCCGGAGTTCACTCAAACTCATGTCCACTGAGTCGGTGATGCCATCCAGCCATCTCATTCTCTGCCGTCCCCGTCTCCTCCTACCCCCAATCCCTCCTAGCATCAGAGTCTTTTCCAGTGAGTCAACTCGTCACATGAGGTGGCCAAAGTATTGGAGTTTCAGCTTTAGCATCAGTCCTTCCAATGAACACCCAGGATTGATCTCCTTTAGAATGGACTGGTTGGATGTCCTTGCAGTCCAAGGGACTCTCAAGAGTCTTCTCCATCACCACAGTTCAAAAGCCATCAATTCTTCGGCGCTCAGCTTTCTTCACAGTCCAACTCTCACATCCATACATGACCACGGGAAAAACCATAGCCTTGACTAGACAGACCTTGGTTGGCAAAGTAATGTCTCTGCTTTTTAATATGCATCAGGCATAGGGACTTGCAATTTCAGTAACAACAGCTTTGACTATATAGACCTTTGTCAGTAAAGTGATTTCTCTGCTTTTTAAAATGCTGTCTAGGTCGGTCACAGCTTTTTTTCTTTTAGATTCATGACTGCAGTCACAGTCCGAAGTGATTCTGGAGCCCAAGAAAATAAAACCTGTCACTGCTTCCACTTTTCCCCCCATCTATTTGCATGAAGTGATGGGACCAGATGCCATGATATCAGTTTTCTGAATGTTGAATCTTAAGCCAACTTTTTCACTTTTCTCTTTCACCCTCATCAAGGGCTCTTTAGTTCCTCTTCACTTTCTGCCGTTAGAGTGGTGTCATCTGCACATCTGACGTTTTGATATTTCCCCCAGCAATCTTGATTCCAGCTTGTGCTTCACCCAGCCCAGTATTTTGCATGATGTACTCTACATATAAGTTAAATAAGCAGAGTGACAATATACAGTCTTGATGTACTCCTTTCCTAATTTTGAACCAGTCCGCTTTTCCATGGATGGTTCTAACTGTTGCTTCTTGACTAGCATACAGGTTTCTCAGGAGGCAGGTCAGGTGGTCTGGTATTCCCATCTCTTTAAGAACTTTTCAGTTTGTTGTGATTCAGTCAAAGGATTTAGGGTAGTCAATAAAGCAGAAGTAGATTTTTTTTTGGAATTCTCTTTTTTTCTATGATCCAACAGATGTTCGCAATTTGGTCTCTGGTTCCTTTGCCTTTTTTTTCTTTTTTTTCAATATTTATTTATTTGGCTGTTCCCGGCCTTAGCGGCAGCATGTGAAATCAAGTTCCCTGACCAAGAATTGAACCCTGTCCTCCTGCATTGGGTGCACAGAGTCTTAGCCACTGGACCACCAGGGAAGTCCCTCCTTTGCCTTTTCTAACCCCAGCTCGTACATCTGGAAGTTCTCAGTACGCCTAGCTTGAAGGATTTTGAGCATTACCTTGCTAGTGTGTAAAATGAGTGCAACTGGGTGGTAGTCTGAACATTCTTTGGCATTGCCTTTCTTTGGGATTGGAATGAAAACTGACCTTTTCCAGTCCTGTGGCCACTGCTGAGTTTTCCAAATTTTCTGACATACTGAGTGCAGCACTTTCACAGTATCATCTTTTAGGATTTGAAATAGTTCAGCTGGAATTCCATCACCTCCATTAGCTTTGTTCATAGTAATGCTCTTTAAGGCCCACTTGACATCACACTCCAGGATGCCTGGCTCTAGGGAGTGACCAGACCATCATGATTATCCAGGTCATTAAGGCCTTTTTGTATAGTTCTTCTGTGTATCCCTACCACCTCTTCTTAATTGCTTCTGCTTCTGTTAGGTCCCCGTTGTTTCTGTCCTTTATTGTGCCCATCTTTGCATGAAATGCTCCCTTGTTATCTCCAGTTTTCTTGAGATCTCCAGTCTTTTCCATTCTATTGTTTTTCTCTATTTCTTTGCACTGTTCACTTAAGAAGGTTTTCTTTTCTCTTTGCTGTTCTCTGGAACTCTGCATTCTCTTGGGTATATCTTTGCCTTTCTCCTTTGCCTTTTGCTTCCCAAACACAAAATTGAAGAAAATAAAAAGACACAGAAATTTTAGAAATAAAAAAATAACAGTACTGAAAACTTAAGTGGATGAATTTAACAGAGAATTTGACAAGACTGGAAGATAGGTCAGACTATAACTGCCAAGGAGGTGGACAGATAAATTAGGAACTGGGATTAATAGATAAACATCCTTATATATAAAATAGGTAAACAACAAGAATTTACTGTATAGCACAAGGAACTATATTCAGTATCTTGTAATAGTCTATAGTGGAAAAGAATCTTAAGAAGAATAGATATATATGTATGCTAGTGCTGGAGAAGGCAATGGCAAGCCACTCCAGTACTCTTGCCTAGAAAATCCCATGGATGGAGGAGCCTGGTAGGCTGCAGTCCATGGGGTCGCTAAGGGTCGGACATGACTGAGCGACTTCACTTTCACTTTTCACTTTCACACATTGGAGAAGGAAATGGCAACCCACTCCAGTATTCTTGCCTGGAGAATCCCAGGGACGGCGGAGCCTGGTGGGCTTCCGTCTACGGGGTCACACAGAGTCGGACACGACTGAAGTGACTTAGCAGCAGCAGCGTGCTAGTGCTAGTGCTAAGCTGCTTCAGTCGTGTCTGACTCTTTGCAACCGCATGGACTATAGCCCACCAGTCTCCTCTGTCCATGGGATTCTCCAGGCAAGAATACTGCAGTGATTGCCATTTCTTACTCCAGGGGATCTTCCCAACCCAAGGATTGAACCAAATCTCCTGTGTCTTCTGCATTAGCAGCTGGGTTCTTTACCACTAGAACCAACTGGGAGGCCTGTTACAGGCCCTTCATAACCTAATATCCAAGCTACCGTTTTCTAACCTAATCTGCATCTACTGCCTCCAAACATTCTCACAGAGCTCTGCTATGACATTCTTACTATACCAGTTTATCTACCTTGGGATTTCTCTGATAGCTCAGTTGGTAAAGAATCTGCCTACAATGCAGGAGATCCTGGTTTGATTTCTGGGTCAGGAAGATCCGCTGGAGAAGGGATAGGCTACCCACTCCAGGATTCTTGGATTTCCCTTTTGGCTCAGCCGGTGAAGAATCTGCCTACAATGCAGGAGACCTGGGTTCAATCCCTGGGTTGGGAAGATCCCCTGGAGAAAGGAAAGGCTACCCACTCCAGTATTCTGACCTGGAGAATTCCATGGACTGCATAGCCCATGGGGTTGCAAAGAGTCACTCAGTCATGACTTTCACTTCACTTCACTTCACTTTTCTACCTTATTGGTTTTCCAGCTCTACTTCTTTACGTATGTATATGTATAACTGAATCACTTTGCTGTTTACCTGAAACATTGTAAATCAACTAAACGTCAATAAAAAACAAAATAAAATAACTGCCAAAATGGATAATATAGGAACAAAAGATCTCAAATTAATAAAAGAATCAAAGACACAGAGGAAACAGTCAGTATTCGAGTACTGGAGAAGAGGAACTGGGGCAGAGGAATACTTGAAGAAAAATGACTGAAAATTTTCAAAATTAATGAAGGAGCTTTTATGAAGTTCTATTTAAGCCACAAGAAAGAAAATTAAACAGAAATACACACCAAAAAGCATTGTAGTAAAAATTAAAACACAAGGAGAATCAGGGCTAGAGTCAAGCTTGGGTATCAGCTACTGCCTGAGGGCAGTGGAGTCCTCCAAAAGTAACTGCTGACCTTAGTTACTGGCTGTGGCCCTCATGACATCATCAGTCACCAGGTTAGTGACATTCATCAGACTGACCTATACAACTGTTAGATCCATGCATGCCCACATATTAGGGGGAGGTTTAGGAGACCTCTGTTACAGA
Organism: Moschus berezovskii; assembly: GCF_049115385.1. Taxonomy (NCBI): domain Eukaryota; kingdom Metazoa; phylum Chordata; class Mammalia; order Artiodactyla; family Moschidae; genus Moschus; species Moschus berezovskii. Next base: position 49,517,485 of record NC_142479.1, read on the forward strand.
AGTAACAGCTGTAGAAACTATCAAGGGACCTGAATTCTAGTCTTGGCACTGCCTCTGACCTCAGTGACTTACTCTGGTTCCATGAAAAAACTACTCTTTTCCACTTGATAGCTTTGGTGGCTTTTTAAAGACTTGTTCTATTTGAAAAGTGGAGTACCTGCTATGTCACTCTTTCGCACGAGTCGATAACTCACACTGTAAAGGGGGAGACGGGATGTGAAGATGATAAACATAGCTTTTTAATCGTAGTGAAGTAGTGAAAATGGCAGCCTTCTCTCCCCAGTCACGCAAAATTGGTGAGGCATTACTACTTAAAGAGGAACCAGAGCTTCTGCCCAACTGTCAACCTTGATAAAACGTGGATCTTGGTCAGTGAGCAGACACAGGTAAATGCTGCCGAGAATAAGACTGGGGTGAGTCATAGCATGGGTGTGGTGCGATTGGGCTACTCGGAAGTTCTGGGGAGGGGGAAGTTCCCAAAGCAGCCTGTCACGACAGCCAAATTCTTCAGCAGAAGGGCTGAGGTGATTTAAGGTGTGAGTGGGGCTTTTGTCACGGTAGCTTGAAGCCACACGGTAGGAGATGCATAACATTAAACAAATGCTCTTCAAAAAACAAATAAAATACAAGAAGATAATCTTAAAAGCAGCCATAAAAGGTTACCTTTAAAAGAAGCTGCTAGTTAATTTTCCAACAGAATATATGGGAAGCCAGAGATACTGAAATATCTTTGATACCACCAGGACTATTCAAAAATGAAGGTGCCCATAAAGGTGTTTCTAGACAAGCAACATTTGAGGGAACTGATAACCAGCATATTTGCACTAAAATAAAGGTAGATTACTCCAGAAGGAAGATCATAAAGAAATAAGGAAGAGAAATAAAACTGAAAAGTGGGTAAGTCTAGATGACTACTGACTATATAAAATAATACTGTTTTGTTTAGTGACAGTAAGAGACAATAAGAAAATCATAAAACACAACAGAACCAAAAAAGATTGACGTAATGACACGTAAGTCAGGAAAAGAGTAAACAGACTAAAAGTGTTCCAAGGTCTTTACATTTCCCTGGGAAGAAGATTAAAAAAAACAATTAAGGACTTCCCTGGTGGTCCAGCGGTTAAAACTCTGCTCTTCCAATGCAGGCAGCATGAGTTTGATCACTGGTTGGGGAACTAAGATCCCACATGCCACGTGGCACAGCCAAAAAATGAAAATAAATAAAATAAGAATTAAATAATTTTTAAAAACAATATTTTAGACTTTGGTAGGTCAAGAACCTTATAATACATGGTGTAACTACTGCAGAAATAAAATATAAATAATAAAGCTAATAGACAGGAAAATAGGATAATAAAAAAAATCAATTCCGAAAGTGCAAGAAGAGAGAAAAGAAGAATATAGACCAGGCAGAACAAATAGAAAGCACTCGCTGAGATGTTAGATTTAAACCAACTATATCTTGTTATTCAGTCACTAAGTCATGTCCAACTCTAAGACCCCCATGGACTGCAGCACGCCAGGTTTCTCTGTCCTCCACTACTCCCCAAGTTTGCTCAAATTCATGTTCATTGAGTCAGTGATGCTATCTAACCATCTCATCCAATAATTACATAATTGATTAAATGCTCCAATTAAAACATAAGGTAATCAGACTAGATGGAAAAAAGAAACCCAAATATATGTGGTTTGCAAGAGATACATCGAAAGAAAATTATATAGAAACATTGAGAGTAAAAAGGAAGATAAATACACTAAGTGTAACCAAGATAAAGCTGCTATCTCTATATTAATAATAAAGGAAGTTGACTTAATTAATATCAAGTGAAGCCTACTTCACTTGATATTAATATAGAGATATCAAGCAAAACCACAGATAGAGGAATACCTCAAGTTATAAAATACTCAGCTCACAGAAAGAGATAACAATTCTTTATTCTAATAACATAACCTTAAAATATATAAGGCAAAATACTGAAAGAATTACAAGGAGAAACATACATATTCACAATCATGGTGAGAGAGATTTTAATCTGATCAACAAAGCAATCAAAAAATTAATAAGCATTTAGATGATTTGAAGCAATCAGCAAACTTTATATAAATGGACTATATAAAGCCCTACATGTAGTGACTACAGAATATGAATTTCTTCCAAACATACACAGAACATTTACAAAAACTGAACATATGCTGGGTCATAAAACAAGTGTCCAAAATTTCAAAGAATTTCAGTAATATAGAGTATATTTTCTAACCTTAATGCAATTAAGTTGCCAGTGAACAATAAAAAGATAACTAGAAAATCCTTGCTTTTAAAAATTCAGAAATGCACTTCTAAATAACCATGGGTCAAAGAAAAATCACGATGGAAATTAACATTCGTTTGAATTACATGACAGTGAAAATACCACAAATCACCACCACTGGAAAGCAACTAAAAAACAATACTCACAAAGAAATTTATGCCTTTGAATATCTCTATTAGAAAAGAAGAAAATCTGAGAGTCAGGAAGTCAAGCATCTACCTCAAAAATCAGAAAAAGATCAGTAAATTAGGCTCAGAATAAAGTAGGAAGAAGAAAATAATAAATATGAGAACAGAAAATAATGAAATAGGAAACATATACTTTAAAGTATCATTGAAGCCAAAAGCTGTTTTAAAAGTGAAAGTGTTAGTTCGACTCTTTGTGACCCCATGGACTGTAGCCCACCAGACTCCTCTGTCCATGGGATTCTCCAGGCAAGAATCCTGTGGGTTGCCATTCCCTTATCCAGGGATCTTCCCTGGATCGAACCTGGGTCTCCTGCATTGCAGGTGGATTCTTTACCATCTAAGCCATCAGGGAAGCCCTTATAAAAGTAATAAGCTCATTGGAAGGAAATAAGATAAAAACAAGAGCAGGCACAAATCACCAAAGTCAGAAATGTTGGGGGCATTACTTGAAACTTAAGGCTATTAAGGAAGTAATAAGAATATAAATGAGTAATTTTGTGACACTAAACTTGAAAATTTAGAGGAAACAAGCAAGTTCTTAGAGAAGAATACAGCTTTAAAAAACTGACACAAGGAAAAATAGAAAATTCTGAATAATTCTATAAGCCAAATTTTCATTTTCAGTTGACTTCCTATTCTTCTAAAGAATAGGGAAAAAACTACAACTTATGAAACAACATAAACGTTTCACCAAAACCTTACAAAGATTTAAGAAAGAAAGAGGGACTTTCCTGGTGGTCCCATGGCTAAGACTCTAAGCTCCCAATGCAAGAGACCCAAGTTTGATCCCTGGTGGGGGAATGAGACTCTACATGCCACAACTAAGAGCGCTAATGTCACAACTAAGGCCCACAGCAGCCAAATAAATAAAAACAAATATTAAAATTTTTTAAAAAAGAAAAAAACCACAGTCCGTCTCATTCATGAAAATAAATGCCAAAGTCCCATGGTAGCCAGTCTCCCGGGTGGCCTTTGGATGGTCTCAGCTTCCAAGTAGTCACACCTTTGTGTAGCCCTTTCCACCCTGGCCAAAAACAGCACAGAGTGGAAGAAGCCCCTTCCCACACGAGTCTGAGTGGCCAATACGAAAACAACATGGGTCACTTCTGAGACTGCTAATAAAAGACTCTGTGACTATCACCTTGGTGACACATTCTCAGAGGATCTGTTCTGGAAAAGCCCACTGCTATGCTGTGAGCTGCCCATGCAGAGCCACGTGGAGAGGAACTAAAGTCCCCAGCCAACAGGCACTTGAGTGAGCTAGGAAGTGGATCCAGCCATCAGCCCCAGTAGAGTCCTCAACTCATCACAGTTATTTCATTAAACTGTGTTATGTTTCCATTGGATAGGTTTATGGTTATTCTTTTTAGTGACTTTATTTTTTTAATTTTCACAGCTTTAATTTTTAATATGGTGATAGGAATAGATACAACCCACCTAAACAAAAGTTCTCTGGGGTCCTCAATAATTTCTAAGCATTACAAGGGTCCTATGGCTGGATGGCATCACCAACTCGATGGACATGAGTTTGAGTGAACTCTGGGAGTTGGTGATGGACAGGGAGGCCTGGCGTGCTGTGATTCACGGGGTCGCCAAGAGTCAGACACGACTGAGTGACTGAACTGAACTGAACTGAAACCAAAAAGACCAAGAACTGCTGATCTAAGTTCTAAGCAATTACTATGGTTCTTGATAATATAATTGAGCTTTTACAAGGACTTATAGTACAATACAGGGAGTATAGCCAATATTTTATAATAAATATAAATGGAATATAACCTTTAAAATTCATCAGTCACTATAGAAAAGACCCTGATGCTGGGAAACATTGAAGGCAGGAGGAGAAGCAGATGACAGAGGATGAGATGGTTGGATGGCATCACAGACTCAATGGACATGAGTCCAGCAAGCTCTGGGAGGTGGTGAAGGACAGGAAAGCCTGGCATGTGCAGTCCCTGGGGTGGGAAAGAGTCAGACACCACTGAGGAACTGAACAACAAAATGTTGCACACTTGAAACTTATTGTACATCAACTATACCTCAATAAAAATTTTAATAAGACAATAATAATACAGAAGAGCTTCAAATTAGCACAGTACTTATGTAAAAATTATATTACATAAGTATTATATTTATATTATATTATTATATTATATATTATATTATATTATATACCTTAATAAAAGTTATATTCTATGTACAAGTTAATCTGAAGAACTCACAGGCACAGACACAGCTGGTTCCCAACACATACCTGGCTCAGCTACAGAGATTCTTTTCAGGAGTAAACGTGCAATCAGAATAAGTATTCAGAATTGCTCAAGCCCATTTCTCCATTTAAGCAACCGATGTAAAATAGACACTAATACCACAATAATTTTAAAGACACAACCAAGCATCTGGTTACTTCTATCTTTAGTGGTGACCACTTGAGTTTTTCATTTGTGTTTAAAATTTAAAATAGCAAAAACAGTGCAAACTGCCAAGTATATTTTGTTTGGTATGAATTTACCACTTATGAGTTAATTCATATATAAACTATTTGAATATCTTTAAAAATTGAAGTTTATTTTTAATTGTCTGCAAATGAAAGAGCAAGATAATAGTAATTATCATTGGTTCAGTTCAGTTCAGTTCAGTTGCTCAGTCGTGTCTGACTCTTTGCGACCCCATGAATCACAGCACACCAGGCCTCCCTGTCCATCACCAACTCCCGGAGTTCACTCAAACTCATGTCCATTGAGTCGGTGATGCCATCCAGCCATCTTATTCTCTGTCATCCCCTTCTCCTCCTGCCCCCAATCCCTTCCACATCAGAGTCTTTTCCAGTGAGTCAACTCTTCGCATTACCATTGGTATTATATATTATTACTGAAGATAATTCTGTCCTATAGAGAAGGGTATTAAAAAATGATCAACTGATGATGTCAAATATGCTAGAGTCATAACTTTTCCAAGAGGTCAGGACAGTTGTATCCCCCGTACCTGGTATAATGCCTCTCACATGGTAGGATTATCAAATTTTGTGGAATGAAATGCTATGAATAAAATGTCCCACACAATCAAAAAAGTACTGACTATCCTCAGAGTTAGATTCCAACCTGCTCCTTTCAACGTAGCCCTTAGACAACCTTTATTCTCCATTTCCACAACTGTAGCTTGGACATCACACTTCAAAGAGTGCTGAGGTGAACTCTGGTGGTACAATCTAGAACAGGGCCTATTCATAACAAATAAGTGGATGAAAGGAATTTACCGACCAACATTTACGGAGTTTTACTGCATGCTACTATAGCAATTGTTTCTTGGGTAGGTAGGGTGTGTTGGAGTGAACTATCCTATCACAGAGGGACAAAAATCAGAAATATCTTCAGAGTCAGGTATTTTTTTAATAAAAAAGATAACTAAAAAGGCAAAGAAAAGGTTAAAAGAAATAGTTTCTTCTAAGGAAGAAACTTTAGTTCCCCAAGGCCACAGGAGTCAGCAGCCTTACTTTCACAGAGATATAAACATAGCAAAACTATCAGGAAAATCCAGAACTTTTGTTCACAATTCCAGCGGTCCATATGTGAAGGGAAAATCAAGTTTGCTGAGGACTTGCCAGCTTTTAATTCCTTGGCACCAGTTGGGAGCCTGGTGCCGGGGCTCCTTCTCACTCATCAAGGAATGTGGGATGAGGGGAGTCTTTGGCTAAGGAAGGGGAGAGGGCTTTCTGCGACGAAAGGGCTACCTCCTCCCCTCGCTCAGCCACAAAAGTGAAAGTGTTAGTCACTCAGTTGTGTTGGACTTCTTGCGACTCCCATGGACGAGGCTCCTCTCTCCATGCGATTCCCCAGGCAAGAATACGGGAGTGGGTAGCCATTCCCTTCTCCAGGGGGTCTTCCCCACCCAGAGATCGAACCTGGGTCTCCCGCATTGCGAGCGGATCCTTTACCATCTGAGCCACCAGGGAAGCCCTTACACACTGCGCTTCATGTTAATGCCCATAAAACATCATCCTTCCGACACGTTTTTGCATTGCCGGGAGACGCCTTCCTTATTAGCATTAAATGGTCGCTTTAGTTTCGAAAAATACATAGAAAGTAAACTTTGGGGATAAAAAGGCACAAATTGTATTTCTGATCCTTCTTCCTGGTTTATAAAACTAAATGAGCCCTCCAAGTCTATTTTTCCCCCTGTTAATTATTACGCTATTCCTTAGAGGATTTAGCGCCCGGAGCCACAAAACAAACATTCTGCCTCGAGACTGTCGCCTGGACCTGAGAACCAACTTTTCAAAATCTCTGACTCCTAAACCCCAGGCTGTTTTTTGAAGCTGCGTAAGGGAAGCAGCCGCTGTTTCTGACTGCCCAGAGCCGGCGGTTTCCGCGCCGGGGTCCCAGGCCCTGGGGACCCACACCTCCAGCCCTGTTCAGAGCCTCCGGGTTCCAGGCCGCTCCGCATGCTCGGCAACACCGCACTAAGCACTCCAGGCTCAAGAAGCAACCTCCACGTCAAATTTTTCATTTCCACCTCTAAAAACCAGTGTTCCCCAGAGCGCAGCGGTCGAGAACAAGCAAGGATTCTCATCAGCGTCCCCAGTAACTGTCTCCTAGCTGCCCCACCTAGGCAGGCGGCGAACTGGACTTAATTTAGGGACGGGCTGCCCCCTCCCTTGACCCTGGCGTCCGCGGGCCCAGCACTTGGCCGCTGCCCGAAGGCGCGTCTCTGGCTGGCCAAGACTGACCGCTGCTCCGGAGACACTCACCCGAACAAAGTCATCACAAATCCCGCCGCCTCGGACGCCCTGGGCTGGTGGAGCCGTGCAGCCTCCCGGCCGATTGTCCAGCCCTAGGCACCAACGCGGGGAAGCCGCGAGAGCTTGGGTCGAACCCGCCCACTTCACCACCAACCCCCGCCCATCTCCCGGGTCTTGTCCTGAGCACAGCTTGGCGCCCTTGCGTCCCAGCATCTTTGAGGTCTTTGGGGGACAACTGAACCTTTTAGGATCTTAGATCCCCGATCAGGGATGGAACTCAATGTCCCTTCCAACGTAAGCTCCAAAGTCTTAACCACTGGCTGCTGCTGCTGCTAAGTCGCTTCAGTCGTATCCGACTCTGTGCGACCCCATGGACGGCAGCCCATCAGGCTCCCCCATCCCTGGGATTCTCCAGGCAAGAACACTGGAGTGGGCTGCCATTTCCTTCTCCACTGCAAGAAAGTGAAAAGTGAAAGAAGTCGCTCAGTCGTGTCCAATTCTTAGCGACCCCATAGACTGAAGCCTACCAGGCTGCTCCGTCCATGGATTTTCCAGGCAAAAGAGTACGAGTGAAGTGCGATTGCCTTCTCCGGCTAACCGCTGGACCACCAAGGAATTCCCGAGGTGACAGTAATGAAATAGTCCCTGCCTATGATTGATACTAGGCACAAACGCTTTATTTACGTGGTACCATTTATTCGTCACAACAGCCCTAAGAGACCACTGAAGTTATCAGCCCCCACTTTTAGGACGGGGAAGCTGAGGCGAAGTAGGGTGATCAGTTGAGTGGAACAGCTGAGATCTGAACGGAGTCTGGGTGACTCGGCAGCTCCTGACGAGTGGTGCAGTTTCTGACCCTTGGACGCAGAGCCCCCAATCCAGCCAGACTTCATCTTGTTGGCCCGAGTTGTTTAAAAAAAAAAAAAAGGCCTCTCCGTGGAGAACCGCGTGGACTCGACGTTTTTTCCCGTGGCACCCGCACTTCCCTTCTCCTGCCAAGGTCACCTGCCCTGGGCTGTCGGAGCCCATCTTTGCACCGCGTCTCTCCCAATCTGTGACACTTCTTGGTGGGTAAACGGAGCTCCCTCTCCACCAAAAAGAATAAAATCCCCGCGCCCACCTCTAGCCTCCCTACGACCGCGGCCTCTCGCTTTCCTTCCTGTTGAGACGGTATCATCCACTCTTCCGCGAGCCTCACAACCTCCGGCGCATTTGAGTTCGCGGACATCAGTCTTGCCCCACCTCCACCTCCACCGCGCTCCACACTCCACACCCCCGCCCCACCGGAACTGTTCTGGCGAAAAGTCTGGGGAGGAAAGCTGCAGTTGGTCAAGTCCCTCTAACACTCTTGTACAGCCACTTAATGCCTGTGTCTAGAAGAGTCTGGTGGATTTCAGGTGAAATTAGCATTTGCCCATCCCTTTTCAGCCAGGTGCGGTGCTGAGCGGCTCCCTGTGGGTCACCTCAAGTGTGAGTGTATTGTATTTTAGTATGATCCAGTATTTAAATCACCAACATAACCTTGTTTTAAACTAGACAAAACAATGGCTTTAATAATGCCATTGAAAAATGACCGATTTTCTGTCCATATAAATTCCAAAAAGGAATTCAAGACTGACATAAAATCAAACAAACCCAGACAATCAGTGAAACCCAAAAAGTCTGGGAAAAGATCTACAACTAGAGAGATCTACAGCCTTGGTGTAGCTGAGTCCCAAAGTCAGCTCAGAGCTTCTCAGCAGCCGGCAAAAAAGAGAAACCCTGCTGGAGGGAGTTCTGGAGTGGCTCTTGCAGAGAACTGTCCTATCAACGTTGCAGGAAGGTGGCTCCTTCCAGGGCCCAAAAATGGGCTCTTGTCTAACACTTGGAAATGAATTGTCAGAGGAGACAGTACATGCTGACAAAGCAAGAGATCTTATTGGGAAGGGGCGCCCAGGCGGAGAGCAGTAGGATAAGGGAACCCAGAAGAACTGCTCTGCCTGGCAGCTCAACTCGCAGCTGCTCAGCTTGCAGTCTTGGTTTTTGATAAGGGGGTTAGTGTCTGGGTTGTCTTTGGCAATCATTCAGACTCAGAGTCCTTCCTGTTGGCTCAGGCATTGCTCAGCCAAGATGGGTGCCAGAGAGAAAGATTCTAGGAGGTGGCAGGGCACATAGTGTCTCCTTTTGACCTTTGTGGAACTCTTCTGGTTGGTGGTGGCTTATTAGTTACCCTTTCCTTTCTAGAATCTCCTATCTTAAAATAATTCAGGCAAATTGTTACTATGGTGCCTGGCCAGGGTGGGTGGTTTCAGTCAGTTTGCCTCAGTTAGCAGAAATAGCTGAAAACCGGATGCTATGATTTCCTGGACAAGAGTAATCAGCAAGACATTGTAGCACTTGCAGGTACATGAAGTAAAAACACCCCATTGTTTACCAAGGGCTTTCACATACCTTGTACTCCTTAATTCTATTCAACTCTCACAATGTACTGCTTTGCAGTTGTGAAGACCCAGCCTGGGAGAGATTTCAGGACTTGTTCAAACTTGTTGCCAGCGTCTGAGTGAAGACTTGCACCCTGGAGTTGTATCTCTAAGGTCAGTGCACTGTACCGCACCTTCCCCCTAGTTGGGTCTAAGGGGAGCTCTTCTGACTTAAATATGAAAGTGAAAGTGTTAGTTGCTCAGTCATATCCAACTTTTTGTGAGCCCATGGACTGTATAGTCTGCCAGGCTCCTCTGTCCATAAAATTCTCCAGGCAAGAATACTAGAGTGGGTTGCCATTTCCTTCTCCAGGGGATCTTCCCAACCTAGGGATCGAACCCAGGTCTCCTGCATTGCAGGCAGATTCTTTACCACCTAAGCCACCAAGGAAGCCTGACTTGGAGATGGGACCAGGTTTATTTAGCCATGACTCTTGCCTCACAGAAGTATTGTGGAAACTGAGCAGGACCCTGTGGCACAAAAGCCTTTTTGGGTCCCCCATTTCTTTCTTTTCTTTTTAATTATTTTATTTTATTGGAGTATAGTTCATCAGGTCCCTTGTTTCTTATTTGCAGGATAAAGTCTTCAGCCTCTTGATCTTCCCTCGGTACCAAAGGACAGATTCAAACTAGGAAATAGGGAATGCAAAAACAAAGGAGGAACAATCAAGAAACTATAGTGCTGGATGAGCAAGGTCCTGGTTCCTCCTCAGGGAATATACATAACAATTTCCTTTGAGTTCTACCGGAACTAAGGTCCCACCCAAGTGAAGGTGCAGATGGTAACTGCAGCCATGAAATAAAAAGGCACTCCTTGGAAGAAAAGTTATGAGCAAACTAGATGGCATAGTAAAAAGCAGAGACATTACTTTGCCAACAAAGGTCCATCTAGTCAAGGCTATGGTTTTTCCAGTAGTCACGTATGGATGTGAGAGTTGGACTATAAAGAAAGCTGAGCACTGAAGAATTGATGCTTTTGAACTGTGGTGTTGGAGAAGACTCTCGAGAGTCCCTTGGACTGCAAGGAAATCCAACCAGTCCTTCTTAAAGGAGATTGTTCATTGGAAGGACTGATTCTGAAGCTGAAACTCCAATATTTTGGCCACCTAATGCGAAGAACTGACTCATTGGAAAAGACCCTGATGCCGGGAAAGATTGAAGGCAGGAGGAGAAGGGGATGATAGAGGATGAGATGGTTGGATGGCATCACCAACTCAATGGACAAGAGTTTGAGTAAACTCCGGGAGTTGGTGATGGACAAGGAAGCCTGGCATGCTGCAGTCCGTGGGGTCGCAGAGTCGGACACAACTGAGCAACTGAGGTGAACTGAACTGAACAAGTGAAGGTGGTAACTTCAGAGTGAACCCAAGATTCTGATGTCCTCCAGGGTTCTTGACCTTCGCCTATCAGTAGAAATTGATAAAAAATCAGACAAATTCAGGCAAGGCTTTACTGGGGCCCCTGCTGTAGTAGGGGAGAATCGAAAACAAGTAACAAGTCAGCTTGCTCCTTCTATATAAGGAATGACCTGGTTCCTTGTTTGGGGTGAGGGTAGGGATGTGTCTAGGGGCAAGCCTGAGGGATGGCTTAGATGGTGTTACCACCCCTTTGGCAGTGTTGAGTGCAGGGCATGCACATTACCCTACTTTTGCTTCCAGTTCTTCAGAAGTGGCAGTGGGTTTTTTGGTTTGCTTTTTTTTTTGTCTTTTTATATTTTGTTGTCCATAACCTCCCCTTAGCATGCATGCTGTTAGTTTTATTCTCTTATAATTTAGTTTCTTTGTATTTTGTTGCTTGGGATATTTGCCCAGGTGCAAGCCCTGCAGCAAAGGGTCCTGAGTCCCAAGTCCCAGCTTCTCAATTCCTGTAACACCAACCTGTTACCTCAACACCAGCCAATCAGAAGTAAGTCACAAACTCTGCAGGCTTCACTCCAAATGTTGCTTATAAACACTTCCCTGAACGCCTTAGGGAAGTTCAGGGTGTTTGAGCAGGAGCTGCTCTTTCTCCTTGCTCGGCCCTGAAATAAATGTTTCTTTTCTCCAAACTCCAAAGTCTCAGTTTGGCCTCATTGTGCATCCGACACAAGAACTTCTGTTCAGTAACATTGCGACCTGTGATTTTGGCTCCAGCGTACATTCTCTGTGGTTGGCAGGAAGGGAAAGTTACCTAAGTAAGGATGTTTGCTCTTTCTCAGCTTAATTTACCCAGGGGCTTAAACACCAGTTCCCATGGCAAGTCTGGCTGTGGTCCCTTGGGTGTCTAGACCCAGAGCCAAGCAGTGTTTGCTGCTGCCCTGAGAGGTGAAGAAAGAGCCTCTCCAGTCTACCTGGAGCCCTAACAAGTGACCAGGTCTGAGCACATTTTACTCCATGCTGTGTGGGCTAGCCTGAGGGTAGCCTCTCCCAGGATGAGATGAGGCTTTCCTCATGGTGGCCGGGGTTGCTATTTTACCACCATGACAGGACCTCCACTTCTCCATACCTGTAGGCTCATTTCTGGCAGTCACTTTGATAAATTAGCAAGTTCTTAAGTCATTTGGACCTCCTCTGTGCTTGGTTATTCCAGCAACTTCCAGTGCCCAGTCTACACACCACCATCACTGGTGTCACTGGGCCAAAGGCCAAACTCTTTTTTTTTTTTTTCTGTTTTAGTTAAATGTGGGTGATTTATAATCTTGTGATAATCACTGTTGTACAGAAAATTGACACAGTTATATACACAAACTCTTTGTCTTTGACAATTGAGCTCTTATCTATTTGGGTCTGAGATGCATCCAGAAGATCCTGGTGCCATATCTAAGCCTTCTGAAAAGTGTTCTTGGAAGGGTGATTAAACCAACTCTGCATCCTGATCCAGTGAGTCAGCCACGAGGAGGGGTGCTCAGGGGAGAAGTCAAATGATTTCTTTTTCCCAGTTGAAATATAGTTGATGTATTATGTTCGTTTCAGGTGCACTACTTCATAGTGATTTGACATCTGCATACATTATGAAGTGCTCACCGCAGTAAGTGTAGAAATTATCTGTCCCACATACAAGGATATTACAGTGTTATTGACCACATTCGTTTTGCTGTATATTACATTCCCTGGCTTCTTTATTTATAACTGGAGATTTTCTGTTCACCTATTTCACACACACCCCCGAAACCTCCCCTCTGGCAATCACCCATTTTTTCTCTGTATCTATGACTCTGTTTTTGTTTTCCTTGACTGTTTGTTTTATTTTTTAGATTCAAGATATTAGTGAGATCATTTGGTGTGTGTAGTTATCTGTAGTCCTGAGTAGGTATCTGAGATCTCCCAGGGGCTCACAGGTATGTTGAGTGTCCTCATCTGCTTTCTTCCACAGCTTGACTCATGACTCATGAGTAGGAGCCAGGCCCTGGGACCTTGACTGCTGTGGGGGTAGAAAGTATTACAGGGTAGAGGCGCTTCCATGTGGGCTGGAGTTCAGCCTTTGGGGACCCATCTTTCCAGACCTTAATTAGGACTTGAGTCCCTGGAGCATACAGCGGTGGCCCTTTAGACTCTTTTGGATCCTTGTTGACACCCCATAAGCATATTTCTTTATGGAATTGCCCAACGGCCATAGTATAAGATCGGAGGTTCTGAGCCTCTGGATCTAGGAAGAGGTCATTGACATAAATAAAAGGTCTCCCATATAGCGTCTCATAATGGCTAAGACTGACCTGTTCCTTAGGGGCAATATGGATGTGGAGGAGAGCTATTGTTGAAGCCTCCTTGCACCAGAGGGAGATCCCCTTGGGTATCATTTTTATCTCTGATTTTAAGATTTGATTGGTTCTTTCCACTTTTTCTGAAGACTGAGGCCTCCAGGCACAATGGAGCTAATAAGTAATGCCCAATGCTTTAGAGACCCTGTGGGTGACTTTATAAGTAAATGATGTCCCATTATCACTTTGTAGTGACCTGGGCAGGCCAAATCTTGGAATGATTTCATGGAACAGTTTTTTGACCACCTCCTTGACCTTCTCAGTCTGGGTAGGAAAAACTTCAGTCCATCCTGTGAAGGTATGTATCATGACTAGTAGGTATTTATACCCTTGAGAAACTGGCATCTGGGTGAAGACCATCTCCCAGTCCTCTCCTGGATAGGTCCATTCTGTTGGATGGGCTGGGGTCTTCAAGCTCCTTGGGGTTGTTTAATTGGCAAGTGAGAGAAGAGGAGACCACTTGCCTTATAGTCGTTTGGAGGCCTGTTCCTCTGAAGGACCTGTCTAGTAATCTTTGGAGGTCCTTGTCACCTAAATGAGTGGTGGCACGTAAGGAGTTAACCAACTTCCATTGGAGGTTCCCAGGCAGAAAAAGGAGTCCCTCCTTTTGGAACCTCGCCATATGATCTTCTTGAAAGCCCTCACTCTTAGCTTTAAGAGTCTCACCTTCAGTGTATAAAGGAGTTTCTGGCAAATTAGTCTGCAGAACTAAGGTGGTAACCCCTATTAAGTCATTGTTCTGTAATGTTGCTCTCTTAGCTGCCTGATCGGCTGTCTTGTTCCCTCATGCCACTTCCGTGCTCCCTTTTTGCTGTCCTTTACAGTGGGAAACTAAAACCTCAGCAGGCAAATAGACTGCCTTCAAGAGCCTAAGGATTTGATCACCATACTTAATTGGGAACTCTTGGGTAGTCAAGTGGCCTCTTTCTTTCCAAATAGCAGCATGTGCATGTAGCACCAGAAAGGCATACTTGGAGTCGGTGTTAATGGCTACTCTTTTTCCTTTTCCCAGCTCTAATGCTTGAGTCAGGGTTATGAGCTCAGCTAATTGGGCTGAAGTACCTGGTGGTACTGAGAAACGTTCATGAGAAACACTGGGCTGGAAGAAGCACAAGCTGGAATCAAGATTGCTGGGAGAAATATCAATAACCTCAGATATGCAGATGACACCACCATTATGGCAGAAAGTGAAGAAGAACTAAAGAGCCTCTTGATGAAAGTGAAAGAGGAGAGTGAAAATGTTGGCTTGAAGCTCAGTATTCAGAAAACTAAGATCATGGCATCTGGTCCCATCACTTCATGGAAAATAGATGGGGAAACAGTGGAAACAGTGTCAGACTTTATTTTGGGGGGCTCCAGAATCACTGCAGATGGTGATTGCAGCCATGAAATTAAAAGACGCTTACTCCTTGGAAGGAAAGTTATGACCAATGTAGACGGCATATTAAAAAGCAGAGATATTACTTTGCCAACAAAGGTCCGTCTAGTCAAGGCTGTGGTTTTTCCAGTGGTCACGTATGGATGTGAGAGTTGGACTGTGAAGAAAGCTGAGTGCCAAAGAATTGATGCTTTTGAACTGTGGTGCTGGAGAAGACACCTTGAAGTCCCTTGAACTGCAAGGAAATCCAACCAGTCCATCCTAAAGGAGATCAGTCTTGGGTGTTCATTGGAAGGACTTATGTTGAGGCTGTAACTCCAATACTTTGGCCACCTCATGCGAAGAGTTGACTTATTGGAAAAGACCCTGATTGATGCTGGGAGGGATTGGGGGCAGGAAGAGAAGGGGACAACAGAGAATGAGATGGCTGGATGGCATCACCGACTCGATGGGCATGAGTTTGGGTGAACTCCGGGAGTTGGTGATGGACGGGGAGGTCTGGGGTGCTGCAATTCATGGGGTCGCAAAGAGTTGGACACGACTGAGTGACTGAACTGAACTTAACTGAACCTGATGGTAAAGATTTAGCCTCTGGTCTTGAAGTTAGAGACTACTGCATACCCTGCTCTCCTTTTTCCATCTAAGACAAAGCTGCTCCCATCAGTGTACCAGATTTCCTCAGGATTGGTCAGAGGATCTTCTGACAATCCCTCTTGGGGTTTTGTCCAATGGTCCAAAGTTTCTAAGCAAGAGTGAAAGGTTAGAGAGCCCTCTGGGGTAGGCAGGAGGGTAGCTGGGTTAAGAAGTTCACAAGGGGATACAGTCAGGCCTGGATTTTTTGAGGATTCTTTGATCAGACATCCATAAATGGCCTCTCCCATTCAGGAATTGTTTCACTTGGTGACTGGTAAAAATAGTTTGTCCTCAAGAGAGGGTCTTAAAGCATCTTCTATCAGGACTGCAATAGCTGCAAATTTTCAAAGGCAGGGAGGCTAGCCTCGGGCGGTTGGGTCAAGCCTCTTGGATAAGTAACCTGCTGACTGGGGCACAGGTCTCAACCTTTCAGTTAACACTCCCAGGACTATTCCTTCCTTTTCATGGACATACAGTTGGAATGCTTTTTCTGGGTCTGGCAACCTTAAGGCAAGTGCTTGGGTTAAGGATTGTTTTAGTGTAGTCTCTGTCTCCTTTGGAGGAGATCCCCACATCAGTGGGATTGAATCATCCCATATCTTTAAGCTTTCATATAATGGCTGGGTGATTAGGCCATAGTTGGGTATCCAGATTCTACAAACCCGGTTAGCCCCAGGAAAGCTCACAATTGTTTTTGAGTTATGGGGGAAGGCAACTTGACATATCCATATATACCAGTTTGCATCTGCTAATCTCAGACTCCCAATCCAACCCTCTCCCACCCCCTTCCCCTTGGCAACTACCTGTCTATTCTCTGATTCTATTTCTGTTTCATAGATAAATTCATTTGTATCATATTTTAGTTTCCACATGTAAGTGATATCATATGGTATTTGTCTTTATCTTTCTGACTTACAAATTAATATTGAATTTAGTGGAATCACAAGTGCAAGCTCCATATTCAAGGAACGAATCTTATTTTTTGTGGTGGAATGAATTATGGGTTCCAGTACTTTACTCCCCTGTACCAGAGTTTTACATCACATGCCTGCCATGGCCACAAGATGAGCCAAGCTGAAACTTGGGTTCAGCCAAAACATTTGCTTTAGCCTGGGGGATGTTAACAGAGGCTGAAATATGCATGGATTGCTTTATTCTCCCTAGTTCCAGCAAGATCTCCTTAGAAGAACATGCCCCAGGTAGCGGTTGGCCTTTTAGCCTTGACTCCAGAAGAAAACCCAGGAAGGGGATTCAAACTGAACCCATGGCCAGGAGCCAAGCCCAGATGACAAGCAGTCTAAAGCTTGCTGAGCCCAGCCTAGGTCTGCTGAAATCTAGTTGATCTTTGGACCCACAAGCATGAGAATAAATGCTTGTAAGCATTGCTGGGATGGCTTTTACATAGCAGTATTGCAATGAAAGTCAGCCAGGACATATTTTTTACTAATAAATACAGTATATTTTAATCCTAAGCTTCAAGAGAAACTCTGATTAATAGTTAAACTTCCTTATGCTGAGGGGTAACTAAGCCCGTACGCAACAACTTCAGAACCCATGCTCTAGAGCCCAGGTGCCTCAACTACTGAAGTTTGCATGCTCTAGATCCTGCGCTCTGCAACAAGAAAAGCCACCACAATGAGAAACGCATGCAGTGCAACTTTGTGCAACCTTGCTTGCCACAATTACAGAAAGCCACTCCACCCCACCTGTGCAGCAATAAGACCAGAAGTAAGGCCATTGGTCATCTCTTTGCCAGAAGCCGGGGTAATCTGCTCCTCAGTCAAAAATAAATAAATAAAAATTATTTAAACTTCCTTAAACAATCACATACCTTGGTCCATGTCAGCTTCACTGTTGACTCAGTCCAAAGGGTTTGACTGGAGAACTATTTACAGAGATGTGGGTAGGGTTAAGAAATCAAAATGAGATGGTAAAACCTTGGGCAGTTAGCAGCAACAAGAAGTTGTTACCATCTTAGGCTGAGGGGCACGAGGTGGGAAGAGGGATATCTGAAGTACCTCCCACTCCAAAGGATATCTGATGGCATTGTCCACCTGTAATTGGACTCCCCTGGGAAAACTGCTTATTTGTATCAGTCCTGTAGTTAACTCAGAGGTCCCCATGGAGACTCAAATGGCCAGGCCAGAGTGGGTAGAGCTTGTTTGCAGTTTTTTATGAGCACTTTACAAAGGTGCTTCACTCAACCAGGTGAAACTGCATAAGCCTCTAATTACCTGTAATATCACAGGGTTTATTGGGTACCTGGTAGCAGTCCCAGGCATGCGAGCAGCATAAACACCAAAGTGGTGAACTGGGTCGGTCATCTGGTAGACTAGCTATACCACCAACAACAACATATGGGCTAAACCTATTATCTCTGAGGGCTTCCCTGGTGGTTCAGACGGCAAAGAATCCACCTGCAGTGTGGGAGACCTGGGTTCAATCCCTGGGTTGGGAAGATCCCCTGGAGGAGGGCATGGCAACCCACTCCAGTATTCTTGCCTGGAGAATCCCACGGACAGAGAAGCCTGGCGGGCTACAGTCCATGGGGTTGCAAAGAGTCTGACACAACTGAGTGACTGAACACACTTATCTTTGAATCACCTGCAAAATAATATTCTTCCCTTAGCCTGATTCTGGGTATCGGTAGAAGAAGGTGGAGAATTTAAGAGTTTCTATGTATCACAGGGACAAGATGGGCAAAAGAAGAGAGTAGAAATTGAGACCCAGAGAGGCGACCTGACCTTCTCAAGGACACACAGGGAAGGGCATGGCTGGAGCTTCAGTCAGAATTGGATCTCTTGTGTCTTGGATTCGGCTTCTGTCACCTCCACCCTGCTGATGCTGATGGCCCCCGTGATCACTGTGGAGTCTTATAAGCGCCTCTTTATTCTTTATTCCACATCTAGTGTGTCGCCTATGGATGTGAATCTAACAGCTGGGCAAACTCAAGGGTCATATCAAGATTAAGATTGGGACTTTTTCTTCAGCCTCAGGTAACACCTGGTTAAAAGGGCTTAAGAAGCAAAGCCATTGGTCATCTCTTTGCCGGAAGCCAGGAGAGCCTGCGTCTCAGAATTTTCAGTGACTCACCAGTCACAGACGTCCCAAATCCATGCTCCTCCACTGTTCCTACAAGTATTGTCTTCGTGGTGGAGAGACTAAAGCAGCAGCTCCTCTAATGGGGAGCATGCAGCAGGTGCTTCTGCGCTTACATTCCTCTCACACCAGAGACCCCAGCATCCTCCCCCTAAGCTTCTTCCCAGCCGCAGGCCAAGCCTTTTTCCTAAGAAGGGATGTTCCAAGGATTTTGTATTAGAGTTCTCCAGAGAAACAAACCCAAAGACCCCTAGGGTATCTATATATCTATATTTAAATAGACAGATTTATTATGAGGGATTGGCTCACCTGATTATGGAGACTAAAATGTCCCAAGATCTGTAATCAGCAAGCTGGAGATCCAAGAGGGCTGATGGAATAGTTCCAGTCAGTGACTGAGTCTGAAAGACCAAGAAAAAGGATTTCCCAAGTGTGGAGATAGAGAATTCTCTCTCACTCAGCCTTTTTGTTCTATTCTGGACTTCAACAGATCAGATGAGGCCCACCCACATTGGGGAGAGCAATCTGTTTTTCTCAACCTACTGATTCAGATGTTAATCCTGTACAGAAACACCTCCACAGACACATGCAGAATAATGCTTTAACCAAATATCTGGGCGACCCATGGCTTAGTCATGCTGACACAAAAAAGTCAACCAGTACAGTCTCTAAACAATTCTGGACCTTCTGATCCAAGGCTAGAACTGGTGGTGCTTGCTTTCACAGCAACAATGTTGAGGGAATCTAGTGATGACTGAGTTGATTCTGGTGAAATGTATGGGACTAAATATCCAGAGGGGCACACAGATCCAAAATACTGATGCTCCATGGCAGGAAAAGGAACTCAGAGCATACTACACCAGCTGTGGAAAAGATGGAGTCAGTTTCTTCTCTAAGTTCATTATGAGCCAAGAGTGGGACCTGATGGTATCCCTCCTCCTCCCTATAATGCAAGTCTCCCCTGTTTCCTGGGTCCCTCCATGCCCCCTTTTCTGGGCCCTGCCCTATTGGTCACCTCCTTTACTTCTTATGTCTCCAACTTCTCCCTCTCTACTGAACCCTGATAGGCAACATTTAACGTGTTTGTGCCTCTTTCATTAAAAAAGAAGAATCCTCCTCAGATTGTTCTTCACTACTAGTCTCCTTCCTCCCTTCACAGCTAGATCTCTGAAATGTCGTCTATACTCATTACCACCATTCTTCCACCTGCCACACATGCCTAAGTCTCCCCATTGTGGATGCCACTCCACAATATCACAAAATTAACTTTTCTTAATATCACCAGTGGCCTTCATGTTGCTAAGCCTAATGTATGCTTTTCAGCTTTCAGCTTTCTCGATCTCCCAGCAGTGTCCTCACAATTCTAAGTCTAGAGAATTGGGTTATTTACACCTCCTTTTTTCAACTGCTGATGAACATACCATACATATTAGATTGCATTTAATTATTCACCCTTCCTTATGCCTTCTATAGTGTGACTTTGCATTTCCTCTGTGCCGCTGCCATCACTATGGGGTAAAAAATGCCCTGGTTCCAGAAAAATGAGACAACCTGAGAAAAGCATTTCCAGCTGACCCACTGACCCATAAGCATGAGTGTGATGGCTAATACGCACTGCTGCATGCCACTGGGTTTGGGGCTGTTTGTTACACAACACTGCTGTAGCAGTTGCAGCTTGATAATGCTGTGCTTTCCCCACAAAAATGTTATCGGCCTCAAAATTGGTCAATCTAGAAATCAAAGCTGTTCACCAGAGGCTGTCTTAAGACTTCTTCCTTTTCTCTTCTTTCTATGTCTTTGAAGTGAAACAAGAATGAAAGGTTCTAGGAGGAAGACATGTCAGCTCTTGGAATTTTTGTGAGGATCTCATATTTCCATGTCAGAATTTGGGATGGGATCTGTCAGTTTGGACCTTGTGGGAGGTCTTCAAATATTATCAAAATTTTTGGTCCAGGAACTGCCATGTGGAACTTAAAGTAACAAAATTTTCTTTCAATTTTGTATGAACGGGTATCCACTTTTTTTTTTGGTTGGTATTTATGATCTTAGATTCCTAATGTTTAATGCTTATGGCCATAAATATTAACAGAGTTTCCTATACTTCCAAAAATGGTGAAATGCTCTTTATTAAATTCTAAAATGCCTTCCAACAATTTCTATTATTTTCTGAGTTATGTATCTCTTTCACACTGGCCCTAAAGTTACATCAGCAGCAGTAGTTTTAGTCATATTTCATAGCTAAGTCATCTATAATTTTTCATTTCTATATTATTTTATATTTGTAATGCCAAGCTAGTGTAGTTTCTTAATGATCTTTCTCTAATCTGTGTGTCACATCCATGAAAAAATGTGAGAGAGAATTGAGTTGGCTCCATAAATAATAATAGGTACCCTTTCTAGGCATGAACTTGGAGTGTCCAGCTCTGAAGGGGACTGCCTTGGCTGGATGAATTTTAAAACCAACTTGGGTTATAATCCTTGTGTCAGAGATCCTGAGTATACATCAATATCAGTGTTTTCCTCTTCTTCCTTACACACAACTCAATAACAATGCCCCAGCTATAGTAAGAAGCTGCACAAATTTTATGATTGGGTTACCCCTGTGTCCTCTTCTGTTTGGCTCTATTACCCGCTGTAACTGATGCTTCGGCAAGTGCCCACTGCTCCCTCCCACCTCCAGGTGTATTATGGGACCACAGAGTCTTTATGCTATCATGCCCATGAATTTCAGGCCATTGCCTAGATTTGGAAAGTTCATTAAATACCCACATCATTCATAAATCCTTAATTCTTCACATATCAGTGACTCCAGGTTCTGCTTGTATCACCCACACACGTTAAGGAAATATCTTGGTTTCATGTTAAGGAAATATCTTGGTTTCTTAGAGCTGAGATTCACTTAAGTTCTCTGTTCTGCCCTGTGCACAAGCTCAGACAGAAAGCAAGGGCAGAGAAGTTTTAGGTATACTGTTTTTTATCACCTGGAACCAGCATTCTCTTTCTAGAGCAAATACAGAGAACATGGCACTAGGTGAACCAGTCACAATTACACCAAAGCTTCATAGGAGGCTTTTGTCCATGCTTGGAACCACGCACTCATTGCTCTGTATATCCCCACAGGCTCTCAACTTGTCCAGAGTTGTGCCAAGGAGCAGAATGACTTCCTACTCCAAAAGACAACTGATGACATTTTCCACCTGTAATCCTTGGGAAAGCTGCTTATTTGCATCTTCCTGACTCACTGGAAAAGACTCTGATGCTGGGAAAGATTGGGGGCAGGAGGAGAAGGGGAAGACAGAGAATGAGATGGCTGGATGGCATCACCGACTCTGTGGACATGAGTTTGAGTGAACTCCAGGAGTTGGTGATGGACAGGGAGGCCTGGCATGCTGTGATTCATGGGGTCGTGGAGAGTCGGACACGACTGAGCGACTGAACTGAACTGAACTGAACAGTTAACTCGGAAGGCCCATGGAGACCCAGATGGCTAGGTGAGGAGTAGGTGGAGATTGTTTGCAGTTTCTTATGAGTACTTTACAAAGGTGCCTCACTCAACCAGATGGTATCGTGTAAGCCTCAGGTTACCATAGAGTTTAGTTGGGTACATTGTGGCAGTCCCAGGCCTGGGAGCAGTGTGTGTGTGTGTGTGTGTACATTGTGGCATTCCCAGGCCTGGGAGCAGTGTGTGTGTGTGTGTGTGTGTGTGTACATTGTGGCAGTCCCAGGCCTGGAAGCAGTGTGTGTGTGTGTGTGTGTGTGCGCGCGCAGGCGCGAGCTTAGTTGCTCAGTCATGTCCGACTCTTTGCGACCCCATGGACTGTAGCTTGCCAGGCACCTCTGTTCATGGGGATTCTCCAGGCAAGAATACCGGAGTGGGTTGCCAAGCCTTTCTCCAGGGGATCTTCCTAACCCATGGATTGAACCAAGGTCTCCTGCATTGCAGGCAGATTCTTTAAGGGAGCAGTGGAAATATCAAACAGGGGTAGTAAGCCAGAGGGGAGCTTTGCCTTAGTCTTCCAATCTAAGCATAGGAAGAGTTCTGGGGACTTCTGACCATACCCCTTTATCTGTAAGTGATTACCAAACCAGGGCTCAGCTATCCAATTATTCAGTGTTGGTTACACTTTTTCTTAGCTTACACACATATCCTCAAGATCTTAAGCCCCTTCTGGCATTCAGTCACTTACAAGAAAGCTGCTGGAGCCCCAGTCAAGCTGTCCATATACCAGGCAGGAGGCAGAAATTACATTGAATCTGTTGGGAATTGAAATCTTCTGCAAGAAATAGAGACTCTCAAAAGTGTGGCTTGACCAAAATTAAAGTTTTATTTACCTTGTATAATAAGAAATCTAGAGAAAGGTAATCCAGAACTGGAATGATGGCTTTACATCACCAGGAACCCAGATTCCTCTGGTGCCCACTCTGCTCTTCCTAGAGTCTTCATCCTTCCGCTCACATAATGGCTGCTAAGGTTGGAGCCATCAACTCCACATTCCTGGGAATGGGGAAGGAAGGACCAAGTATACAAAGTGGAAACTACCAGTGGAGTTTGCCCCCCTTAATAAGCCAGTGTCTTCCACTGACATCTTATTGGCCAGAATTGTGTCACATGACCATCCCTAACTTTAAGATAGGCTGGAAAATGTGGAATTTTTTTTTCAGCTAAACTTATTGACATCCTGAATACAATTGAGGTTCTACTATGAAGAAAAAAGAAGTGGAATGGGTATTGGAAAGCAGTTCCTTTCACACCCAGAGAAGACTGCCATTTGAACTTGGACATGCATGCAACACCCAAGAAGAGAAGCCTACCCTAATTCCCCTGATGGAAGATGTCTACTTTTAGTTCAAGGCAGGGCTTGAATTTGAGCCCTTTATTGAACCTCATCCTTTTCCATAAAGCCAACTATGTACATTTATTTGATTAACAGCTGTCACTGACTGTACTGCTTACTTGTGGAAACTCCCAGGTGACAAATTAATGTAAACCTGATTCAAAACAAATGTTTCTTTCTCTATTTTTACTGTAGTATAGTTGATTTACAATATTGTGTTAGTTTCTGTTGAACATCAAAGTTAATCAGTTATGTTGTTGTTCAGTTGCTAAGTCGTGTCTGACTCTTTGCGTCCCCATGGACTGTAGCACACTAGGCTCCTCTGTCCTCCACTATCTCATGGAGTTTACTCAGATTCATGTCCATTGAATCCATGATACTATCCAACCATCTCATCCTCTGCCGCTCCCTTCTCCTTCTCCTTTTGCCTTCAATGTTTCCCAGCATCAGAGTGTTTTCCAGTGAGTTGGCTCTTCACATCAGGTGGCCAAAGTATTGGAGCTTCAGCTTCAGCAACAGTCCTTCCAATGAATATTCAGAACTGATTTCCTTTAGGATGGACTGGTTGGATCTCCTTGTAGTCCAAAGACTCTCAAGAGTCTTCTCCAGCACCACAACTCAAAAGCATCAATTCTTCAGCAACTCAGCCTTCTTTATGGTCCAACTCTCACATCCGCACATGACTACTGGAAAAACCATAGCTCTGACTACACAGTCCTTTGTCAACAAGTGATGTCTCTGCTTTTAAATATGCTGTCTAGGTTTGTCATAGCTTTCCTTCCAAGGAACAAGCATCTTTTAATTTCATGGCTGCAGTCACCATCTGCAGTGATTTTGGAGCCCAGGAAAATTAAATCTGTCACTGCTTCCACTTTTCCCCTTCTATTTGCCATAGAGTGATGGGACTGGATGCCATGATCTTAGTTTTTTGAATGTTGAGTTTTAAGCCAGGTTTTCACCCTTCTCTTTCACCCTCATCAAGAGGCTCTTTAGGTCCTCTTCACTTTCTGCCATTAGGGTATTATCATCTGCATATCTGAGGTTGTTTTTATTTCTCCTAGCAATCTTGATTCCAGCTTCTGGTTCATTCAGTCTATCATTTCACATGATGTACTCTGCATGTAAGTTAAATAAGCAGAGTGACAATATACAGCCTTGTCGTACTCCTTTGCCAATTTTGAACCGGTCAGTTGTTCTATGTCTGGTTCTAACTGTTGCTTCTTGACCTACATACAGGTTTCTCAGGAGACAGGTAAGGTGGTCTGATATTCCCATCTCTTTATGAATTTTCCACAGTATGTTGTGATCCACGCAGTCAAAGGATTTAGCATAATCAATGAAGTAGAAGTAGATCCTTTTCTGGAATTCCATTGCTGTCTCCATGATCTAACAAATGTTAACAATTTGATCTCTGGTTCCTATGCCTTTTCTAAACCCAGCTTGTACATCTGGAAGTTCTCAGTTCACATATTGCTAAAGCCTAGCTTGAAGAATTTTGAGTATAACTTCACTAGCATGTGAAATGAGCCCAGTTGTATGGTAATACATTGAAATACTAAAGATAAAAATGAATGAAATCTTGCCATTTGCAACAACATTCATGGACCTGGTGGGTATTGTGAACTAAGTCAGACAGAAAAGAGAAATACTATAGGTTTTCACTTATATGTTGAATCTAAAAAGCAAAATAAACAAATATTAATATAACAAAAAAGACACAGATACTGAGACAAAGTAGTGGTTACTACAGGGGGAGGGGTGGAGGTGGGGGGAAAATAGGCAAAGAGGATTAAGAGGTACAAACTAGAAGAGGAAACTCAACTTTGAACTTAGAGTTTTGAGATCTCTGTATTGCAACTCCCATGGTCTAGCATGGCCTTGCATCCCATAGTCTTGCATTTCATGGTCTAGCCCCTTCCCTTTCCAACCACTTCCTTCATCTTTCCATAGATTTCCATAAATTTGCATGAACCAAGCCTTCACATCTCATGTGCTATCCGCTCATTCTGCAAAGAGCTAACCCTTGGCCACTCCGTAAGACTAGGGATATATATGCTGACAGTGGTGACACAGGCCTAGGGGAGAGGCCTGTGCAGATTCTGGAAGTGGGCATGGAATTCCAGGGTCCTGGGCACCTAGGGAGTGGCTTGGGTATGTTTGGGCTATGGGTTGATACATCCCCTTGGCCCAGACTCCTCCTCTCATGAGGACTCCACACCCCTCACAGGAGAAACAGAGCAGGGCCTCTGAAGTGCTTGGCACAAGTCAGGGCCTCTCTTTGCCTCTGTCTAACAAGCACATGCTTTAAACCTATGGCCAGTATATGCTATTTTCTTGCCCTCAGCCTGGAAGCATGGATTGGAGAAGCATGCTTCATGGATGAAGCAGCCCTCTTACTATTACACATAATAATTTGCTTGAATAATTTTTTTCACAACCCCCATGACCTTGGGTTTGGGTATGTGAAGATCCTAGTGAACAAGGAGGAATGCTGTCACTGAAATGCACAGTCATGACTTAACTGAATTACAAGCTGAACTAGTCTCCTGGAGGCGTGGGGAGAGAAGTGACTATCCGGCTTGGTTGACCTGTTTTCCTTAACCCTTCACTTGCCTGTGCTGCCCTGATTTTATTCTGAGGAAATCTGGACAAGCTCTGAGTCACCATAGGTGTGAGTTTATATACATACAGTAGTGAGCCTTGAGCTAAAACTACTGTCCTATACCTTTCATCCACTCCCCAACCCCTAGATTCTTTCACAATCTTTCCATTTCATGGTATTTTCCCTCCACAGTTAGTTCAGCTTATTGGTAAAAACCAGAACCGCACCATAGTTCATTTCTAAATATTTAGAAATTTTCATTGCAATTTCCTCTTTAAGGCACACACTATTTAGAAGTATGTGTCAGTTTCCAAATTAATAAGGTTTCCTGGCCTGTGTATGTGTGTGTATAATTCTAACTGCACTGCACTGTGGTTACAGAATGTGATCTATAAGATACTGACTTTTTGGAGATTTTTGAGGGCACAGTAAAACATCCATTTTATAAGTGTGTGTGACATTAACCTCTGGACCAAGGTTCGTAACATTGTACAGGAGACAGGGACCAAGACCATCCCCATGGAAAAGAAATGCAAAAGAGCGAAATGGCTGTCTGAGGAGGCCTTACAAATAGCTGTGAAAAGAAAAGAAGCGAAAAGCAAAGGAGAAAAGGAAAGATATAAGCATCTGAATGCAGAGTTCCAAAGAATAGCAAGGAGAGATAAGAAAGCCTTCCTCAGCGATCAATGCAAAGAAATAGAGGAAAACAACAGAATAGGAAAAACAAGAGACCTCTTCAAGAAAATTAGAGATTCCAAGGGAAGTTTTCATACAAAGATGGGCTCGATAAAGGACAGAAATGGTATGGACCTAACAGAAGCAGAAGATATTAAGAAGAGGTGGCAAGAATACACAGAAGAACTGTACAAAAAAGATCTTCACGACCAAGATAATCACGATAACGTGATCACTGACCTAGAGCCAGACATCTTGGAATGTGAAGTCAAGTGGGTCTTAGAAAGCATCACTACGAACAAAGCTAGTGGAGGTGATGGAATTCCAATTGAGCTATTTCAAGTCTTGAAAGATGATGCTGTGAAAGTGCTGCACTCAATATGCCAGCAAATTTGGAAAACTCAGCAGTGGCCACAGGACTGGAAAAGGTCAGTCTTCATTCCAATCCCAAAGAAAGGCAATGCCAAAGAATGCTCAATCTGCCGCACAATTGAACTCATCTCACACGCTAGTAAAGTCATGCTCAAAATTCTCCAAGCCAGGCTTCAGCAATATGTGAACCGTGAACTCTCAGATGTTCAAGCAGGTTTTAGAAAAGGCAGAGGCTGCTGCTGCTGCTGCTAAGTCACTTCAGTCGTGTCCTACTTTGTGTGACCCCATAGACGGAAGCCCACCAGGCTGCCCCGTCCCTGGCACTAGAGATCAAATTGCCAACATCCGCTGGATCATGGAGAAAGCAAAAGAGTTCCAGAAAAACATCTATTTCTGCCTTATTGACTATGCCAAAGCCTTTGACTGTGTGGATAACAATAAACTGTGGAACATTCTGAAAGAGATGGGAATCCCAGACCACCTGACCTGCCTCTTGAGAAACCTGTATGCAGGTCAGGAAGTAACAGTCAGAACTGTACATGGAACAACAGACTGGTTCCAAATAGGAAAAGGAGTACGTCAAGTTTGTATATTGTCACCCTGCTTATTTAACTTATATGTAGAGTACAGCATGAGGAACGCTGGGCTGGAAGAAGCACAAGCTGGAATCAAGATTGCTGGGAGAAATATCAATAACCTCAGATATGCAGATGACACCACCCTTATGGCAGAAAGTGAAGAGGAACTCAAAAGCCTCTTGATGAAAGTGAAAGAGGAGAGTGAAAAGGTTGGCTTGAAGCTCAACATTCAGAAAACAAAGATCATGGCATCTGGTCCCATCACTTCATGGGAAATAGATGGGGTAACAGTGGAAACAGTGCAAGACTTTATTTTTCTGGGCTCCAAAATCACTGCAGATGGTGATTGCAGCCATGAAATTAAAAGACGCTTACTCCTTGGAAGGAAAGTTATGACCAACCTAGATAGTATATTAAAAAGCAGAGACATTACTTTGCCAACCAAGGTCCGTCTAGTCAAGGCTATGGTTTTTCCTGTGGTCATGTATGGATGTGAGAGTTGGACTGTGAAGAAAGCTGATCGCCGAAGAATTGATGCTTTTGAACTGAGGTGTTGGAGAAGACTCTTGAGAGTGCCTTGGACTGCAAGGAGATCCAACCAGTTCATTCTAAAGGAGATTGATCCTGGGTGTTCATTGGAAGGACTGATGCTAAAGCTGAAACTCCAATACTTTGGCCACCTCATGTGACGAGTTGACTCACTGGAAAAGACTCTGATGCTGGGAAGAATTGGGGGTGGGAAGAGAAGGGGACGACAGAGAATGAGATGGCTGGATGGCATCACCGACTTGATGGACATGAGTTTGAGTGAACTCCGGGAACTGGTGATGGACAGGGAGGCCTGGCGTGCTGTGATTCATGGGGTCGCAAAGAGTCGGACACAACTGAGCGACTGAACTGAACTGAACTGAACTGTGACATTAAAAAAAAGAATGTATATTCTCTACCTTTTGGTTATATGTGTATGTGCATATATGTCCATGAACATAAGTATACATGAAACAACTGACTGGTTGAAACTTGGGAAAAGAGTACGACAAGGCTGTATATTGTCACCCTACTTCTTTAACTTATATGCAGGGTACATCATGTGAAATGATAGACTGGATGAATCAGAAGCTGGAATCAAGATTACCAGGAGAAATATCAACCACCTCAGATATGCAGATGATAATACCCCAATGGCAGAAAGTGAAGAGGACCTAAAGAGCCTCTTGATGAGGGTGAAAAAGGAGGGTGAAAAGCTGGCTTAAAACTCAACATTCAAAAAACTAAGATCATGGCATCTGGTCCCATCACTATATGGCAAATAGACAGGGAAACAATGGATACAGTGAGAGACTTTATTTTGGGGGGCTCCAAAATCACTGCAGATGGTGACTGCAGCCATGAAATTAAAAGATGCTTGTTCCTTGGAAGGAAAGCTATGACAAACCTAGACAGCATATTTAAAAGCAGAGACATCACTTTGTTGACAAAGGACTGTGTAGTCAGGGCTATGGTTTTTCCAGTAGTCATGTGTGGATGTGAGAGTTGGACCATAAAGAAGGCTGAGTTGCTGAAGAATTGATGCTTTTGAGTTGTGGTGCTGGAGAAGACTCTTGAGAGTCTTTGGACTGCAAGGAGATCCAACCAGTCCATCCTAAAGGAAATCAGTTCTGAATATTCATTGGAAGGACTGTTGCTGAAGCTGAAGCTCCAATACTTTGGCCACCTGATGTGAAGAGCCAACTCACGGGAAAACACTCTGATGCTGGGAAACATTGAAGGCAAAAGGAGAAGGAGAAGGGAGCGGCAGAAGATGAGATGGTTGGAAAGCATCATGGAGTCAATGGACATGAATCTGAGTAAACTCCATGAGACAGTGGAGGACAGAGGAGCCTAGTGTGCTACAGTCCATGGGGACACAAAGAGACAGACACGACTTAGTGACTGAATAATAATTCCATTGTATGTATATACCACATCTTCTTTATCCATTTATCTGCTGATAGGTACTTAGGTTGCTTTCATATTTAGGCTTCTGTAAATAATGCTGCAATTAACATATGGAAGCATATATCTTTTTGAACTAATGTTTCTGCTTTCTTTGAGTGGAGATGTTTTCACTTTCTTCTTCCACTTCCCAGATGTGAAACTGCTGTATCATATGATTGTCCTACTTTTAACCTTTTAGAGGAACTTCTATACTGGTTTCCCACGGTAGCTGTACCAGTTTACATTCCTACCAACAGTATATTAGTGTTGTAATGTACAACACAACAATACAGTCAATACTTTGCAACGACTTTCTATTAAATTGGCATGTTATATACCTTAAATGAATATAATGCTACATGTTAACCATATTTCAATAAAAATAGTACTAAATAGAGAAAAAAGAATCAATGCACTAAAAAATTGACTTTCTAATTCATTATGAAGATGTGTTTGTTAAGGTAGGGAGGAAGAACATATTATATTTGACTATTAACCTCATTTGTAACTTAAAATACATCTGCCTCTACTTATATTCTTGCCTCAGCCTCACAATTGGGCCCATGTACTGTGTGTGGGCCAGAACCCCAAAGGCACAGGTGCTGTCTCCCAGCTAGTGTGTGACTGCATCTTCAGCAAACCTTTCTACTGTTCTGTTAAGCCACTGCTTCTGTGACAGCGCCACTTGTTAAGACCAGGAATTCTGTGAGCATGAGCTCATTGTCATACTTAGTCAGTTCAGTCGCTCGGTCATGTCCAACTCTTTGTGACCCCATGGACTGCAGCATGCCAGGCTTCCCTGTCCATCACCAACTCCTGGAGCTTACTCAAACTCGTATCCATTGAGTCAGTGATGCCATCCAACCTTCTTGTCCTCTGTCGTCCTCTTCTCCTCCTGCCTTCAATCTTTCCCAACATCAAGGTCTTTTCCAATGAGTCAGTTCTTCGCATCAGGTGGCCAAATTATTAGAGTTTCAGCTTCAACATCAGTCCCTCCAATGACCACCCAGGACTGATCTCCTTTAGGATGCACTGGTTGGGTCTCCTTGCAGTCCAAAGGACTCTCAAGAGTCTTCTCCAACACCACAGTTCAAAAGCATCAATTCTTCAGCACTCAGCTTTCTTTATAGTCCAACTCTCACATCCATATATGACTACTGGAAAAACCATAGCTTTGACTAGATGAACCTTTGTTGGCAAAGTAACATCTTTGCTTTTTAATATGCTGTCTAGGTTAGTCATAGCTTTTCTTCCAAGGAGCAAGCATCTTTTAATTTCATGGCTACAGTCACCATCTGCAGTGATTTTGGAGCCCTGAAAAATAAAATCTCTCACTGTTTCCATTGTTTCCCCATCTATCTTCCATGAAGTGATGGAATCAGATGCCGTGGTCTTAGTTTTCTGAATGTTGAGTTTTAAGCCGACTTTTTCACTCTCCTCTTTCACTTTCATCAAGAGGCTCTTTAGTTCTTCTTCACTTTCTGCCATAAGGGTGGTGTTAGCTGCATATCTGAGTTTATTGCTATTTCTCCCAGCAGTCTTGATTCCAGCTTGTGCTTCATCCAGCCTGGCATTTCGCATGATGTACTCTGCATATAAGTTAAATAAGCAGGGTGACAATATATAGCCTTGACGTACTCCTTTTCCAATTTCCCTACATACAAGATGACGGAGTAGATGGACGTGCACTCATCTTCTCCTGAAAGAACTCTAAAATTACAACTCACTGCTGAACAACCATCAACTGGAGAATGTGGATCCCACCAAAAAAAAAAGATTGTCATACTTGCTTCACCACAAAAAGTGTCCCCTGATTGCCATTCCACATTTTATGAGAGGCATCATGGTAATGGGTAATGCATTCTATGCAGGGGGTTCTGGCAGGAGTGCTGAGGGCAGGCAGGCAAATTTGTACCCAAATGTATCTTACCCCCATATGGACAAAGCACTGCCCTCCATTATGGGGAAGGGTTGAGTGAAGTCCATCCACCTTGCCTCTAGGTAGCCAGCTATTCCCAGGGAATTTGAGGAGGTTAGTATCGTCTGCTTTGGCAGGTTGGGCACTCAGCAGTGGCAGGAGCCAATTCACCCTTGGGAAGGGAAGAATATGTCTCCACTATGACCGCTTTGTACCTGGGCCCACTGAGCAAGCACTAAGGTGGCTAGGCAGGGAAAACAACCTCATGCCAGCTATTTACATTGATCCTAGTTAGGACCTTCCAGAGTAGAAAGGGTCTGCTGTAATCAACCTGCCTCTGAGTGGCAAGTTGGTCTCCTAGAAACAGGAGACAGTTTAGCCATTGTTTCTGCTGCTGACCAGTCAGACACTCAAAGACAACAGCAGAAAGAAGACCAGCCTTGAAGTTGGGAGCCCACGCACAGGGCCATGCTTAGCTGCACCCCTGCCATTATAGCTACACTGCTCATGGGCACATTGGCATGCACTGGGCAGGGCTGGAGGGTGGGGAAGGAGAGGCTGGCTGACATCCATTGAATGAGTTAGCATGTCCACCTGGTTGTTGAGCACCTCTGAGATGGATGCCCTTTAGGGTTACTGATGGAAAAATATGCACATTGATGCCCACTCCCATGTCCGTTCACACGTATCTCTAGACCTCCTCTCTCTAGTCTTTCAATTTTTCTCCTTCCAGACCATCCACCCAAGCTTTTCTTTACCATCCGGAAGTTCAGTGAGAGGGCAGACCCTTCCCAAGCCTCGGCTTTCATCACTTTTGCTAATGTACCATGGCGCAAAGCAAATCACCTGGCCCAACCTAGATTAAAAGGGTGAAAAATAGGATCTATTTTTTGATGGAAAGATTGGCAGTCATGATGAAAGGGGTGTGAATACAGCAATTTGTGGCCATTATTGCAATCTACCACAGGGCTTTAGAACAAAGAAAAATCAAGGGTGTGGCTATCACACCCTTTTTAAAAGACCTTTGAGAAGATAAAGGCAGTGCCAATAAATTCATTCAGCTAGACAAAAGTGTTCCTGGAATGATTAACTATAAACCAACAGAAGCCTGATATGTCTGTTCTTAAATATTTTATATTAAGAGAGAGCATAAAAGAAATGTTTGCATGGCTTTTAGCCCATGAAGTTGTCTGAAATAAAATACATAGGAAACATTCATTTGTGGTAGAATTATTGGCAAGGTGCCCCCAACTTGGACTGAAAGAGGTAGGAGATGTAAAAGGATTCTGATGCCCCCAAGTTTCTACTGTGAAAGGAAAATAAAAATGGACTCTGTACTGCTAAGAGCACTCTCCACAATTGAGCCAGGAAGCCACTAGCGAGCGAAGTGTGACATATGCACATCTCAGCCTGGATGGAATCTAACCTTTTGACCTGATGAAGTCATGCTGAACATGTGCCAGAAGCTCAAGAAAATTATCAGACTCTTACCCTAAAATAACTTGTGATTCCTTGAGGACAAATATTTCCCAATTTGCATCAAAGTCCATCACAATTCTTACCAGGTAACTTTTAACAACCCAGTGGCTTGGAACTTTCTTTTGGGGTTCCCCAAATCTGTGCCTCTCCAGTTGCAATTCTTAAGATCCCAAATAAATAAATAAATCCTTTGCTTATTTGCAGCTCCTGCAGTCTTATTATTATTTTAGTTGACACTGAAGACAAGAAGGCTAACAAATCTCCACCAACACAGAGGACATATTTTTAATGCCTGCTTCCAAAGTGACCAAGGAGGAGAATAAGAAAGGAAGGATCTTGTGAATACTGAGGTAGATCTTAACAGGAAGGCTGCTAAGGTGGTAAACACTCTGCTGAGAATGTCATGGTGCTATGATGGGCCCATCTCCACACTCATACTGTTTGTCTTCTTGGGAACTGTGAGAAGTTGGCCACTCCCTCTTTCTAGGTGCCCATTTTTCTTTTGGTTTCCACACTACTACATCTTTCAGCTTTCCCTCCTACATCCTGACAGCTGCTTTCCAGTCTCTTTTACTGGCTCTCTCTCTGCTCAAACTCAAAATGTTGGGGTAATCCAAGGTCATTTCTGAGAGTCCTTTCTCCAACTATACAATATCCCTAGGCAATTTTACTAGATACCATGACATTAGATACCAACCCCATGCCAATGACTATTAAATCTGTGTATCTATCATTTTCTTAAATCCAGACTCGCTGCAATACAGCAATCCAGTTCTGACACTAACTACTCAGAGTTAGCACAGACATTACAGGTCTAAGGGCACAATCTCCCCCAATTGCCCTTACTTCACATGCCAAGTTTAGGGGTGTCCAGACCACCCAAACTTCTGACCAAGTGGCTACAAATTCAGGAGTTGTCATCCCCCTCACATTCAATAATTTGCTGGAATGACACAGAACTCAGGAAACTTTATACTTACTATACAGTTTTATTATAAAGGATATAAATCAGGACCAGCCACATGAAGAGATACATGGTAGAAGGTTTTGGAATGAAATTAGATGAGCTATTCTCACTTAGCTGAAGGCTGAGCTAGTTTGCCCTGCATTTCCTGGTTCTGGAACAACTTGATTGTATATGTTAGTCAGCTGGGGCCACTGTAACAAAATACCATAAAATGGGTGGCTTAACCAAAAGGAAGTTCTTTACTCATAGTTCCGGAGGCTGGAAATCTGGGATCAGGATACCAGCATGGTCAGGCTCCAGTGAGAGCTCTCTGCCTGGCTGGAAGACTGTCACGTTCTTGCTATGTGCTCATATGGAGGAGAGAGAGACTAGAAGTTCTCTTATGTATCTTTTTTTTTGACTCATCCCATGGCATGTGATGTGAGATCTTAGTTTCCCAACCAGGGATCGAACCCATCCCTCTTGCAGTGGAAGCTCCGATTCTTAGCCACTTCCCTGGACTGCCAGGGGAGTCTTGTGTATCTTCTTGAGAACACTAATTCATTCTTTAGGGTCCCTATCCTCATGAACTCATCTAAAGCTAATTACCTCCCAAAGGACTCATCCCCAATACTATTATACTATGGGTTCAGTGCATGAATTTTGAGAGGACATAATTCTTCCATTGTTCTTGTTGTTCAGTCACTAAGTTTATCTGACTCAGGCTTCCCTGTCATTCACTATCTCCCAGAGTTTGCTCAAACTCATGTCCACTGAGTCAGCGATGCCATCCAACCATCTCATCCTCTGTCATCCCCTTCTCCTCCTGCCCTCAGTCTTTCCCGGCATCAGGGTCTTTTCCAATGAGTCAGCTCTTCACATCAGGTGGCCAAAACATTGGAGCTTCATCTTCAGCAGCAGTCCTTCTAATGAATATTCAGGACTTTACTTTCACTACCAGCCACATCCACAACTGAGTGTCGTTTCTTCTTTGGCCCAGCCACTTCATTCTCTCTGAAGCTATTTTTCCGCTCTTCCCCAGTAGCATATTGGACACCTGCCAACCTGGGGGGCTCATCTTCCTGTGTCATGCCATTTTGCCTTTTCACACCGTTCATCGGGTTCTCAAGGCAAGGATATTGAAGCAGTTCATAGCACTGCCATTTTTTTGTTATCTTATTTTTCTGTTTGTGAATCCCCCCTAAAGCCTGTCCTAGGTGACTGCAAAAAGAGCTGTGTCTTGGACCTCTTTGATGTTTGCTTGGGTTCTCTTTCTTCTACTGTATTGTACCCTTTGTTGTCTGAAGCATATTTTGCTAAGTCTCATGAGACTTTTAATCATCTGATTGTGTGTTATTGCTGCATCCTATTCCTGCTGAGCCACCTGTTTGGCTTCCACTGCTTCTGTGAACTTCCCAAAGGTCAGATACGCCTAAGGGGAGAGAAAGAGAGCGAGATGAGGCATTGTAATTGCTTCA
This sequence comes from Moschus berezovskii, assembly GCF_049115385.1. Lineage (NCBI taxonomy): Eukaryota > Metazoa > Chordata > Mammalia > Artiodactyla > Moschidae > Moschus > Moschus berezovskii. The sequence continues at coordinate 49,552,885 of NC_142479.1, forward strand.
ACAGGGCTGCTGCAGAGCCCCCATGGTGGCTGGAGGAAGGGGCCAGGAATGGCTCTAGCAGCTGGAGATAACATGAGGTCAGAACACCCTTCCACCTCCACATCCGTGTCCAAACTGAGTTCACAGCCCAGAATCCTCAGCTGCCCAAAGTACTCCTGTACATCACTGTCCTCAGGTAGGAAACAGCCCGTGGGCGCCAGAAGGTGTCTATTCAACTGACTACCTCCCTAGGGGAGAAGTGTGGGTTCCAGGACCCCCATCACTGACAAGCGCTCTTCCAAGGTCCTTTGATGGCCTGTTCAAAGCCCCCAGAGAGACAAGATAGAAAACTGAGCCCCTGAAAGTGAGGCATGCAGCTGGTTCTCAGGGTTTCAAGAGTGTGAGGCTCTCTGATCGTGGATTAACCAGTCCACTGCTTTCTCACGGTATCTCCACCACAAAACAGGAAGAGGATGAGTGAGACTTTCAAATCATGATTTTACAAATATGGTGTTCTTTACATGCAAGTGCTTCTAATAAAGAATTTAAAAGAAAGAGGAAGCAGGTAAAGATATTGCTTAGGATGAAGGTTTAAAATTCTTATTATGCATAGGCCTTCCCTAATAACAAATAATTAAGAGACTTGGCCCTGGTGGCTCAGTGGTAAAGAATTCTCCTGCAAATGCAAGAGACATGGGTTCGATCCCTGATCTGGGAAGAACCCACATGCCATGGGACAACCAAGCCCGTGGGCCACAGCTTTGGGGCTTCCCTGGTGGCTCAGAGGTTAAAGCGTCTGCCTCCAATGCGGGAGACCCAGGTTCGATCCCTGGGTCGGGAAGATCCCCTGGAGAAGGAAACGGTAACCCACTCCAGTATTCTTGCCTGGAGAATCCCATGGACGGAGAAGCCTGGTAGGCTACAGTCCACGGGGTCGCAAAGAGTCGGACACGACTGAGCGACTGAACGGAACGGAATGAGAATACAGGCAGTGAGAATAGATCTCAGGACGCCTGATGCACACGCTTTATACCTAGAACAATTTACCAACTAATCCAAATTTTTTATTAAAAAGGAAGTAAAGGGGAAAATGGCTTTGGTTGTCCTGTCAAATTCTACTTGTTTCATTTCTTCCTCCACTCTCCTAACATCTACTTTTTCAAATATAAATGGTTCAAAACATCTATTGAAGACTACATCCTGGCCCACTTTCTTCCAGAAATTTTAACACACTCAACTCCCAAACTCTGCCTGCTCTGTCTGCTGTTTCTATTCTTGCTCAAAGTTTGAGGAAGAAAACCCAATCCTGAGAAATGAAAATATAGTTGGAAAATAAAATTTCTCTCTAGAAGGGTCAGTTGAAGGCATCAAAATTTCCCATAAAATCTAATTTTATCCTTACGCTTCTTAGATATGGTTTCTTGTGGTCAGCCTAAATTTCCCCATCCAGAATGAAAAAAGCTTGCCAAACAATCTCAGCTGTTCTGAGAACAATTTGAGATCCCAGACAAACCATGTCCTGGAAGTAAACCTACACACATCCTAGGGATAAAGTAAAAAAATAAATAAACTCACTCTGCATGCATGCTAAGTCGCTTCAGTTGTGTCTGACTCTTTGAGACATTATAGATGGTAGACCACCAGGCCCCTTTGTCCTATTCTTGTCCATGGGATTCTCCAGGCAGTAATACTGGATCGGGTTGCCTTGCCCTCTTCCAGGGGATCATCTCAATCCAGGGATCGAACCCATGTCTTTTGTATCTCCTGCGTTTGCAAGTGGGTTCTTTACCACTAGCACCACCCGGGAAGCCCAAACTCACTCTAATAAAGCCTAAAACCAAACATCAACCAGACAGGGGTAAAAGTGAAAGTTGCTCAGTCATGTCAGACTCTTTTGAGACCCCATGGACTGTAGCCTACCAGGTTTCTCTGTCCATGGAATTCTCCAGGCCAGAATACTGAGATGGGTAGCTGTTCTCTTCTCCAGGGGATTTTCCCAACCCAGGAATCAAACCGGGTCTCCTACATTGCAGGCAGATTCTTTACCAGTTGAGCTACCAGAGAAGCCTTATTAAGGTTACCTATTGGTAATTTAACTGCTTGCCAAAACCATATGTAACACTATGTAATAAAAAGGACATGAGAAGGAAATAAGTAAATAACCTGCAGCTAGTGACTCCATGGTGGTCCAGTGACTAAGACTCTGCACTCCCAGTGCAGGGGGCTTGGGTTTGATCCCTAGTCAGGGAACTAGATCCCACATGCCACAACTAGAATTTGCACACTGCAACTAAAAGATCCTGCAAGCCATGACTAGATCCCGAGTGCTGCAACTAAAACCCAACGCAGCCGAGTACATAAATATTAAAAAATAAACAAACACCCTGCAGCTAAAATGGTCAAATGAAGCAATGTCTTCATTTTATTTGTAGCTACTTCACACAATTTCTCACTCCATGATACCCTAGAGTTCTCTTTACACTTTGAGTTACCTCCTTAACCACTGTACCCCTAGCTAACCTAGTTTACAATTCTTTTCTTTCCATATCTGAGGTATAATTGACATATAGCAAGATGAGGTGTTGACATAACAGTTGATAGATGAGTTTCAGATGTGCAACACAATTCACTGTTTACATATATTGCAAAATGATCACAATAAGTCAGTTAATATCTGTTACCATACACAATCACATTTAAAAACCTTTAAAATTTCAAGTATGTGATTCAATATTATTAACCATAGTCACTATGCTGTACGTTACATCCCTGTGACTTATTCATTTTATAACTGGAAGTTTGTACCTTTTGACTCCTTTCACCTATTTTGACCACTGCCCATCCCCCACCTCTGACAACCACCAATCTGAATCTATGAATTTGTTTTACGGTTCTTTGTTTTTTTGGCTTTTTGAAGATTCTATATATAAGTGAGATCATTTGTATTTGCCTTTCTATGTCTTACTTCACTTAGCATAATGCTCTCAATGTCCATCCTTTTTGTCACAAATGGCAAGATTTCCTTCTTTTTGATGGCTGAATAATATTACAGTGTGTGTGTGTGTGACATTTTCTCTATCCTTTCATCCACTGATTGGCACTTAGGTTGTTTCCACGTCTTGGCTATTATAAATAATGTTGTAATGAATGCAAGAGTGCATGAAAACAATTCTTAATAGCAATTATATTAAATTATGTCTTTTCAAATAACGGATATGGTTCCTGTCTCCTCCCTGAACCAGCAGCAAAAGGAATAACAGCATCAATGAGTTGAAACACATCAATTATGGCAAAATTCATGAATTCGTAATTCTTAGGCAAAAAAAAAACTTTGGTTTTGGAGAAAGCTTAGAAACCCACTTGTTATTCAGAAAACAGGTAAATAAAGGTGGAACTTCCAAACATTTATCCTGTAAGAAGTGTTCCTAAGAGCAACCAAATGATTGATGAGGGAAAAGCATTTATGATATAAATATTCCAGTTAACAAAGAAGGAATTTTAGAATTAAAAAATAGCTAATAAAATAAAGAAACTAGGCAGTGACTGTAAGCAGCTGCTAAAAGCTGCATATTTTCACTCGTATGTGTGCATAAGAGTAACAAGATTTTTTTAAATGTCTAAAGTCAAAAGATTCTTTTAATAAAATAAAATTTCTTTTAAAAAAAGAGAACACTGAAGGGTTTGGGGGGAATTTGCTTTTGTTTGGCTATTCCCGACCTTAGTTGCGGCACTCAAATCTTTCGATCTTCTCTGAGGTATGTGAGTACTTTAGTTGCAGCATGTGGATTCTTAGTTTCAGCATGGAGGATCTAGTTCCCCAACCAGGGATGGAGCCTGGTCCCTTACCTTGGGAGAGAGGAATCTTAGTCACTGGACCACCACAGAAGTCCCAAAATAAAATTTCTAAGTGAAAAGAAGCAATGAGAAAATGTTCAACATCAGCCATCACAGAAATACAAACCAAAACCACACTGAGATATCACTTCACACGCACTAGAATGGCTATGGTTTTTCCAGTAGTCATGTACGGATGTGAGAGTTGAACATAATGAAGCCTGAGTGCTGAAAAAATTAATGCTTTCAAATAGTGAGGACTCTTGAGAGTCCTTTGGACAACAAGTAGATCAAACCAGTCAATCCTAAAGGAAATCAAGCCTGAATATTTACTGGAAGGACTGATGCTGAAGCTGAGCCTCCAGTACTTTAGCCGCCTGATGCAAAGAGCTGACTCATTGGAAAAGATGCTGATGCTGTGAAAGATTGAGGGCAGGAGGAGAAGGGGGTGACAGATGATGAGATAGTTGGATAGCATCACCAACTCATTGGGCATGAATTAGAGCAAACTCTGGGAGATAGGGAAAGGCAGGGAGGCCTGACACGCTGCAGTTCATGGGACTGCAGAATCAAACATGACAGTGACTAAGCAACAAGGGTGACTATAACCAAAAAGACAGACAAAAATAACAAGTATTGGTGAGGGTGTGAAAAAAACTGGAAGCCTCATACATTACTAGTGAGAGAATGAAACAATACAGCTACTTTCGAAAACAGTTTGGCACTTCCTCAAAAAGTTAAACATCGAAAGTTACCATAACCCAGCAATTCTATTCATAGGTATATACTCAAAGAAAGTATTGCACAAAAACTTGCACAGAAATATTTATAGCAGCCTTATTCATAATAACCAAGAAGTAGAAATAACCCAAACATCCATCAACTTATGAATAAACAAAATGTGGCATGTCCATACAGTGCAATAATCTACAACATGAATGAACCTTGAAAAAATTTTAAGTGAAAGAAACCAGTCATAAAGACCACATATTATATGATTCCATTTTTATGAACTGTCCAAAATAGGCAAATCTATGGAGATAGTAAGTAAACTAGTGGTGGCCAGGGACTGGAGGATGTGACTTCTAATGTGATTTCTTTAGAGGGAGGGAAGAAAACGTTCTAAAATTAGATTCTGGTAATAGATGCTCAACTGTATGAATGTACAAACACCACGGAATTGTATACTTAAATGGGTGAATTTTATGTTATGGAATTATATGGATTATGCTTCCCAGGTGGCCCAGTGGTAAAGAATCCACCTGCCAATGCAGGAGACATGAGTTCGATCCCTGGATCCCAAAGATCCCCTGGAGAAGGAAATGACAATTCACTCCAGTATTCTTGCCCCGAAAAATCCCATGGACAGAGGAGCATGGCAGGCTACAGTCCATGGGGTTGCAAAGAGTTGGACATGACTTAGTGACTCAGCAGAAGGGACTATATTGTTACCAAAAAAGAGAAGCAATGAGGGCACTTTCCTTTCATGGTGGTTAATCCTACATCTTATTAATACAATTGATGTTATCTTGGCAGTAATTAAATATGGTAGTTTGCTTTTTTATTTTTTAATTGAAGGATAATTGCTTTACAATGTTGTGCTGGTTTCTGCCATACAACAACATGAGTCAGCCATAATTATATATATGATCCTTTCCTCTTGAGCCAAGCAAAGTAGTCTGTTTTCTTCATTATCAAAGCAACCCTGAAACTTAAGTATTAATAACTCTATCTATGAGTAAACAGCTCGTTTCCTGAGTTTGAGGTTAGGTCTATATAGTTCCGGCACTCTGCCTGAGAAGAGCATGAGTGATTGCAAACCCAGGGTTAGTGCACAGCAGGGAAGAACTGTGGTCTGAAGGAGCCAAGGTCAAGGCTGAGCCTACAGGGAAAGCAGAGCTGATTTTGACTCTGGGAATCCAGGTGGAGGATAATTACACAGGTGCTGATTTCTTCTAGACTAATCAAGAAGATAAGTTCCTGGGGACTTCCCCAGTGGACCACTGGTTAAGAATCTGCCTGCCGGTGCTAAGGCTGAAGGTTGGATCCCTAGTCTGGGAACTAAGATCCTGCATATGGCAGGGCAACTAAGCCCACAAGCCTCAACTTCTGAGCCTACCCCAGAGCCCAAGCTCCACAACAAAAGAAGACTCTGCCATGAGAAGCCCATGCACTGCCACTAGAGAGTAGCCCAGGGTTGCTGCAACTAGAAACAGCCCACACAGCAACGAAGACCCAGCATAGCCAAAAATCAGTAAGTATCTTTTTTTAAAGAAAGAAAAAGGTAGTTACTGGCTTTGGGACATGAAAAAAAAAATGGGGCTGGTGACAGAGATAATTACTCTAAACCCAGTAATCTCCTCAGGTCCATGCCCAGTGCTAACTCTCAGTAAACACTATGGGCTCTGCTCTCAACCCTCAGTGCCAGGGTATCTTAGTTCTTCCCCTGGGGTTGGTGTGGGGGTCGCACCAGCTCTGGCTCTCCTTGGGAAGTTTCTACTCTTCAGGCTGAACTGCAAGACTTAGTGAAGTGAAAGAAACAAAGTGCAGGGGTGCAGGGGCTCTTCCCCCTCAGCACAGTTGATTTTGTCCCAGGGGAGCTTGCAGACACTCTCGCAGGAGAGAGGGGCCTAGCAGACAGCTGTTTGGAGAGCTTCTGGATCCTCCTTCCAAGCCATGCCTTGAGATGGTTAAATTTTTGACTTCAAACAATTCACAAAGCAGCCACAAAAGCCATTTCAGCAAGGAAGAGACATGAGATAGGTGTTTGCATCTTAATGTATGATTTCATCTCCAGATGATGTCCAGAAACCAAGGACCCTCTGAGCAAAACCCTTATTCCTGGACAGTGAAAATACTATTGAACTCATTCCAAGTCCCTTCTCTTTCCTCCCTTCTCTGGATTAGGTTTCCAGCCTTGACCAATTTTCTAGCCTGTCTTGTCCCCCCACCTCAACTGCCCCCAAATAAGGAAAATATCACCTTATTTTCCCTTTCTGGATGGCATCACTGACTTGATGGACATGAGTTTGAGCAAGCTCCGGGAGTTGGTGATGGACAGGGAGGCCTGATGTGCTGCTGTCCATGGGGTTGCAAAGAGTTGGACATGACTGAGCGACTGAACTGACTAAACTGAGGTTGACTTTGCCCTCAGTGACTTGGTAGATTCGTCTCCCTAGGTGGCTCAGCAGTTTCTTTCTTATACACTTTGTCCCATCCTAGACCATCTCCTACCTACTGTGTGCACGTCATGCCCTGGAAACCATTGCCGCTGCAACATTACCACTTCCTTGTTCTTCCCAGCCTCCTGCAGGAGCATTTTCACAGCTCCCTGCCTCATCCACCCTGTCCCTGCTGAACTCTTGGGACACTATTCCCAGGCTCTCCTCACCCTGCCTTCTCCCTCCAGAGTGGGGCAGAGCTAGGGCTGTCCACGCTGGTCAAGAGAGGAAAGACAGAGTTCAACTTGGGATAAATATTGCAGCTCCTGGAATCACACACCTGCATGGGTTAGGCTACCAGATGGAAAGATGGGAGGTAGAATCTGCACACTTAGGGACCTTCTCTCTCCTTGCCAAGAGAGCAGCAAGACCCAATTATAAATAATTGGGGGGCCTACCCAGCCTCACGAGTTCCTGGCCCAGGGCTTACATCTCTGCCTTGTCATACTGCCTGACTGAACCTCATTTACTGGCCTCTTCAGGTCTAAGGTTGTTTCTCTTACTGACCCAGGTTCTTCCTCTCCTTCCACATCCATGTGATTGTATGACCAGCCTCTGCAGGGATCATTCCAGCTTTTGTCTAGTCCTCCCCATGTCTTGCCTGCATCACACACTCAACTTCATCCCTAGGTGGCTCAGCAGTTTCTTTCTTATACACTTTGTCCCATCCTAGACCATCTCCTACCTACTGTGTGTGCATCATGCCACTGTGATATATGCCAGGACCGGCTGCATAGATCACAGAGTTGTCATTTGTATTCTTAACCATTATCTGTATTCAGTGTCCATAACTGCCCAAATCCAGCAAGCATGGGTAGGGGTGAGGGCAGGAGGCAAAAGAATCACCGGGTTGGTGTTGCCAAACTCCCTCCCCAGATCTTCTTTGTCATCCTCAAATTCCAGTGGTCCAGTCTCCTAGGTATAGATGGGGAAAGGAAAAAGGTGAAGTGAGAAGGCTTCATCATGTGGTTTGGGTCTCTTACAGCCGTTCTAGATCTCTTCCCCTCATCCCCAACCTTACAATTAAGCGATTTATTTAAATGGGAGGTATCTTCTAGAAAATTACCATATTCAGAGACCAAATTGCCTTTCTTAAGTGTGCTTTGGTGGAAGCTGAACATCAGTTGTCTGGTTAGTTGTCTTTTCCAGTTTTTCCTTTGAGTCCATACTAGGGGTCAATGGCACCTGCTGCCTGGGGATGATACAGGGCATGAAAGATCCAGCAAATGTTCCAAGTGTTTCCCACTGCTGGGTACTTTTTGCTGCAAAGGCAATGCCACTCTCTGATTACATGTTTTCAGGGAATCCAAAGACATGACCCAGTCCACCTAACAGTCCTTGGATAGTATGATAGCACCCATCTCCTGTGCTACTCCCAAGAACATATCCATGGACCCCCAAAGGTACCCACACCCTAATTGCATGTGGAAACTGTGAACATATGATACCTGGGAAGAGGAATTCGAGTTGCAGGTGGGATTAAGGTTGATTAGTTTGAGATGATGTGGGTTTGATCCTTGGGTCAGGAAGATACCCTAGAGAAAGAAATGGCAACCCATTCCAGTACTCTTACCTGGAAATTCCATGGACAGAGAAACCTGGCAGTCCATGGGGTTGCAGAGTCAGACACAATTGAGCACACATGCACACGGTTTGAAATGGGGAGATTATCCTGGACTTTCCAGGTGGCCCCGATGTAACTGAAGATTCTTATAAGTGAAAGAGGGAGGCTGGAGAGTCAGCATCAGAATGTGTGTGAGAAAGACTGGGTCGGCCACTGCTGGCTTTGAAGATGGAAGAGGCTAGAAGTCAAGAGTGGGAGCAACCTCTCGAAACTAGAGAAGGCAGAGAAAAGGGTTCTCCTTCGGAGAACCTTCCTGCGTTACAAGAAGGAATGCAGTCCTGCCAATACTTTGATGTTAGCCCAGCAAGACCTGCTTTGAATTTCCAAACTACAAATCTAAGATAGTAACTGTTGACTTAAGCCTCTAAACACATGGCAATTTATTACAGCAGCAATAGAGAAAGAACACTTGTCTCCTGTAGCCAGTGCCCTGCAGCACCCTCAAGAGAGAGTAGGGGCCAATACAGTCTACTTGCTAGGGCCAGGCTGGTCTGGTAGCCCTAACTGTACACTCTAAAGTTCTCTTTGCTATTTCACTGTGAAGCTGGCAGTCTGGGCACATTTTCCAGGCTTCCTTAGCCTCCTAGGCTGGAATCATTAAGCCTAGTTTTAGGGCCCAGTTCTGAACCGTATATGGATGACCATGCCGTGTGACAGTGTATCCATGGAGTTGTGTAGTCTTTACCTGGGCAGTGTAGATCAGCTTGTTGATTCCACTGATGTTTATCTTTGGAGGGTCTCTTTCTACATGGGTCATGAACAGGAGGTGTGGGTCTAATATAATTTGCTGCCATAATGTTCATCCCCACAGAGCCTGAGACTTGATGATCCGGTCACCTCCGGCCAAGCGCTAGACAACTGTCAGTCCCATGCATTAATAAATAGATCTCAAGGTCCATTTGGGGGAGTGTTTTCAGGACAAGCACCACAGCCTGCACTCTGCTCACTGAGCACAATTCTTTTGCCCATGCAGTCTGAAACCATTTTCTAGGGATGGACAACAAAATACCATACATTGGGTGGCTTAAACAACAGAAATATTTTGTCACACAGTTCTCGAGGCTAAAAGTCCAAGATCAGGTGTCAGTGAGTTTGGTTTCTTCTGAGGCCTCTGTCCTTGGCGTGCAGACGGCCCCCTTCTCATTGTGTCCCCATATGACCTATGTTGCACTTTCCTGGTATTCCTATGTGTCCAAATTTCCTCTTCTATTTTTTTTTTTACTTTTTTTTTGAAGTTTTTATTTTATATTGAACTATAGCTGATTTACAATGCTGTTAGTTTCTTATGGACAACAAAGTGATTAAGTTATATATATGCATCCATCCGTCCGTCCGTTCCGTCGCTCAGTCGTGTCCGACTCTTTGCGACCCCGTGGACTGTAGCCTACCAGGCTTCTCCGTCCATGGGATTCTCCAGGCAAGAATACTGGAGTGGGTTACCGTTTCCTTCTCCAGGGGATCTTCCCGACCCAGGGATCCAACCCAGGTCTCCCGCATTGGTGGCAGACGCTTTAACCTCTGAGCCACCAGGGAAGCCCCATATATATGTATATATAACTTAAATTTTATATATATATATATTCTTTTTTTCATTTAGGTTATTACAGACTATGGAGCAGAGTTCTCCATGTTATACAGTAGGTCCTTGCTGGTTATCTACAAATTTCTCTTCTCATAAGGATACCAGGCAGACTGGATTAGGACCTACTTTAACAGCCTCATTTTAACTTAACCACCTCTTTAAAGCCCCTCTCTCCAAACACAATCTAATTCTGAGGTACTGGGGCTTAGGGTTTTTTGTTTTGGCTGCACCTCACGGCTTTCAGGATCTTAGTGCTCTGACCGGGATTGAACCTGGCCTCCAGCAATGAAAGTACAGAATCCTAACCACTGAACTGCCAGGGAATTCTGGGGGGTAGGGTTTTGGTAGATGAATTTTAAGGGGACACAATTCAGACCATAACAGTTTCCAAGAACTTTGGTTAGGCTACTGGTCCCAGTTCATGCCGAGGTTAACATTCCATCCCTGTATCACTCAGAAATTGAACCATCTTACCTAAGGCATCAGTATGCTGCCTTAGCCCTTATTGTCAGAATAACGTCTCCAGGTAATGGTACTGGATCCTGCTGGTGAGACGTCAGCCTCTTCAGTTCTCAGTCTACCCACCAGCGACAAGTTATGGGAGAGATTGGGTTCCCTTGAAGCAGCCCAGTGACACATTCTAATCCAAGTCACATGAAGGCAAATCGTCTCTGATCATCTGGATGCAGAGAGATGCTGGAGCCAGGGTTAGTGAGGTCTCCAGTGCATGAAGCTGCTCCAGTCTGCACAATAGGGCACCAGGCCACATTCAGTTTGTAGGGATTCACAGGAAGATGTCAGTTACCAATGACTTTTTCACTGGCCACATAGGGTTATTATAAAGTGATAACACTTTTTAAACATCTCTGCCTCCATTAGCTTCTTGGTCTAGTGACATCCTGTACTTCCCTGCCCCCTAACCCCCACCCCCCAGCATCCTGTGTTGGTTCAGTCATAAGAGTAGGCTGGGAAGCCTGTTGGGAACAAGACTGTGGACTTGTTTCACTACCACTTTCCAGCTGTGGCAGTGCCCCATTGGGAACCTCCTTTGTGGTCAGAAGCAGTATCACAGTGGCAACCACTTGAGTATTGTCCCAAAGGGCCCACTCATCGAGTTACAGTAGTCCACTGTCCAAGCTGAGAGTCTGTCCCAAATCCAATGGCAGTAGTTTTCCAGCCATGTCCCTGGATATTTCCTGGCACCATAGACTTGTATTTCTGTGCCCAAAGGGACTGAAAAGATTTGATGACCTTGGTTGTCATCAAGACCCCAGCATACCTTGACCAGCACCGTCAGCCCTCCTTAGGCAAGAGAGGAACTTGGCTTCTGCCCTAGTCTTATTTGTTCTTGAAGGGGTGACGTCTGGTCAGCCAGGTGGTGTGAAGGCACCAGACCAGCACCAGTGTGCACAGCGCAGACCTCAGCAGGGTCTCTCAGTGCTCACAGCTGGCCTGGCATCTTCACCTGCCATAGCCCAGATCTTTAAATTTGTGGCCTTCTACTGGCTTGAGAGTGAGGATTTCCCTCATGGGCAAGTCATCAGTCTCCTGTCTGGGAACTCCCTAGCATAGATGCTATGTCCACATTGAAGTCTGAATCTTCAACCCGTTTTTCTCCTCTTTAGTCTGAAGGGCATTTACTTTGCCCTGTGTCAGGCCTCTATTCTGCGGAGCTGGTTGCCCAGTTGTTAAAGAGTTTTCTGGACTTAATTGTCCCTGATAATTGGTGCCAACTGAACAAACCAGTCAGACCCTGAACGACTATCTCATCACCTGGGTACTCATGGTTTCCATATAATCACAGTTACCTTAAGGAAATGTATAGGTTCCCTTCTACCACCCATGGATGCTTACCAGACAAGGTAAGCTCCTGTGAGTAGGCCACTGTTTCACTGTGGAGGTAAAGACCCACTAACTCCACCAAGCCATTCCATGTTCATCCAAGTTCCTCCTCTGTGTTCACACCATCAGCCAGGCAGGCTTCCACATCAGTCATTAGACAACCAAATGTGTTCTACTTTTTCTCATCCAACACAACTGGTATAGCTCTTCCTTCACTATAGCTAAAGCGCCAATCCCTCTAGTTTCATTGGGGGGTATAGATTGAATGTTTGTGTCCCCCAAATTCATATATTGAAACCTAATTTCCAAGTGATTTATTTGGAGTCGTCGTCTTTAGGCAGTGATTAGGTCATGGAGTGAAGTCCTCATTAGTGCTATTCAGTTCAGTTCAGTTCAGTTGCTCAGTCGTGTCCGACTCTTCGTGACCCCATGAATCACAGCACGCCAGGCCTCCCTGTCCATCACCAACTCCCGGAGTTCACTCAAACTCATGTCCATCGAGTCGGTGATGCCATCCAGCCATCTCATTCTCTGTCGTCCCTGTCTCTTCCCGCCCCCAATCCCTCCAAGCATCAGAGTCTTTTCCAGTGAGTCAACTCATCGCATGAGGTGGCCAAAGTATTGGAGTTTCAGCTTTAGCATCAGTCCTTCCAATGATCACCCAGGATTGATCTCCTTTAGAGTGGACTGGTTGGATCTCCTTGCAGTCCAACGGACTCTCAAGAGTCTTCTCCAGCACCACAATTCAAAAGCATCAATTCTTAGTATCATTATAAAAGAGATCCTTTCATCTCTTCTGACGGGAGGACACAGTGGAAGACATCCATCTATGAACCAGAAAGCAGAAGAAGGATTTAAAAATTCCATGTAGCCAGCCCGTCACTGGCTACAATGACAAGATGGGCCCAAGCCCCATGTGGTATGGCTTCTATAGTGAGTTGCATTGTGTCCCCACAAAAGATATGCCCACCCCAAACCTTAGAATGTGATCTTTTTTTTTTTTTTCTTTTGGAGCCCCATTTATTTGTGTTTGAAATATGTGACCTTTCTTCTAACTTGTGGTCTTAAACTTGTTTTACAAAACCCAAAAGGAAAATCCAGAAGAAATCAACAGTAGAGGTTATATTAAATAAGAGTAACATACAAAGCTATAATTAAGATGAATTAAAGAAAGCCAACATTAAAACTGCAAAACTTGTTTGTTACTTGTTGGATCCAGCCCTACACTAGGAGTTAGGTAATATTATACAATTATTTTCAAGTAGATCACTTTATGTTGCTCTAACACGTTCATCAGTGCACTGTTAAACTAATCAAAAACTCTACACATGTATATTCCCTTAAAATAGCAGCACATACTACCGCTACCTGCAAAGCCATCACTCTCAAATGACACAGGGAGTAAAAGGAAATAAAAAGCAGAGGAGTAACATATTAAGGAGAAATAATGGGAATTAGAAGATTCATGCAGTTCAGCTCTTTTTAATCAGCCAGCCAGTTTGCTAGCAACAAGGGATGGTTTCCGCTGAGGAAGGTCCTGTGGAGTGGGAATGTGGTCACCAGTGACCTCTGTCTTATCCGGGGTTGCAGTAGGAAGTTGCTTGTTCTTCATTTTTGCTTTAGCCATGTTGTAATCCCCAGAATCAAAATATTTTTGCCCTTTCTGCAATCGTTTCCTTAAAAAATCGGAACCTCCAGGCTTTTGTCCTAGATGAGGATACCTTGCTTTTAATTTTGCTTCTTCAGCTTTCTCTGGACTAGTCACTTTATCTTCCATTTCCTTCTGCTCCTCCGCGGAGGCTGCCTCGGGGACTTCCGCAGACATACTGCTCCCTCTTACTCCGCTTCTCCCTAGAATGTGATCTTAAATGAAGTAAGGATCTTTGAAGATCACGAGAGCATCAGATGAGGGGGTTCCTAAATCCAGGGAGGATTATCTTTAGGAGACACAAAGATAGAGACACAGAGAAGACCATGTTGGCAGAGATTGGAGGGACCTGTCTTCAAGCCAAGGAGGGCCAGTGATTGCTATTAACCACCAGAAGTTAGAAGAGAGACATGAGACAGATGTTCTTAAGGGCCTCTGGAATAAACAGACCTGGTGACAGCCTGACCTGACTTCCTATTTTAAGCCATCAGTTCCGGGGTAACTTGTTACAGTTATTCAAGGAAACTAATATGGCCTCGTTTACAGCAAGATGAATAGGCCAGGACTTCTCTGGTGTACCAGCCGTTAAGAATTCACCTGCAAAAGCACGGGACACAAGTTGGATCCCTGGTCCAGGAAGATTCCACAGGCTGTAGGGAAACTAAGCCCATGTGCCACAACTACCAAGACTATCCCCTAGAAACCAGGAGCCGCAACTACTGAAGCCCACATGCCCTCAGTCAGTTCACTCAGCCGTGTCCGACTCTGCAACCCCATGGACTGCAGCACATCAGGCTTCCCTGTCCATCACCAACTCCCAGAGCCTACTCAAACTCATGTCCATTGAGTCGGTGACGCCATCCAACCATCTCATCCTCTGTCATCCCCTTCTCTTCCTGCCTTCGATCTTTCCCAGCATCAGGGTCTTTTCCAATGAGTCAGTTCTTCGCATCAGGTGGCCAAAGTATTGGAGTTTCAGCATCAGTCCTTCCAATGAATATTCAGGACTGATTTCCTTTAGGATGGATTGGTTGGATCTCCTTGCAGTCCAAGGGGCTCTCAAGTCTTCTCCAACACCACAGTTCAAAAGCATCAATTCTTCGGTGCTCAGCTTTCTTTATAGTCCAACTCTCACATCCATACATGACTACTAGAAAAACTATAGCTTTGACTAGAGGACTTTTGTTGGCAAAATAATGTCTCTGCTTTTTAATATGCTCTCTAGGTTGGTCATAGCTTTTCTTCCAAGGAGCAAGTGTCTTTTAATTTCATGGCTGCAGTCACCATCTGCAGTGATTTTGAAGCCCAAGAAAATAAAGTCTGTCACTGTTTCCACTGTTTCCCCATCTATTTGTCATGAAGGGATGGGACCAGATGCCATGATCTTAGTTTTCTGAATGTTGAGTTTTAAGCCAATTTTTTCACTCTCCTCTTTCACTTTCATCAAGAGCTCTTCAGTTCCTCTTCGCTTTCTGCCTTAATAATGGTGTCCTCTGCATATCTGAGGTTATTGATATTTCTCCCTGCAATCTTGATTCCAGCTCATGCTTCATCCAGTCCAGCATTCCACATGATGTACTCTGCATATAAGTTAAATAAGCAATGTGACAGTATATAGCCTTGACGAACTCCTTTCTCAATCTGGAACCAAATTGTTGTTCCATGTTCCATTGTTCCATGTCCAGTTCTAACTGTTGCTTCTTAACCTGCATACAGATTTCTCAGGAGGCAGGTAGCGTGGTCTAGTATTCCCATCTTTTGAAGAATTTTCCACAGCTTGTTGTGATCCACCCACACAGTCAAAGACTTTAGCATAGTCAATGAAACAGAAGTAGATGCTTTTCTGGAATTGTCTTACTTTTTCTATGATCCAACGGATGCTGTCAATTTGATCTCTGGTTCCTCTGCCTTTTCTAAATCCAGCTTAAAAATCTGGAACTTCTTGGTTCACATACTGTTGAAGCCTAGTTTGGAGAATTTTGAGCACTACTTTGCTAGTGTGTGAGATGAGTGCAGTTGTGAGCTAGTTTGAACATTCTTTGGCAATGCCTTTCTTTGGGATTGGAATGAAAACTGACCTTTTCCAGTCCTGTGCCCAATGCTGAGTGTTCCAAATTTGCTGACATATTGAGTGCAGTACTTTAACAGCAAAGGATTTGAAATACCTCAGCTGGAATTCCATCATCTCCACTAGCTTCGTTCACAGTGATGCTTCCCAAGGCCACTTCACACTCCAGGAGGTCTGGCTCTAGATGAGTGATCACACCATTAGAGTTCCATAATAAGAGGCTTATACACTGCGACTAGAGAAAGCCCTGCATGAAGCAATGAAGACCCAGAACAACAACCCCCACCCCTGTAAACAGGCAAACTTTGACCAACTTTTGACAAGAGTTACAAGTTTAGAATTAGGAACATAGAGTTTCTTGTTTCCTTTAAAAAAAAAAAAACAACAGTTTTTTCTTGACTGTAAGAGAAAATCATTTCAAGACACTTGACTTGGTAAGCATGTCTGCGTCTCAATGAGGCTCATGGGCTGTGGTTGCCACCACTGGCAGGCATCCGAGGCCACTCAGAAGGAGACATTTAACTTGCCAAACAAGACATCAGTATAGAGTGAAAATTTTGGACACCAGAGGAATTTTCTAATACTTCATGCTGTCACAATTCAAACAGGTGACACATTTCAATACCAGCTATACATTTATACAATGAATGTGTTGGACCCTTCACCTGCAAAGTTACTTTTTTTTTTTTTTCTCTCTTCACTTTTTTGCCCAAACTCTAGTAGGTGCTTTCTCATGGAAACACAGATTCAGCAATAGCTGAAAGCTGAGTGAGCAACTTGCACCAATAAGCAGCTCTGCACTTACTTTGGGTTTTAAGTGGCCATTAGTTCAGCCTCAAACTCACTTTTAACACCTGAAAGCACCAATCCTACCTCGAGCTGCTTGACCTGCAACGTTTATCAAATGGCAATGGCTATCAGATCCCTGGAAGTCCTGTCCCGTGAAGCATGCAGCCCCTGAATAGAAGGACCTCTACCCTCTCGCCCAAAGTATTGCAGTTTCAGCTTTACCATCAGTCCTTCCAATGAACACCCAGGATCGATCTCCCTTAGAATGGACTGGTTGGATCTCCTTGCGGTACAAGGGACTCTCAAGAGTCTTCTCCAACACCTCAGTTCAAAAGCATCAATTCTTCGGCGATCACCTTTCTTCACAGTCCAACTCTCACATCCATACATGACCACGGGAAAAACCATAGCCTTGACTAGACGGACCTTGGTTGGCAAAGTAATGTCTCTGCTTTTTAATGTATTATCAAGGTTGATCATACTTTTCCTTCCAAGGAGCAAGCGTCTTTTAATTTCCTGGCTGCAATCAGCATCTGCAGTGATTTTGGAGCCCAAAAAAATAAAGTCTGACACTGTTTCCACTGTTTTTCCATCTATTTCCCATGAAGTGATGGGACCAGATGCCAAGATCTTTGTTTTCTGAATGTTGAGCTTCAAGCCAACCTTTTCACTCTCCTCTTTTCCTTTCATCAAGAGGCTTTTGAGTTCCTCTTCACTTTCTGCCATAAGGGTGGTGTCATCTGCATATCTGAGATTATTGATATTTCTCCCGGCAATCTTGATTCCAGCTTCTGCTTCTTCCAGCCCAGCATTCCTCATGATGTACTCTGCATATAAGTTAAATAAGCAAGGGTTGGGGGCGGGAGGAGAAGGGGACCGAGAATTAGATGGCTGGATGGCATCACCGACTCTGTGGACATGAGTTTGTGTGAACTCTGGGAGTTGGTGATGGACAGGGAGGCCTGGCGTGCTGTGATTCATGGGGTCGCAGAGAGTCGGACACGACTGAGCGACTGAACTGAACTGAACCCTCTCGCCCACCACTGAATTACCAGATCTTGGGGCACATATATTATTCTCTATCCTGCCCACACATACTCCAGTCTTTTTTTTAATCGGAAGATAACTGCTTTGCAATGTCATGTTGGTTTCTGCCACACAACATGAGTCAGCCGTAAGTATACATATGGCCCCTTCCTCTTGAATCTTCCTCCCACCCCACTCCAGTCTTCTTTCAAGGACACTTTATGAGCCCCATGCTGGGCACCAAATTTGTCACACTCATGTACCTATGACAAAGCAGGGCCAAGGCCAAGGTCTACCTGATTTGACCAGCAAAGATAGATATTTATAGTTTATTACTTACATGGATGGTGAAAAGAAGATAAAGGTTTTCCAGTAAAACTTTCATCTTGTCTTCTATTCACCAATGAAGACTTCTTCTGCAGAGGTGCCAGTCAGCCTTATGAAAGATGGTTTCTAGAATTAAATGTCTATGTGACTCTAGTAACATAACCTCTCTAAACTTCAATTGCTTCATTTATAAGATAGGAATAACATTCAATTTAGGATTGTTGTCAGGGTTAAATAAATAATACCTCATATACACTAATGCCTTAACAAGCACAATATTTATCACAACAAATATTAGCCACCATTAGGAAATATCCACAGGGTTTCATTCCCATGTTCAGTTCAGTTGAGTCGCTCCGTCGTGTCCAACTCTTTGCAACCCCATGAATCACAGCACACCAGGCCTCCCTGTCTATCACCAACTCCCGGAGTTCACATCAAACCTCATGTTCATCGAATCAGTGATGCCATCCAGCCATCTCATTCTTGGTCGTCCCCTTCTCCTCCTGCCCCCAATCCCTCCCAGCATCAGAGTCTTTTCCAGTGAGTCAACTCTTCGCATGAGGTGGCCAAAGGATTGGAGTTTCAGCTTCAGAATCAGTCCTTCCAATGAACACCCAGGACTGATCTCCTTTAGAATGCACTGGTTGGATCTCCTTGCAGTCCAAGGGACTCTCAAGAGTCTTTTCCAACACCACAGTTCAAAAGCATCAATGCTCTGGCGCTCAGCTTTCTTTATACTCCAACTCTCACATCCATACATGACTACTGAAAAAACCATAGCCTTGACTAGACGGACCTTTTTCGGCAAAGTAATGTTTCAGCTTTTTAATATGCTATCTAGGTTGGTCATAACTTTGCTTCCAAGGAGTAAGCGTCTTTTAATTTCATGGCTGCAATCACCATCTGCAGTGATTTTGGAGCCCCCAAAAATAAACTCTTGCACTGTTTCCACTGTTTCCCCATCTATTTCCCATGAAGTCATAGGACCAGATGCCATGATCTTAGTTTTCTGAATGTTGAGCTTCAAGCCAACTTTTTTACTCTCCTCTTTCACTTTCATCAAGAGGCTTTTTAGCTCCTCTTCACTTTCTGCCATAAGGGTGGTGTCATCTGCATATAAATTACTCCTTTTCTGGGGGGGGGGGGGGACTGTGCTACATGTGGCTTGTAGAATCTTTGTTCCACAACCAATGACTGAACCTGGGCCCGGGCAGTGAAAGCACTGAGTCCTAACCACTCAACTGCCAAGGAATTCCCTAAAGCTGTTTAAGTGTTTTTTCTTTCCTTTCCTACCTTAATTATTCCTGAAACAAGTCAGGGAACAAATAAATACTACTCTGCTTGGGCTTCCCTCATAGCTCAGTTGGTAAAGAATCCACCTGCAATGCAGGAGACCCCGGTTCGAATCCGGGGTCAGGAAGATCTCCTGGAAAAAAGGATAGGCTACCCACTCCAGTATTCTGGCCTAGAGAATTCCAAGGACTGTACAGTCCATGGAGTCACAGAGTTGGACTCAACCGAGTGACTTTCAGTCACTTTCACTGCTATATAAAGCTTCCCCTAAGGCTTGAGAATCATGCCCCAACATCTACCCAATTATTTGGGAAGGCACTATAACAGCAACACTACAACGAGTCCAATGACCTCATCCCATCTCATCCAGAGTCACTGCG